>NC_084952.1:16755445-17065602 GCF_949316205.1 Platichthys flesus
ACATCATTATGGACATTTTATTCTTAAATAAGAGAATGTTAGACAATATTCAAGCCCCCATGTAACTCATTTCAACATAATCAATCACTAAACAATATGACTTGCTTGTTTCCTCACATCCAAGTCATATATGCTCATATAGCAAATACTTTTTGGATGTAAAAAAATATATATACCACTAAGCAGTTGTTGTGACGCATAGTTCGACGTTTAAATTACTAAACTTTACTTTATACCATCTAAAAAACGTTAAAGCACATTTGAATGGAAATGCAACTGTTCACCTTGACCAAGGCAATCAAGAATGGATTTTAAGGAGGCTTATAGACCCGGTATGGTTGGTGTGAAATAGGAATAATGTGTTGACCCGTCTCTGGCAATGATGATTTTTCTTCCCAATAATCTTACAGTCCACCTGTGAGACGCCAGTGGGTGAGACGAGACAGACCTGTGCTGCACCCTTCCCTGGTCCAGGATGAGAACTTCCATCATCTGCTCTTCTCCCAGCATCATCAACAGGTTCCTTTAGATGAGTCCAGACAATACAGCCACACCAGCACACCACCACGCATGCTTCACCCTGCTGCTCACCTGCCCCAGCAGAGTCCCATCATGGTGGATCTACATGACCAGGTAAAAGAAGTAGAACAGCCTGGTCGGGAAAGAAGTTAGAGCATGTATTACATATGATTTGCTTTCCTGACTGAACAAATGTTTGTACAGATTTAATATAAAACTTGCAGAGTGTGGTGCAGTTGTATATGAAATATCTTTGTCATAAAGTCTCTGTTTTATGAAGATTGTGGAGTCACCCCATCTCCCCCTCCCACGTTTTGTTTTTTTAAAAGATGCACCAGGGACCAGTTCCAATATCATACACTGTTACGACGGTGACGACCCACGGATTTCCTTTCCACACCGGGCAGCCCCTTCCAGGGTGCAACACTCAGCAGCTCCCAGCATGCTCGGTAATGTTCAGCGGACAGCTCTCTCTGCTCTGCTGCCTTCCTCCTCCTGTGAGTTTGAAAGGGAAGAGCCCAAATGTCAGTGGCCTCCATGTAGCATACCATACCAGCCATGCAATCTGTCACTGTTAATGACAAATGAGAAATTAAGTGCTGCTGTAACTATGCAGGATTTTTTGATATTCTTGATGTTGCCACAGTTATTAGTAGCAACAGTATAGTCACAATCATATGGTTGTACTTTTAGTTCCTTATTTGTTGAAACAGACTTCACAATAACATCTTGTTTGGTGTAGTGGTAATATTGTCAGTGTTTTGGTTTTATGTAAATGACTCTGTTTACTACAACAGTCTTTCATTATAAATGCCTTACTATGAATTAAAATGAGCCTATTGACCTTGGTTGTTTCAAAGTATTGAGTTTGATTATTGGTATAAACTTAAAAGATAATGGACTAAAATAAATGTTTGCCCCTCCTTCTTTTGTTTCCACTCTTCAGCTCATACAGGCATGTACCATGCAGCATATGCCAGTGTCTTATCAAGCCTTTCCACCCCTGATCTCCAGCGAACATTTTGTATTGCACCCAACCCCATCTGTACCCCCCCACCAGCCGCCGCACCTTACTCCCTTGAGCCAGTTTCTCCCTTTACAGCCTCAGCACCCCCGCATGGTGAGTTGTGGATATCTTATACACATTTATATAAGTTGTGTGTGTGAATATAGTCTTATAGCTATTTTTCTCTCCCTCCTCTCAGCCTCTGCCGAGGGTTGAGAATGAAGTTGACCTTAGAGGGGACCAGCACCCTCTAGGGACCTTCTCCTACCCTCCCTCTCATCACCCACCAGCGCTGCCTCCTTCTCTGCCCTTGCAGTATCTTCCTCAAGAGCCTCTGCACCAGGAGCTTCCTTTCGGAGTGGTAAGACAACGTCTCAGACATTTCACAGGGATATTGGCTGTGTACCTACAACTATTAAATAAATCATGGTTTCTATGGAATTTAAGGTCTTAAATTGGCTGCAGGTTTATTTGCAGATATGACCATAACATTGTACAACAAACAGAATAATAATAATATGAATAGTAACAACAGCAACAACGATGGTAATGATAACTATAAATGAACAGGATATATCAACAACAAAAATAACAGACCTGTGTGTGCATGTAAAGTAAATTTATTAACAAAATATTTCCGCTAACGTCCTATATATTTATGTTAGAGCCTTTTACAGAAATTACAATAATAACAAATATGACCCTCCTAAGTTGTTTTTTGGAAGATAACAGGATATAAGATCTTCACTTATGTTTGGAATAACAAAGTGATCTTGGGCAAGAAAAGGTTGGTGACTACTGCATGAATCTGTTTGTGTTTCTTGGCAGCCATATCCCCACATGTTGCCCCGACGAGTGAACGGACAGAGATACCGGTTGCAGCAACCGCTCCCTCCTCCTCCACCCCCTCCAGCTTACTACCCAGGCTTCCTCCCCTACTTCCTGTGAGTACATTGAAGGACCTGGTTATGAAATATAGAAGCATGAATCATGCAGTTACTTACTCATAAGTAAATTCATGGTTAATACTAGTTTACTGGCCTCAGTGTTTTACTATTTTGTGTCAGAATACCGCAGCTGAGTTTGGCTTAAAAGTGTCTTGTCCTGAATCATCTAAATGGAGTGACAAAGCGCCAGCAACAGTGATTGACTGTCGTAGCCGCTCATTGCTGGTTTGTGTTGCTCATGATCACAGTGAAGTTTGCTCAACAGGTTGTGTCTCTCACTTTCTCTGCTCAGGTCAATGCTTCCTGTGCCTCCAACAGCAGTGGGCCCGGCCATCAGTCTGGACCTGGATGTGGATGATGTGGAGATGGAGAACTATGAGGTGAGTGTGGTGGTTAGAGGAAAACAGCATGAAGCCACATGAAATATACAGGTGGCTCCCTCCTGTGGAAAACATTATTCCCCAGTCCATGCAGGTCTGGCAACATGTCGATGGCTGCTCCTTTCTGAGGTTAGATATCGTCAAGCTAACATTAGCTCAGTGTGAGAGTTGAACGTTGGCTAGGATTGGCCAGTGAGTGCTTTCCCCAGAACACACACAGTATGCTCTCAAATGTGCTCTGTACACGTAGAGGGCCGGTAAAAACTGTGTGATATTTTTTTTTACAATTGGGCTGGACACCCTACATTTCTGCCCCCACCCTAAGTTGATAGTTGATCAGTTTGTGTGTCTCTCTCTCTCTCTCCTCACTCTCTCTCTCCAAAGGCATTACTGAATCTTGCAGAGAGGTTGGGTGAAGCAAAACCACGGGGACTCACAAAAGCAGATATAGAGCAACTCCCGTCCTACAGATTCAACTTGGAGAGTCATCTATCTGAACAAACGCTGTAAGGCATTTTCCTCACCTCTTTCGTAAAACAAAACGCTCGTATTCGGTATATTTACATCCTTTTAATGGTTTCCTCTCTTTCTCTCAGGTGTGTTGTGTGTTTTAGTGACTTTGAGTGTAGGCAGCTACTTCGGGTATTACCTTGTAACCACGAATTTCACGCCAAGTGTGTGGATAAATGGTTAAAGGTAAGTCAATTCCGTTTGAACAAAAAATGTCAGTCTTGTTTGAGTTCTCTGTGTATTTGTACTCATTGCTGTATGGGCTTTGCTTCCAGACCAATCGTACTTGTCCTATCTGCCGAGCCGATGCCTCGGATGTTCACCGGGAGGTGGAGTGAGAACTGTCTCTGAGTGCTGAACTGGAAAGCTGCACAAACCAGAGTCTGCCCCAAAGCTGGGGACACCTGCCACCTTGCCTGCGTCCTCCAGTAAATATAGCTTACCAACCCACCACTCCCGCCCCTTTCCTAAATAATAAGCAATCCGGGATTTTTTCTGGAGCCTGTTGTACCTCTGCTGTGCTTCATGGTCTGAGTCTCATGAAACCCACTGCCTATTGCAGCCTATAGCCAGAGTTCTGGGATCGCCAGCCAGTTCTTTCTCTGCCCCCTTGTTGCAGATTCCAAAGATTTTCCCTACAATGCATTGTTTGCTGCTTTTGTTTACAGGGTTTCATTTTTCTTTATTGGATTTGGTCGTGGTGTTCATGAATAGTGAGCTTCCTGCATTGGAGCAAGTGAGTCAGGAGCGTGGAGGATCATAGGCTGGACACCTTGTGCAATTAGCAGAAAATAAATAGGAATACTTCAACATGGGTATCTGTGTTTGGAGACGACGCCTGACCATCATAGATGCATGATTGTGTAAGGTGTAGGACAAATTCTCTTGTTAATAATGTATGTTCTGCAATAATATTGATCATTTCAACAGTTTTACCCTTTATTTGTTTTAGATTTTGCCAATGCTCTTGTGAAAGTGTGACTTGCTGTGGTTAAATGCAGATTCTGTTAAGCCTGAGGTTATGGGACATGCAACTGTGGTTTATCTTCTACCCCAGATAATCCACTTTGGAACACAGATCTGTGCAAAAGCAGTCATGGATTAATGGACTGCGTCTTTTTAAGGGTCATCTGGCATAACTGCACAAGTGCTACATCCACCCTCCACGTCAGCATTGTTCCTCTGGCGAGTGTCTACTTGCGTCTGCATATTGTGTGTGTATGTTTGTCCTGTTCACAGACCCGATGCATTGTGTGTAACCACTGGATACAGGGCAGCATGCTAGGAGTTGCATGAACTGTTGATTCAGACTAGCAATATTTTAATCAAGCATTGCCAACAAAATGTATCACACAGAAGCATACTAAAAGAACTGCTTGTTTATTCAGAAAGCGCCATGAGGGAAGACTTGCATGTGGTTCCACCCTGACCGTGTTTAAGGATCAGAGTCCTCTTCTATTAAGGGTATGCTGTTGCCATAGAGCTCTGGGGGCCTGTGCAGAAAGCAATATGTGCAGTGAGCGGCAAGTTTGACGTGAACATTTGCTTGCCCTCTATAGGAGGACCAGGCTTTTTATTTCTTTGTCTTTGAGCCAAATCCACGATACAGATATAGCCTACTGTTCAAGATTTCAGATCTGCCTTCTTATGACCTTGACAAGCACAAACCCATTAGTAACCCTGAAAATAATTTGTGATTTCCACTTGTTTTGAAAGTATGTCATTTAAGAAAAAAAAAAAAACTTTATTTATGGTTATTTCTTCTAGACAAAATGCATTGAAGGAAACAGTTGGTGCACTAACAATGTTTGTGTATGGTGTGTGTTATATTCTGGTAACTTGGTCAGGTCATTGTCTTAGGCCTTGGTTATGGTGTTGTAGAAGAGCAACTGTATGTACAGCTTCAGTGTGAATGCTTTTAGATCAACGTTTGAAGACAGAAGAATGTTGAAAACCCTTGTAGAAGTCACTGGTGACGCTCCACGTTTCACCAGCTGTCTGTGTATTCCACTGTGCTCGAGGCCGCCTTTAAATGGCACAGAGCTGTGTTCACACAAAAAATAAGAATATATTTGGGGAGGGGGGAGAAGAGCAAAAAATGACCTTTTTTGCATTGGATTCACTCTTGTCTCTTAACTGCCCCGGTTAAGCACTAACAGGCGGTCGTAACCTTTGCTTTTACGTGTGAAGGGATCTTGCCTTTTACTTTACTTTTGTTTCTTAAGTGAATGTGAGTCTTTGACGTCTGTGCCACCTTCGAGAGAAAAAAAGAAGCCATTTAATGAGTTAAACCCACAGCTTTGAGAATTAACCTATGTGTACATATCTATTTCGCTGGCATATATTGTAAGTTTAAAAAAATATCACTCAGGGCCTCTCAGTATATAAAAAACAAAGGAGAACAGTCCATTTTAAATGGAAAGGATGCCATGAAAAGGATATATCTGAATTTAGTTTGGTCGTTTTCCTCAGACCATAAAAATACTTTTAATGTAATCAATTATAATATTCTGTTTTGTCTGAAATAGTAGATATATCATTTAACGACAGGCATGCAAGAAAAAAAGATCAGTAAATATGTTATTAATATTCACTGAAAAGAGGCAATGTACACTGCAACTCATTACAAGTGTATTATTCAAACCTGTTTGACTTTTGTTCTTGTACTCAAACCATATGTTGAGACATAGCGGTTGTGATCCCATTTCTAAACGTGCCGAGCTGCACACTATCCTACCTAACTCACTCCCAAATCTACTTCAGAGATGTTTGCATGACTTTTTAAAGAGAAAAAAAAAGTTAAACAGGTGTGTTATAGTGGAGGATATCTCGGAAATCTGGTGGGGACCTATTTAATGGTGCACAATTTGCATGCTTGTCGACCAGATCCCAACTGATTTTTAGCTCTAGTTGGCTTTGGATTCTGGGGGTTTGGATCTTAACGCTCAGCTGATAACTGCCATGCATTGTACTGCACACATTTGTAATAGAACTGAATGACTACAAGATTTTATTGCGCTAACTTCATTTTATAGAAAAAAAAAAGAAGAAAAAAAAATAGCTGGTCTTGAATCCAGAGATTCTTACATACATTGTGTTACTGTTATTGCCCTAACGACTGAAAATAACATGCTCTGAAACTACTGTAGTTTATCAAAAGCCATAGTGAAAAGGTGCTAGATGTTCTGCTTTTAGGTATGAAAACTCACTTGTGTGAATGCAATAGTTTGTCATGGATCCCATGTATTATTGAAGCATGTTATACTAATACCCCTAAACAATGTTAGTGAAAATCAATATAGTTTAAGGGAATAAAAAAAGAATAGTGTTGTCATACTTATTTCAGTGTAGTACTGTACCTGCCTATCAGACTCTTCCTCTCAGTGTATCAATATCTTAAAATGTATTGTTCACATATAGATAGCTTAACTCATGTCAATGTTAGCACTATTATTTCTGAAATAAATATTTAAGTTGACAATATTCAGATAGCCTGTTAAATACAAAGAGATGCTCCCATTATAAGGCCTATGTAATGAAGTAATTTTTAACAGCAAATGAGAATAGAGTCTTGTAGTCTTTCTGTTAAGCGTTATTGAAATAATCTCACAGCTTGCGTGGTGCAAAAATGTGTTCCAATGAGCAGCTAAAGTTTATTTAGGATTTGTGATTGATTGCTCCGTAGACGCCATTTATTGTTTACCAATGATTTTTGCTGTGGTGGGATAGTGGTTTACTGTTCTTACTCTCCCTGGCCTCTAGGGGTCCTTTGCCTGAACACCAGTCTACCCACCCGCCGACAGAGCCAGGGGCATGTGTTCTGTGTTAGGCAGATATTTTGCTTTGGTACTTGCACATTTACAGTTACCTCATTTTTTCCATGTTTGTATTGAGGGGGGTGGGCGGGGGGAGAAAACAACTAATATATATTATATATAGGAAATGTTTCTTATTGTTATAATTTTTCATTCCATTGGAATCATATTGTTTGTAGCATTTAACATAACTAGTTAGTGTATTATATATACATCTGTATACTGTTTGAAATTTTTAAGATTTGTACTTTTTTTAAATGAAAGTTGCTAGTTATGCTTTACCAAGTAGTGCAATCATATTTTTTTTTTATTGTTGTGGCTGATCTGAGAGGGTTGTTCACTAATAAATGTATGATGTATACCAAGACCACACTTGTCGTAGTTCATTTAACACTAATTATGATACTGTTCCCATCAAGTGATGACATTTCTAACAAGGAATCCTAATCTGAAAGAAAAAAAAAATATATATCAGGAGCCATATGTAAAAAACAGATGAAGAGTTTTCTGTAACAAGGGCCAATGCTTGTGTGGAGAGATCCAACTGTCATGTACATTCTCCAGAGTTTGTCTAAAAATGGCTTTAGTTTCTCTTTAGGATGATGTTACACAATCAATCATAGCACACACAGACCAAAAAATAAGCAGCTTTTCCGATATCTCAACATCAAGCAATTTGTACATTCTCAATAAACCCATGTTTTTAAAATGTTTTTAATTTATAGTTGGAAAATTACATCTTTACATGAGCCCATTCAGATGTTACAGGCAAAACAGGCATTTATGAGTAACCACAGGCACACTATGGGCAGACTTGTACTATGCTAGATAAAGCCACATGTAAAAGCTGTGGCCTTTGTTAAATATTGTCTTTTTAAACTTCATCAGCTTGAGGCAGTCTGCTTTACATAGTTACCAACCTGCGTTTGGTCATTATATGACAGATGAGTCAAAAAACAAAGAAAAAAAGTCTGGTAAGTTTTGGAGGATTTAAATATCTAACTTATGTACAGGTCATGGCTCATTTAAAACAGGGTTCCCATATTTCCTTCATGTCCCAATCCATTAACCTGTTCCCTGAAGTAGAACATTAGCTCTCCAGACCACATTGATTTATCACAGCAGTACCGAACCAAAACCAGGTCTGTGCTCGTCATCCACTGAAGGAGGCGTGTGTAAACTTTAGGCAAAGAGGTTGATGAATTAGGACAAAATGGAGCAAACATCAAGAAAAGAAAAGGGATTCACGCCATCATAGAAGTCTATAACTTCCTGTTGCATCCTGTGTGTATCTGTAGTTAATACAACCTGCCTTCCTCAGTTTCCCGGTTGACATGGACTTATTTAGGAAATTGTTGTGGTTTTGACAAAGCTATGCTACCATTTAATTAGGTGATTAATTAATTTGCTGTGACATCAACTGGTATTGAAAGACAATTAACTGTTAACTAGTACAGACGATGGAAAACACACCTCTCTCTCGCCAGGGATATAAAGATGAGTTCGAGGAAGGACTTGAAGAAATATTTATTTGATAAAATTCAAGATTTTCCAGGCTACTGGGAACCCTGTAAACACAACCAAACAAGGACTGGATGCTGGGTGGTTTTGATTAGTCCAGGTAATGATTTTATCTCAATAACCCCCTTGTGCATATGGCCATTTGACAAAAGTAAAATGAGAAAAGGGCAGAGGGTGGTTGGGCATTGAGGGAAAATGTGTTTCCAGGTAGAGGAGGTATGTCATCTATTAATCATCCGTAAGGTCCTGAACAAAAAGGACCTCAGAGCGGCTGAGTCCTGCCTCTTTCAGTGTGGGCGGGTTGGGTTGCTCCTCAGTCGGCAGGCAGGGCAAGACTCGGCGAGGGAAGTTTGTAACTATCTGAAACTTCTCTGGGGTTTCTTTCAATGAGAAAAGGAAGTCGTATATTACCTGAAAAAGAAAAAAAGAAACTATTCACCGAAGAACAGTATCTGAGAAGAAAAACTTAATTCACATGTGAGCCAAGTCTGTGTCAGATGAAAAAAACTTCAAATTAAAAAGGTGTCAAACCACCTTTGACAAGTATCAACATTATTAAGGTTGTGAATAAAATCTGTTTCATATTTGACAAAATCTTAACTGTATGAGAAAAATGGTCCAGGGCTGTCTGAGTATGGATGACTGTGGTACTCACCGTCAGAGACTGCCCAAAAAGGAATCGTCTCTCTACTCGTGTGTCATTGGGCAACTTGAACACTATTTTGACACTCTCTGGATCATCTGCAGGCGGCTCAGGAGGAAGACATTCTGACTTCCTCTCCTTCTCCTCTTCAAGTGTCTGGAGTCGCAACAAAATGAGACGACATGAATCAGAAAAGATTTTTAAATCAAAAATGATTGTTATTGTCTATATGTGTAAAGGCATCTTCAACGTAAAAAGAAAGTAAGACCCACTCTTCGTCTCCGCTCCTCAGCAAGAGCCGTCTGTAGAACCTTCTCCTCCTCTTGCCTGAGCTGCTCCTGCTCCTCCCTTTTCTTTCTGTCCTTCTCCTGGTCGGCTTGGAGGGAGGCCAGATAGGCCTCATCCTGCTGCTGCCGTAGCACTTGTGTCTGGTTCCTCTCCTCCCTGATTTTAAACATTAGCCATTAACTGCACACAAATCTGCACTGTTTGCTGACCTGAATTTTTCAACTTAAAAGTTTCTCAGTTGAGCATGTCTGTGTTTTTAATGTAAAAGAACCCCACATCATTTTCTATATTGGATTAAGTTGTTTGTGGCAAATATGCCATTTCAAAGTGTCCGTCTGGGAATAAAGGTAATATAGTGCTGAAAAGAAATATACCACACCGTGGCATGGTTAGCATTTTATGTGCAGTGTGACATTAAACAAAGTGTTTTGGGGTTTAAACTTCACAATGGGAATTAGGTCAGTTGATCCAGAAAGTCAAACATTTGAACTTCAATTCAAACATCTAGCTCCCAGTTTACCTTGCATTAGATGAAATGTCTAAAAGGAAAGCAGTCACTTATTATCCATCACTGACTTCTCTTACCGTTCAAGGCGCTCCGACATCAGATATGTTTGGTTGGCATCCATGATGAAGGTGAGCTGATTGATGAAGTCCTCCGGCTGAATCAGGCCCTCGAGCCTTCCCACCACTGTCATCTTGCGATCTTTCAGCATAATCATGGCCAGGAATGGATAGGTGTTCTCCCGCAATGCTTGGGACACTGGAACACACCCAGATATAACTGTTATAACGCAGTTTATTACTATAGTCGATCAGTTCACACACACATACAAATAAAGTCACATATTTATTATAATAATTTCTATAGTGCCATTCAAGGAATTCATATCATTAGCTGCAAACAGTTTCAGTTTAATGTGTCAATTTTTGTTCTCCAACAAACACAAATAATCATCTGTTCACCTTTCATTTTCTGTCATTATGTCGAAGAAAAGGTTGAGTTGTCACCCCTCTTTCATACAGTAGATACATGTGTGCATGCACCAACATGTCTGATTGCTACTAAGCATATTTTTCCTGATCACATTACACAATTTCAGAGTAACAGCTGATCTAGAAAAATGACAAGTTCAATAAGTACATTTGCGTACCTCTGAAGCCCTCAGGCTTGCTGGTTGAGCATGCCCAAAAGAGCATTTGTGTGTTGAGGAAGGTAACGACCTCTTCTGTACATAAGGTCGAGCTATGGAGAAACAGATCAGCAGCACAAATATTTTTACAGATAACATCATAACAACTTTTTTATCTGCACATGGCTAGAAAAAGATTATGTGAATATATACACAATTTAGAGTTTATGTGCCAAACCATTTAACCAGCAGAATGTGCTATGAGTAAAATCCAAAATGCACAACTGTACAAAACAGACATCCGGTAAAAGGAAACACTTCAGGTCATAGAAGTTTAAAAAAGTATTATACCAGCAAAACTCATTAGTGTCTTGATGATCATCTCCATGAAGGTACACTAATAGGTAGCGGAGCTCCCGTTTGGCATCATTCAGTGCCTGCACATATCACAGTGAACAAAATCACAACATGCTGCAGTTTATCTTTGCTTTATGACTGAACTTGATTCAAAATGTGTGTTTCTGCCAACATATCTCTGAACGTACCTGGCTGTATGTCCCCTGGTAAAATACAGGGTGGGCCCGACCATACCTCTCCTCAAAACTATGAATGAAGGACACAACGTCTCCGACAGGGTCTGTCACGCGACCACGCGGATCTGGCCTGACGAACCGCAGGGCAAACCTTTGGGATAAAGAACACTTGGACGGTCAATTACCATCCTCTATCAAGCAGCTACATGTATAAGTCAATGTGCTTGGATTACCTGAATATGTCCAGAAGTGTGTAATATGTAAATCTGAATGGTAGCATTATCAAGTAGTAACTCCATCCTAGTAATCCCTGAAAAAAACAGTCAATGCAGTTTTTTAAAAGAGAAATTGTGAGATATCAGGTATTTCCTAGGTTTAGTGTAATAACAATAAATTAGAAATAAAGAAATGACTCAGAGGTGAAACAAATCTAAAGAACCGAAGAGAAAGTGTGCAGACCTACCCTGGGTTGTGGCCTTGACACGATGTAACTATATACTCTATGGTCTGCTGTATTGACCTGTAATGGTCTGGATGGTGGAGGGTTAAACACACTGGGAACTCCTTCCTGCTCATTGAGTCTGTCTTGTACTGCAGCCTGAAACACATCATGATTAAGCCAGGAAAAATTGATCAAAGCAAGAAAGCACAGTTCCCATAATATATTAAGAATAAAGATGTAATACAGATGCACGGAAATACATCTGAGACTTTACCTCTATGTTCCAATTATGCTGCTCTAATGTTCGGCGACATTGGTCCATTGACTCCAACCCAGTTAGGTCCTGATAAACATGAAAACAAGTATGATTTAAGCAAGGGCTCAGCTTGCTCAGAAAGGCAAATATGTGAAAAGTTGAATTGGGTCAATTGAATGGTTGATTAACTACCTTTTAGTAACACAGCTGTCTTATCTCTAATCTAACGTCAATAAACACAGTAAACATGTTTAAACCAAGTAGGCTCATGCTAGCTAGCTCTAAAAAGTCGACCATCTATTTAATCGGAGACTTCGAGAGCTTTACAACGGCTACAGAGTCAAACGACAGGAAAGTTGCATCATTCACATCGGCATATACATGATAGTTTGAATGAACAGGTCCAAACACAGCTGGGAAACTTCGGTGACAGCTCCACCATGACTGCTGTGCTAGTGTGTACTCAGCAACTGTTTCAGGAAGCGTCAGTGGAGAGCTAACGTTAGCCAAGTTGACGTCAAGTCAAACAATATAAACAACACGCACCACGAGTGATGCTGATGAACCAAGTTGGAGAGGCTGTATATATGTGAGTAGGACACACGACGGTGCGTTTTGTAAATCCATCCATGGCCCTTAAACTGTGCTAACTTGTTAGCTACCTTTGCTAATGCTAGCTAGCTCCGCTAACGTTAGCTCTGGCTCCAGGAGACGGTTATGGTTTGTGGGTAACGGTGCCGAAGTTGACTGAGCAGAAAGCGCTTTAACACGCACAAATTATCCTGTTCATATTAACATCGAGTCAACGGGACAGTGTTGGCATGAGAAGTTTCCAACAGACGCGTGTTAGTGTTGTGTTGAGGCTGTCTACCTGAAACTGGAGGAGTTTTTCAGTCTGAGCCTGGGATAATTCTGGCTCCTCTGGCGCCGCCATCTTACCTCACCAATCATCCAGCAAGTCGTAACAACGTCAGCTGCCTTTTCCCGGTGTGGGCCCTGCTGCCGGGGCCTCTGTGCGCTACCGCCACCTGGCGGTCTGGATGTCACCACGCCTGCCAATGTTCAGGCGAACTGATCCGGACTTATAACGAGGGACTTAATAAGGACAGTAATATAGTTAGGGAAACCAGCTAATTCAATTCTAATATTAAAATCGGTAAATGTGCTGAAACAATTATCTGATTAATCAATCAGTTGATCAACAGAAAAATAATCTGCTGTTTTTGTTAAATAATTTGTCTCCTTTGTCTTTATGCAACAGGGATCTGAATATCTAAACTATCAATTTAATGGCATCACCTTTCTCAACATTTTGTTCTCAGTCCCATTGATGGAGATATTGCGAATATAGTCAGCTGATTGAATTATAATAAAAATAATTAATGGCTCCAAACTATTCAGTATTTTGAACAACTTTCCATGGTTAATGTTAGTTATCTCTTATTTAACAAATCAAAACAGAAGCATGATCTTATCAACGGTCCTGGCTCTGCCATCATTTCAAATATTGGTTGTACAAAAAATGCTTGATGTATAATTCATAACTCTCTCTGAAAGACTTTAAAGCAGAAGTTGTGCAGGCTGAAACTTCCTCCACCAAGTCTCTCTGCTGCTCTTTCTCACACACCCACACACACAAACCTTACACATTCTGTACTGCATGAGTGAAAATTAATTTATTTGCCCATTTGTGGTTTAAGTTCCGCAAACATTATCAAAACTGAAAAGAAAAACCCAGGTAATTATGAGTTGTCTGTCCGCTTATGTACATTTCACAGAGGAAAACTGGCAGAATTACAAACATCGTTTTTAATTGTTATCGTTATTTATCATTTAGCAAAATGTAGAGAGACATCATTTGAAAATACAGAATCTGCTTCCCAATATCCACTGTTGAGTCACTTTTTCCCCTCAACCATAATGATGTGGTAGCCAAACTTAGTCTTGACAGGAGGGTCTGTATAGACAGGTTTATCCATGGAGCTGACAGCCAGGGCAAATGCTGCATCCTGGAACGGTCCAACCATCGATCCACGTGTCATCCATCCCAGATCACCCTGTCATTGTAATAACAGTCAGTTACTCAATGCACCTGATATGAGTATCAATCCAGAAATAAAGTGACTGAACATGAGCAACAAATGTTTAACTGCACTGCAAACTGTATTCCAGTGCCTGAGAATACATTAATGTAGGTTTGGTGCAGAGATGTTTCAAAATAAAACATATTGGAATGCCTAACCATGAACACAGTGAGTCAAAAAAGTAATAATCATCAATCTTGAATTTATTACCCTTCAGGACTGATACTGAGGTTTCTGTCTGTATATCATAAACAGCATCTCCAATCCCATAGTTATAATTATAAGTATCATTGAAGATGACAGTAGTTTTGAAGAGCAGACTTCAGCAAAAGACAGTGTCTGAATTCAGCTCCCAGGGTAAACGACTAAACAAATACATACTATGGAACATGATAGAAAAAAATGTAATTACAGAAGAACATCACTGTGAAGTTCTTGATGGTATAATACATGAAGTCACTGGTTTGAACCTGGGTAAAACTGAACAACTAATTATAAGAGCATGTTCTCACTCCTTGTCTTGCTTTGTCTTCACTGTACTGTGATGCCACTTCACTGAAACGGACGCCAGCTTTCAGCTTCTCCATCGCCTCCATACATTTCCCATGTTTTTCACAAAGGATGTGTCGAACCTAGGAACACACAGGGTAAGAGCACAGAGAGACCTGCAGAATTAAACAACAGGTAGGAGACAGTAACTCTAGCTTTTAAATATCAATGGAGATGTTCAGCTTAGCAATTATATACGGGAGAACATTGCATCAGTGCAAGGCCTAAAAACATGATTACGCCGATGCAGGCCGGTAGTTAATGTTCACATAGAAACATCAGCATAGGGGACAAATATGACCTCAGTGGCTTTGTCCGTGATGTGATTGTTGGTGTCAGATGAGCAATGGTTACACAGTTCATAGGGTGTCACACCTTGTTAACATCATATGAGAAACATTGGGATTTGTGAATATGGGCTACACGAATAAAAATTGATTGATTGATCGATAACCACCTCTTACAACGTAAGGAAGGGGGGGGGGGGTTATCAATAAAATGGATGCTCGTCTATGCTTTTTATAATCCTTGAGAGGTGACACAGATATTTCACCTCACTCTTGTTCATGGTGACCCCCACTGTCTGAATGTCACGTTTCAGAAGATTTTTTACAGCAGAATATCTCGAGGTTGGCCACTTTGTCCTTATGTCAGCCATGACGTGCTCATGTTAAACGCTGGCGTGGCCGGGGTTTCACAAATATCGGAACACAGGGCCACAGTGGAATGTGACGTGATCGTGTCGACGTGCAGTTTCTCTCGTCCTGTGCTGGTGGGGAGATCTATAGATTATAATTGCCTGAGGTGTCAAGTGCACCGACACTCCACTCGACCACACATTCACACTGTCGCATGCTTCCAGTCATCCACTGTCTCTGTGTAATAGGAACTGTGCGGGGAGAGGAGGAGGGGGAAATCCCTCCTCTCACACGGAACCTCTGTAAAATCAAACGTTACCTTCACTGCGGTGCCTCCTTTGGCTGCTTTGTCTTTCTTATCCACGTCTGCGCTTTTTGCAGCTGCTCCTACACAACACACAGTTCAGCCACAGCGACAACACAGTCACGTTCAAACAAGCAGCACGGCATCATTCACTGGAAACATGTGTGACAGGTTTACGCTACAAGCGTATCAATGTTGCTGGATTTAAACGTAGGAAACACAAACACAGTGAATGTTCACTCACCTTTCTCACTTTTACCACCTTTACCCTTTGGAGGCATTTTACTCTAAATTAAGAGTAATTCACAGAACTATGACACAGAGAAAGACCACCATTCACTCTGTCTCTGTTGTCACATGCGCAGTTACCTGCGCAGAGAGCGCAAACCACTCTCCTTCTTCAGCCAATTACTGGTAGATTACAGTAAAATAATGTCCACATCGCCATCTAGTGTCATTCATCCATAAGGCAGTTCAATAAGTGGTGCATTTAAAGGTAATGTTTAAATACCAGATTCTTTAAGTTGTTCATTATTGGACTCATATTGTTAGAAGCACCGTGAAACGTACTATATATGAGAAAGCCTTTCTATATTATCTGGGCTGTTTAGGGTTAAACGTTTCTTCTATTCTTTTTTGTTATCTGTTCAATTGTGAAGCACTTTGTATCTGTGTTTTGAAAAGTGATATATGAATAAAGTTTATTATCACATTATAATTAAAAGCAGAGATGGGAGCTCACCTCTAATTATATCTTGAAATTGTATTCTTTCTACATTCAAGTTCATTTCAAGGTCAACGCCAGCCTATAATATTGCAGTCATTTATTTGTGACTGTCTTTTTAATGTGAGTAGCCGACTTTAAATGCTTTTCTTTATTGATTCATTTAGCAGGCAAGTAACATTACTTTTTCAGCATCAATATGCCAGAGTATAATAAACAGATTTAACACTCACACAACAAAATTACTTGAGAGCGTTAGAGTCCGGGGAACAGTGGGTGTATTGTATCAGGGCCCTGACAAGGGAAGGGGCCCCACCAAACCTTGAAACCTTCTGAACTTGCCACGGGATTAATAAAGTACCTATCTATCTATCTATCTAAATATTCAAAGGTTTTTTATGTTAGGTTATTTTCATTATTAACGCAAAAAGAATTATTCCTGTTTTTATAATAACCACATTCATATACTATTGCCTGCCTGACTATTTCTTGTTGATCAATATAGCTCGCCCCTTCTGAAAAATATGAATGGTTTTATTTAGCTAAGTTTTACAAGGCCAGCTTGGTAGCAGTGTTTCTGAATGGTTTGGTTTAAGTACGTATAACTACTACTACTACTACTACTACTACTATAATGTTTTGCTGGTTGATAAATAAAGCAGCGTAGTCTGGACTTTGAGAAGAATCCAGAGAAAGGGAATCAGCTGCAGGCATTTGTACTAAAAGGAGATTTGTCTACAAGTTTTATTGTACCTTTACAATGCTTTGTATTTTACAATGTTGTTACAGTTCTTACAATTTTGAAATGCATATAAGGACAATGTTTGTACTGTGTAGTAACCAAAATAACAACCATAATTACATTTAAGTAAATAAATAACAGATAGGGATGAATAATATATCAGGAGATAAAACAGTATTAAGTATTCTTATTAAACGCAAATTATCCAAAATGTAAGACCAGTATGAAAGACAAAAGAAATATGTATTTTTTTCTAAATTTAGTCTATGGATAAGGAACAATAACCATTTTATGATTATTATCATTTACATTTATCTGTAACCTTGAAACAGTTGTGAGCTACTGATAAATATATTTTTAGAAAACACAAAAGCAAAACAGCTTTACTCTCTAACTGTTCTCCAATTTCAGTGTCGTGCCAAGGTGGTTACCACGGCAACTGTACTCAACACAAACAGTTACCCAACGTCCGTGGACAGCTGCTTTCCTGTGTCATGTAGAGCCCTGTTTAACCTCTAGATGGTTTTACTTGTTTAACATGGAACTTTGTTCGACGGTTTCGGCCAAAACATGGAGCAGTATGAGCAGGTCCTGTGTTTGGGCCATGGAGGAGCAGCTGACGTGTTCCTGATGAGGCATGTGGAGCGGAGGAGCCTGCACGCAGTGAAGAGGGTGAAAGTGGAGGAGACGAGAGATGCAAAAACCCAGAGGGCTGTTCTCCAAGAGGCTGACATCATCAGGAAGCTGGAGCACCCTCACATAGTGACATGCAGCGACGCCTTTGTGAGCCCCGACGGTGGATTCATTTACATTGTGATGACTTACTGTGATGCCGGGACGTTAGACGACAAAGTAAAAGAGAGGAAACCAGGGGAGTTCTTCACAGAGGACACAGCACTGGGGTGGTTTGTGCAGGTGACCACAGCTGTACATTTTATACACATGGCTAAAATACTACACAGGGACATCAAAACCTCGAATGTACTGCTGACAAAGCAAGGTGTGGTAAAGTTAGGGGACTTCGGGATATCCAGAGTACTGACAAACACAGCTGATCTGGCCTCCACATGTGTCGGGACGCCCAGCTACCTCAGTCCTGAGCTCTGTCAGGATGTCCCCTACAGCTCCAAGTCCGATATCTGGGCTCTCGGCTGTCTGCTGTACGAGCTCTGTGCTCTCAGGCCTCCATTTGCAGCCTCAAACCTCATGAGTCTGTTATACAAGATCACCAGAGGGGAGTATGACCCCGTCCCTGACGTGTTCTCAGATGACATCTCCTCTCTGATAAAAGGGATGCTCAGCCTCGACCCAGACAACAGGCCGAGTGCTGCCTGTGTACTTAGCAGCGCCTATGTGAAGATTCACCAGGAGAACATCAAAGACACAGAGACTGACTCTGCTCCGGTGGGGAAGAGCTGTGACATAAATACAGTAGGTAAAAACTCCTCACTTGGGTCACAGGTCCTCAGCCAACCATTCTTAAGGGAAGAGAAAGAACACACTATCAGTGATGAGGAGGCGGATTGTGATGATTTGTGTGTCGAAGGAAAGAACCACTGTGACTGCCACTATCCTGAGGACTTTGATGAAGATGATAGTTTGTCCTCTGTAGAAGACTGCAGCGGAGACTCAGGGTCTCTGATGAGAAGCGATTCTGCCGAGCCCACTGGTAATGTAGTGCTGGACACATACACTGAAACATCTTTTAAACGTGGTTAAAGTCAGATTATTGCTTTAAGTTTAAGTGCCAGTACCACAGTGTGACAATATACTGTACTATTAAAGCAACACTACTTAACTTTTACTGAGCAACAGCGCCCTCTGCAGCCACACAAGGTGACTTTTCTGGGCTCTGTAAAACCGTTATTGAAGCTGTTTTGAGGCTTGGAGTGGTCCGGCTTTTTTCAGAGTTTGCATTTTACATATGGGACACGCAGCATGTAATCTATACAATTCGCTGTGGGGATCGCATTTTTTATTTACAAGATATCCACAGCAGTGTCGGCACTTATCGTCAAAAGCTCTATTGACATATTCGCTCACGTCTGTGTGTAGCACCACTTTTTGATCCTGAGATATTTGTTTTCTTTCTTCAGTTTTTCATCGGTCATGTTTTTCGAAAAATATCATCAACTCACTTCCAGTTTATCCTCCAGAGGATCTCCCGCTGTGTTCTCTCATGGGCTCATATGGATATTCTCCAGAGAAAGTCTAGAATAAGGTTTTCACTCTGGCATTTGCGTCATTGGGTGAGGCAAGAAAACGCAGAAACCTCATCGAGAGTCACAAGTTAGGGCTCTCCACAGAGAGGGATCCCTCGCATTATAATTATTATTATATATTACACAATTAAATTGTATTTTATTAATGCACCAGAGCATAAGTATCATTTCACAGTTGCAGATTGTCACCCCACCCCACTGTCTAAGTGCCCCTGAGCAAGGCACCTTACTCCCCTAACTCCTGCTCCCCAGGCCGCCGTGCATGGCTGCCCACTGCCCTGTGTGCCCTCCTGTGTACACCAGATGGGTCCAACAAATACGTTTTGAAGTAAACTTTAAGAAAATAAAGATTTTTGTCAGGGATCACAGCCAAAGCAGTTGGTAACAACTTGTTTAATCTTTAACAATGTAGTTTACTTATAAGCAACAACAGTCAACTCTCCCTTACTGCCAACATTACTGTGACAACATGTTCCTGTAGATTCATGCTGCACAACATCAGGAGAATACATCCCCTTCTCACCCAGAAGGCGGCGCAGGTTCTGGTCCAGGCCCTGGTCATCTCACCCCTAGACTACTGTAACTCCCTCCTGACTGGTCTACCTGCAACTGCCATCCGACCTCCGCAGCTCACCCAGGATGCAGCAGCTCGACTGGTCTTTAACCTAAATTCCCTCACACAACTCAGCTGCTCCGCTCCCTTCACTGGTTACCAGTGGCTACCTGCATCTGTATCAAAACATCAGTACTTGCGTACCGTGCTGCGAATTGATTGGGTCCAGTTTACATCCAGGACATGGTCAAACGTTACACCCCAGCTCGTTCACTCCGCTCTGCTTCTGCCAATCAGCTTGTTGAGCCCTCACTGCGAGCTAAACACTCATCAAAATCACGACTGTTTGCTGTCCTGGCTCCTAAATGGTGGAATGAGATCCCCATTGACAACAGGACAGCAGAAAGTTGATACATCTTCCGCCGCAAACTAAAAGCAAACACCTCTTGTGCAGTTTAGTAGCACTTAAATGGCACTTAATTATAGCACTTTGTAGTTCTGCTTTTTTGAAGATATTGTACTTTCTTGTTTCTTCTTCTGGGTTGTTCTGGGTTTGTACCCTCGTAAAAAAAAATCGCTTTGGATAAATGAAATGTATCAAAATCTGCCATAAAGTTAAATAAAAAACTTAAATAAAACTTAAGCATCACACAGTATCAATCATTACAAAATTATATAAAATGTACTGTATCACAAAGCACCAAGGTCCTGACAGGATCACTTTTTATTTGTATTGTTTTATCTTCATCACAAGATAATAACTTGTTGAAACAAGATAAATAACTTTGTTTCAAGGTAATAATAAAACTTGATTTGCTGAGTGCTCTCCATCACAGTAACTGTGTGCATTTGAAGTTGCATAATTTCTATTAAAATATCTTGTGTGCAGATGATGAAAAATATCCCCATTTGGGACTTAAGGGGCTCTGTAGTATTCATGTGTAGGCAACAAGTCTATTTATTACTTTGTTATTCACATTTGTGCCCTTTCATCAACATTTGGTAGTTTATCGATATGTTTTATGATCAACCACAAAAGCCTTCAGTCTTGGTATCTTTTTTTCTGGCACGACAGTGGCAATCACTCAGCAGGCTCTTTCTCTCTCAGCCTTTCAGGAGGTTCCTGACATTTCTGAACAAGCTGACTATCCAGATGACTTTGAGGAAGATGAGGAGAGGGAAGATGATGAGGATGAAGCAGAACCAGCCCCGGCTTCGGCTCATCAGCAGCCACATGATGATGATGGAGTGGACGAGTTTCTGCTCTGTGATGCTGGAGGACTGACCATTACGCTGAAAGCACTGAGGGAAAATGGCTGACAACATCACTACAGCCTTAAAAATCTCCCATCACAGCGGAGCACCATCTGAAATACAGAGAAACAGGAAAGGCATGGGGCTTTCTCTTTTGTGCCTGGAGTTTTACTGCTAAATGATGCACAGAAACAGATTTTAGCTCATTGCAGCTGTTTAGTGACGTAAATACTCCTGAAAGCAGTTTCTGTCTTGCATCATGAGAAGTTATGTAATAGCAGCATAAGCTACTAGTTGCTGCAACCACAAGGATATCAAATATAATTTACAGATTAACAGGGCTCCCAAATATTTAATTTGATTCCAAAAAGTATTATGCATATATGTTTCCATTCTTCATACTGTATGTACTGTATTCTCTCGATTTTCGTATCCAGAGTTTGTTATCTGTTGCTGCACATTTGACTGAAACTACTTTTCTTCATTTTTATCTTTGGATCAAAATGAGATAAGAGCACAAACATTCATGTGGTTATGACTTTGAAAGAAGTATGTGGTAAATTGACCTCATAATGCACATAATGAGAATTTTTTTTGCCAAACGAAATATAATGTTATACTATTACTATACCTAAGTCCAGAAGATAATTTTCCATATCTTCTTATATCCTTTTTATGCCTCTGCGCCGAAAACAGCCAGTGGCAGGAGGCATAATATTTTCAGGTTGTCCGTCCCATTCCTGGGAACGTGATATCTAAAGAAAACCTTCGGGGGTTTTTCCTTAAATTTGTTACAAATACTCATATGGAATCAAGAATAAATTGATTATATTCATGGGGTCAAAGGTCAAGGTTGGTCACAAAGTATGTTTTATATATTTATTGAACATGATAGCCTAAAATCAGCTTAATCAGCTAAAACTCGTTTATGCCAAATATTCCCAAAAAGTACTTTGTGACTCACACTGACTCACACTGACTCACACTGAGACACTAACACACACACACACACAGTACACAGCATGCACTCTGAAACAACACGCAGGTTAGATGTAAAGCAAACAAGATTTGAATGTGGCAAGCTCAACGGAAATGTAAGATTCATGTTTTATCAAACACGATCTCTTCCAAGTTGACCAAAGTTTTCGCCCAGTCAGCAGTCTCAGGTTCACCCACGTTGCATTGCTCTGAGAGATCCCAAACCGAGACGCACAAGGCTTTCCACGAGTTGATGCTGTCTGCACACATCACGGCAGAGGTCTTTTTCTGTCTCTCTCTACAACACACTGAGGTGAAACATTTCCCATCTGAGCAGAACGTCTAACCGCATTAATCATCAGTTCGGGGAGATGATGTCACAACCACTGTCCACAGTCTGAACCAAAAATGGACTGCTGAATGGGCTCTTGAGGTCACAGGGTCTCTACACCTGAACCTCTGCGTCATGTAATATACGGAGAGTTACATTTTCTGTCAAAACATTCGCTGTTTGAAGAAGTCACAACATAGAAACAATTGTGACAACTTCATGAATTGTGTGTTTCTTGGGGAATGCAAGGACAGAGATTATGTGAGGCCACAACGCCCAGGGGCCCATCATCTCTCATGCCCATCAAAATGAAAGGAACAGAGCGACTCTTGTGCAGACAGCTCCAAGCTCTATCGGCCCTCCTTTCGGCAGTAGTAAAATTGTCAAATCTACTAAACTAAGTCAAGATTAAACTGTGGAACTTCGTCTCGGAATCGTCACAGCTGACAGACTTTCTCTCTATGAAAAGATTCCCCAGCTTTTCCCATGAGCAACAGTGATGTTCCTCTCAGTCGTCCACAGAGTAACACCTGCAGACTCATCTGATTGCTCAGCTACTGATGGTGTTACAGACAAGAGCACCCCAGTAACTTCCATGATGACAGATACACACTGTTTTAACCACAGTCACACATTGTGATGCAGCGTGAGTCAGGAAGTCAAGCTCCACAAAGATCGTAAGAGATAGAGCAGATCACTTTTAGAAGAAATGTACTTTTTTTTTAAATAAATAATCTGTATTAATTATATCTTGTGTTGAGGTTCAGTTCAGTGTCAAGTTATTTGCGTCCTGCCAAATTACAACATACAGTATTTGGACTTGGCAGGGTTGAGACCATATAATATTATGGGAGAAAGCCAGCAATTCACACAATGAGCAACTGCTGGGAGACAGTGGAAAGACAAACCTCCTTTTTAACAACCATTCTTGGCCACACGTAAAATCAACTAAACTAAGTGACTGAGATTAAACTGTGGAACTTAATCCTGGAATTGTCACGGCAGAGCGGAGATATTATTTCATCCGTTTTAGGACTATGTGAAAAAAGTCCTCTGTTGTGCCCATAGGAATAGCGATGTTTTCCTCAGCTATCTGCACACTTGTCTAACTACTCATCCACTGATGGGGTTACAGGAAAGAGGTTGTTGCTCGTTTTTTCCACTGCATTCCAATCCCATCCCCCACGACTCTGGCTCCGGATGTACGTGATAGTAGTATTGTTGTTGAGCTGTTCAGTCAGATGTCACTTAATTGTTACATTAAACAGTAACGTAGTATCATTGCCATAAATGTTTGGATACTGGCCTTTTTTCAACCTATTAAGCCATTATTTTACTATTCAAGAAATTCAAATAACTGCAGCCCTGTCCTCAGAGCAGTCCCACACTGCTGTTGCAAACACTGCAGATTAAGGGTTTTGACACTGATACAAGTCTGCGGTGGACTGAATTTATGTGACCTGCAGTCAACAGTGAAGTTTGAGATTGTCACCTTGAATATGGCTGTTGAGAAAGAAATATGTGGTACAAGTGTTTTTTTTCTTTTAGTCCATCAGTTCTTGTTGAGGTCAGATGTTTCCACCTGCTGCACACTGCATAGACTTTAAGTCCCAGTCTTAGCTGCTTGACTTTAGTGACCAAATGTAACATTATCTATCTTCAATGGGCAAAGTAGTATTTAATGTCTGTCAGTAAACTTTAGACTTTTCATTACCGTGGGAAATTATCACGCAAATTTATTTTCCTCTCCTAGTTACTTTGTTGATCACTGGTGACGGCTTTGTGCGGCCTGGTGCACAGACAGCTGCGGAGACCTTGTGTTTTTTTATCTCAGCCTGCCTCATCTGTTTGTTTGGCTGGGTGGACTGCAACAAAAACGCTGCTATCCCCTCTCTGCGAGGAAGAGCAGCAGCAAATGTCCTCATTGTCCACTGTGGTGGCAACGCCATGGGGAGGTCAGAGGCATCAGGCTGGTTAAAATGATGGAGGAGGACCTACACCAGTTTCACCTCCAGCATCCTTCAGGCTTTGATCGCTGACCCAAAGCTGTCCTGTAACTGTTCGAAGTTTACAATGGCCTTACAAACTTGGGGTTTCTCTGTTATATTTTGTCCAGATCATGCCAACTACGACACAACAAGCATAACCTCTTTTTAGCATTGTTAGCCCAACTGGGTTTCTGGCTAGATACCTAAACAAATGTTAGTTCATTAGCAGTTGAATTAACATATGTCGTGGCCTCCTCTTCTGTCCAGCCCCATTTTTACCCTCCACCCGTCCCTAAGATGCCAGTAACATGAAGAGTGTAAGCGCTTGCACTTTGTGTCCAAGGTGCATTGAGAAACTGTATTTTGTGATTTGAAAATTTAATTGAATATAAATAAGATAACTATGCTATATACTATAATTTAACAAAGCCTGGAGCACAGACTTCTCTGTAAGGACAATTAACTGTACAGCAAGACATACTATTTGACCGATATTTGCATGAAAATATCAAATTCAATGACTTGAATTAGCTAAGACAATGTATAGCAACTACAAACAGGATGGCACACATCTGTCTCCCAAAGGGGAGACCCTAAATCTAAAAATTGAATAATCCCTCATAATAATAAACTTCAGTTCTATTTTTTATGTTTTTTTTGTTTTGCCTTTCAAAATCACTAAGGTCTTTTTTTTCTATTGGCATTGCAGAGACTCAATTCATCACATTATTGCTCAATGAGACGCGCTTCAAGCTGATATTATACAGCGTGACATGGCCTGTGGCTAAGGTTATTTTCCCTTATTAAGTTTCTTTAATTAAGTCATTGAGAGAGAACTTAGTTCTCTCTCAATGACCACAGTTTAAGAAGGGGGATATCCCAACATGCAAAGATAGAACAAATAAAAATAATCTATTTCATCATACATATATTTTAGTCCACTGTTTCAAATCAGAAACTATGAGCTCACCTTTGGTTAATAATTACGTTGTACTTTTATACGAAACCATGACAAAATTTTTCCTGACCACAGATACTGACTTGTGAAAAATGTTTTCTGAGTTAAGGAGGGGATGAGGTAGAGAGGGGTCTCTGTACTTTCTATTTACTTTGCTCTTGATTGTGGTTCATCTGGTCAAAGACCCCCTCTGAAGTTGTTTGTCTTTGTATCTTGTAAAAACTCCAATACAAAGGCTTAATATCTCTAGAAACAACTTATGTAGATTATGTTATTGTCAGATCTTATTGAAGAATAAAGCGAAGCTTGTTGGAAAATCCTTTACCATGAAATTTAGAGAATTTAAGAACATTTCAAATGGTCTCACGTAAAATTGAACATTAGATAGCGATCAAATCTTTGACTGATCATTTGTATTTCCAGGTAGGTGGAGGATGCTGACATCAGCGACTTCCTTTTTCTGTGTATATAAAGAATGGGCAGAGACACATCACATCAGTAGTCACACTTAAGACAACCAAAAGAAGCTGTGAAGGAAGAGAGAGAGAGAGAACGCGAGAGAAAGAGAGAGAGAGAGAGACAGAGAGAGAGAGTGATTGAGATCACTGCAGTATGATTAAGTCTGTGTTTGCCCTTGTTATCCTGTTGCATTTATGCTACATCGCTGAGTCAAACTTCAACCTGAACATGGAGATAATGGATAGACTTAAGCAACTCGATAAACTCAACAAAGAAAAAAAAATCATTTTCACATCTGTAAGTATCCACACTTCATTTGATTTAACGCTCTCATGTGTCTCCTGTTGAATTCTTCATTCTTCATGACTCTTCATTTCATCATCTGTCAATTAAAGTGGTCACCATTACTAAGTACACTAATGATATTAAATTCTGTTCCTACAGTCTGGCCAACTAGAAGCGCCAGCGCCAAGCAATGTGGTGAGTGTTGTACCTTAACTCGAGTTGAGTTTGATTCAGGAGGCATGCACCCTGTTAACGATCTCCTGTGATTTGTCCACATCAGACTTCCTGTGTGGGCTTGTTCACCAGGCTGCTGAAGGACCTGCTCAACAATGTTGACGTGTCTGAGGAGTACACAGTTTTTCTCCAAGAACTTAAAGCAAACCTGAAGGATCTGGAACCACAACAACAGGTGAGCCAACCAAAACCCCAATTTTAAAAAGTTACAGAGCTCTGAATGTTGCATCAATACTGGGTATCCACATGAGACATAACTCCAAACCTCTTTCTGTTCTTTCCAGATTGACGGCAAGTGTAACAGAACGAACGTAAACAGTACGAGGGTCTTCGGGAGGTACATTTTTTTCCTCAAGAAACTCAACAACCAAAAGAAAGGATGAAGGTTCTCGTCTGTTTTCAGCTCTTCAGCATCACTTGTTAATAAGAGCCTTCTCGTAAATTAAGGAGACCAGTGAATGTATTCAATACACATGTTTATGCAGTTTTAAATTCAAAAAATGTCCTTGTATTTATCAGTATTATTTATATTTTTATTCATTAATGTATTTATTTATTTATATGCAACTTTTTTACTCAAAAATCTAATAGGATGTACTTTGAGTCAGACAAAGTAATTATCACTATGTGAAAAACATTATTTCTGTTCTGGAAATGTTGTGCTGCCTTCTTGAAATAAATCAATCACTTTTCACGGAATGCTTGTAAATCCTCTTGAACTTGCTGCTAAGTTTTGTTTGGATTATAAAGATAAAAACGGTCGAGCAAGTAGGAATAAGTTATATTAAGTAAAAAATACATTAAATAAAGCAATAATGCATAACTGAAATCAAAATAGCCTTCCGATACTTACAGAGTCTACTGCCATGGTGCGAGGGAAGATGGAGGCAGAGGTGGTGGAAGTGAGGCGGACACTATGTGAAGTGCCTCAAGGTTCCCCACCACCTTTTTGAACCAAATGTGTGAGGCTCACTGAGAACATATAGAGAAGTGGCTAAAAAAAACTGGCAGCGTAAGAGAGAGCTGAAGTGAATCAACGTCCATTTGGTCTGTACTACCCACTTGGGGAACACCAAGATCTGACACGTTTGCCTGCCAGCACACGAAAAAAATCACACAAACTTGACCTTCACTTTCAAGGTGCATGAAGCAAAGTCACTCGAGCAGCACCTGCCATACACAGAACAAACACAAACATGCCCACAAGCTAAAACATGTCCCCCTAATATTAAAACGTTTACAAGCGTCAGAGTAGATTAGATCTGTTTCATCACATTTCACTTGTCTGAATAGCAGAAGTGACTCAGTGACTCATCACATTGTTAGAGGAGTAAGATTAGTAGAAAACCTGTATTTTCAAGAAACTGGAACTAACAGCACATGCAGCAGCAGCAGGCTCTGTCTGGCACAAGAGCCTTTGAACCGCACTATATGTGAGTCAGAGGAGCAGCAGCTGTAGCTTTGAACATTGACAAGTTGAGAGAGACAGGAGACAAGTGGGGAGAGACGCTCTGTAGAAGGTCCACAATGCACTGCAGGTCGCTCTTCTATCCCTGGTCTCACCTCTGGCCTTTGAACTCTGGACCCTTACTGGAGGCAAAGACTTGTATGCCCTCAAGGCACGGAAGCACTCACAGAAAGAGACCAGGGAAAGGACAAGAACAAACTGTCATCTCATTAAATCATGAATATCAATTATCAAACACTCGTTATAAATCAGAACTGCTGATATGTTACTAATGTGCTGTTTTTTAGGCCACTTTGAGATGTTTTTTGGAGAAAAAATGTGAGAAGGCATGATTGGGAGACAGTCAGTTTGAAGTTGAGGTTATAGCTTTATACATTTAGGGAGAGCACACCACTGCTGTGCTTGTCCATTCACAACAAGGCTACAGCTAGCAGTCGGCTAGTGAACCTTTTAAGCTTTTGATTTCTGTGTGGATTATATATGAACAAATTACATATTACAGTACAAGTCGTCAGTGTTGTGCATAAACGAACGCGTTCATTGAACACATTCACTTTTATGAGGACGATGAACTGAACGCAACTCAATGACAAATAATGAATTTGAATGATGAACACGTTCATATTGTAGCATCCTTGCGTATAGACGACAGGAAACTTCTCTCTATATGTGTAACTTTATTAAAGTCCAGCGAACACGACACACTTCTTTTTCGGAACTCCGACACTCCTGTCATCCACTACTGTTTTCTTCACTCCCCTTCCTCATTCACCCTTGATATGCCAGCTCATCAGCCAATGAGGGCCTGCCATCCCACAAAACCCTACAGCCATTGTCCTAGAACTGTCACGTGCCCCACCCCTACCTGTTCACTGACCCTCAGGACATTTCAATACTTTTTCCTCAGGAGAGACACTGTCTAAATCGAATGCTTGCACCATGTCGTTGCTCAGTGCCCGTAACATGTCCGTGATGTAGCCTAACCTAAACCAACTAACTCGACTTCGCCCTACGTTACCCATAACTCATGGCACACATATGCAGACCAAACAAGCAACATATTCTAAGTGTTTTCTTCTCCCGCCAGTGTCTCGGCTCCGAACCGTAGTAAGGAGCTCAGCTCACTGGTCAGGGCCGGCCCTGCTAATGTTGGAGCCCTAGGCGAGATTCCAAATTGGAACCCCCAACATACAAACGCAAACTGTCATGCAAGAAATTTTGGACTGTATACAGATGCACCCACAGGTAGACAAATTTGTAAGCTAATAAAAAAAATATATATATACATACTGATAGCATATCATGTTGTCACAAATAACCATTAATGATGTCCACAGTCGGGGTTGATTCTTACCTTTATATTGTTCTTTCTTCTCCTCCTCTACTTTGCGGTGCTTTCTGAATTGTGCACCTGATAATTTAATCTTTTTTTGATTAATCTTTGACTCTAACCGCAGTTTATCACCACAGTGTGTACGTCAGGGACACACCTGAGGGTGAAGTGCAAATTCTGTGCGAGCCGCCGCCTGACTGTTCACATAGGGAGCCATCCAGGAGGATGTTTTAGATGCTGGCTTGCCTGTCCAAGGAGCCACCGGTGGTGACATCAGCAAATGTCCCTACTATGCTACCGAAATGAGTAGGTATTTATACTTCTCTTTGTAGGTATCGTGCTGCTATGAGGAACTGTTTTGAGGTGATATAAAGTGGATTCACTTGGTCTGACATTTTCGATCACATCTTTATAAAACACCTCATTAGCTTCACACAACAAACCCTTTGGGGGGAAATGTTTTTTGAGAGAAGATTCCAGATTCATTCACTACACTGGTAATAAAACCTCCACCCATTTATCAGGGAAATGTCACCAACATTAAAAATTATTAGAAACACAACAGGAAATTAAAAGTAGAACTTATCAATTCATTTATTAAAAGCTAATTTTCCCCTGCTAATTATTCTATAGGGCTTTTATATTGTGTTTTATTTACATTGCATATATTGGTTTATTTTTGTTGCGCACTGATTGTTGGTTGTACATCAAATTGCCCTTGAAGGATATTAAAGATTTCTTTTATGGACAACTTTAGTTAAACACAAGCTGCACAAACCAGGCAAGAGCAGCAGAGGAACCCAGCAGCCAGCAGGGGGCAGCCACAGGACATCACATGGAAACATTAGCAGCAGACTGTACTTCTGATCCTTCCTCATAACGATTAGCAAGCGTTGCGGCCTAGTCGGTAGAGCGATGGCTCTTTAACATGAAGGGCCAGGATTTAAATCCCACTCTTTCCAATCTTTAAGCTGAACATTTACTGAACTCTTAAAATTGGTCAGTATTTCTCCTATTAATTGCAAAATATGTTACACAATGTAAATTAAATATAATAACAGGGAATTTTTTTATTTCAAATACAAAATAAAAAAAACTGCGTGCGCAATTCCTGCGCAAAGGGTTTGTGCGCAGGATGTGCGCAGTGGGCTTCTGCGCAGAATGTGCGCGCGCATTTTATTTAATTTAAATTTATTAAAAAAATATATATATTTAATTTTATATATAATTTTTTAATTAAATTTTTCATCATCATCATCATCATCATTTCTCCGCGCTGGTTCAGGGGTAAATGATGCTGGTCTTCACAGGGGACTGACCTACACAAGCCTGTAGCCGCCACCCCCCCACAGGAGATTATGTGCTTGTGTGGTGTGCCCGGACATCCCAAGTATTTAACATGGGCGAGGAAAGGAGGTGGACCGCTTTTCGCGACACTTTTTACGGCGCTTCTACCTCCGGTGCGTCCCTGGTGTTGGGGGATGATGGTGTGACGTAACTTTATTGTTTTACATTGCATGTGTCACGTTATGATAGACCAGTCTCCTGTGCCGCCCTCACGGCAACCACCTATGTAGCCTGCACCAGGACCCGCCCCTGTCACTGTTTATCTTGGCTCACTGTCTGGCCGGTAACCAGCCGCCAGGACCGCTCCGTGAATAAGGAGGAGGAGATGTTTCTTTACTTGGAGTGCGGCCACTTTATATCTTGGATATACAGCAGGAGCAACACTCTTATCACCTCTATGTGGTTCGTCACTTCTCGTTAATATACACACACTTTTAGCGTCTTTTCCCACAATACCCAGGTTCACAACGTCACACACTACAAACTTTCCTTAAAGGGGCAGGCCTTTCCTGCAACACAACAGCTCTCGGTATCATATACAGATGGCAAGAGAAAGCAGAAATGCAGACCCAGCAACTACATCCGATGCACCTTATTATCTGAGGGATTTTTACACACTGTCTGATAAAGATTCCGACAGTAAAGGCAAGGGGTAGCGATGGATAAGGTTTTCTTTAATAAGTTAAGTCTTTCATTCTCACTTTCCACCTTAAAACTATGAAATGAACTGAACTATGAACTAGTTCAGAATTGAAATGATGAACTATAAACGTGAACTATTCATGTTTACGTGTATGAACTGAGCTTTGAACTAGTAAATGAGAGGTGTGAACTTGCACAACACTGCTAGTCATAAAGGTGGTGGTAAATTGATGTTGTTCCTTCGACGTTTGGAACCGAAATGAAAGAGGCAAACTCGTCAAGAAGTTAAGGTAAAAGTCCATCATTGCAGATCCAGGATCACAGCTGCTTCCACATCATGGATCATGGTGACATCTCATCGTGAATTATGATTACAACTAGATTTATTAGATATACAGTATGCCTGCCCACATGTTGGCTACACCACTTTGCCTGCACTATTGTTACAATTGTTGGTACTGCTCCTTCCTCTCTGTCACACATTTTCTTTTATATAAATACTTTAAACATTGATGCACCTCTCCATTTATGTTAGATGCTGTCTTTTCTCATAAATACTGTAAATATTGATATTTTGTTTATGTGTTCCGTTTTCATGCTCTGATAATATGGCATTTTTTTGATAGTTTTCCCTTACTCTTGTCGAGGGGTAAAGGACAGAGGATGTCACACTTTGTTAATCCCTATGCAGGATTAAATTGTAATTTGTGAATATTGGCTATACAAATAAAACGTTAGGACTGGTACGTTAGTTAAAAATACAGATCAAGAAAAAGGAATATCATTCCTTTTTCTTGATCTGTATTTTTTAGGTATGTTGCTGTATCTATACAACTAGTAAAAGTATGATTGTATGGACTTACAAATACCTCTAGACCCCTCTACTTGTTTGTTGTGGGAATACATAAAGGGAGTTCATTGAGTGAACATATATGTTAGTTCCTTCTTTGTATCAGTTCTTGAGTCTCGTGGGTTTAACCCATCTATTGAATGTCATATAGAATGGATGTTTGTGATGGAAAAGGGTAAAAGCTGCTTCTTTTCCTCCTGTCAGAAGTACTTACATCACTGTAAGGTGACAGCTGGCATGCTTCCCATGATGCTCCGCATGCGAGATACCAGCTTGAGCTGAAAAAAAACACTAGGGGTATGTGCTGACAGATATTGCCAGGAATCGTACAAGCTGTGCACAATTCATCAGTCAGAGAGCACAGAAAAGAGGACGGTTGCTGAAGGTGACACCGCTCTGCACATGGAAACAATCAGCGCTTTTGTGGATGAAGAATGAGAGTGTTTGTTATAATCTCCTGTCCTGGGCGTAAACCTGTCTTCTTATTAAATATCTATTTCTTTTATTTAAATATATTCCTGAACATAAGTGAATCCATCTGTATTTCCCTCTCCTGACGCAATTGTTCTCCTTCTCCATTAGGTGGCCTCATTAACCCACTTCCCTGCGTGTTTGGCCCTTGCACTGATTCAGTTTTATAACCAGCATCTTAATTTCGTCGAAATAAAAGTGAAGATTTTATAAGGTCAAATTTTAAGAGAAATCCCCGTTGACGACAGGCGGGTGTACTTGGAGCTGTGGCATTTTTCCAACCTCTACTCTCTGCATAAGAGGCAGACGAGCATGCTGTGCGTAAAGCAGTGTGGGAGAAGTGGTCGTCTGGGGGTCTACATTCACATGCTCTCACCACTTCTTCTTCTTTTTTGCCCTCTGGAACGGAGCATAACGTCAGAGCGCCGGTGCGTGTGAGACTGTGAGCCGACGGAGCGCACGGTCTCCGGCCGCAGACGCGCACCGAGGCTGCAAGAGGACGCAGCGGGAGCGGTGATGGCTGAGTGACATTTGAATCCTCCTGTTTGTATTATTTATTCGTGCACAGCAGTCGGCGATGTGCAGCCCGTCGAGGACAGAGTCGGACTGCTCTTTGGTTTTGTTTCTCTCGAACATGGAGCCTGGAGAGCCCTTTGGACGGACTTTGCGCTGTGAAGTTGTTACTGAATGGAGGCGATCAGAACATTTATTTTGAAATAATACACCCGGCTTCAGCTGTGAGTAAGAGGTGAGTTTGATGATGAAGATTAAACAAGCCACTAACTGCATTTAAGGCGTTTAATGGAAATCAGGAGGCGTGACACTTGATTAGAGGCATGTCTAAATAATTACAATGTGCCCGTGGGAAGATCCTGCTCTGACAGTAATAGACAATATGGTATTTTAAAACGGATCATGGTCACTATAAGATCGGCTTTAAAAGTGGCCAATGCATATCAGGTCTTACATAAACAAGAAACTACAATAAAAAAGGTAACCCTTACTCTATTTTAACACATTTCTTTCTTTAATCCACAGAGCTGCTGTTGGCTTTAAATAGCCGTAACCTCAAATTACAGCTGTTTGGGACCTACAAACAGGGCAGAAATGGGAGCCACTGAGACACAGAGGAATTAAGTTACTGCTACCTCTTCAACACTGCAGCTCTAATGATGTCTTATCTAATTTACAATGCCAGGGGCCAAATGTCCAACCCAGGATTTGTTTGCCTCGAACATCTAATCTTTCAGCATGCATCGTGCAGGGATGGTGAGGAGCCTTCTAGATTGTAAGCGAGTGGTTATAATGTAGCACAACTCCCCAGTATGAATTGAAGGAACTCTCACCAACCTGCACACGTTCAGGGATGGATCTCAAGAACTTCACAGCGGTCATCGACAGTGGGTTTTTGGATGAGGCACCCTCAAGACGCGTCCTAACCGGCTGCTTCCTCTCGCTGCTCATCCTCACCACCTTGCTTGGAAACACTCTAGTTTGTGCGGCTGTCACCAAATTTCGACACCTTCGCACAAAAGTGACCAACTTTTTTGTGATCTCCTTGGCTGTGTCAGACCTCTTGGTTGCCATCTTGGTGATGCCGTGGAAGGCGGTGACAGAAATTGCTGGGTTCTGGCCATTTGGCTCCTTTTGTGACACTTGGGTGGCTTTTGACATTATGTGCTCCACAGCGTCCATTTTGAACCTTTGTGTGATAAGCTTGGACCGCTACTGGGCCATCTCTAGCCCCTTTCGCTATGAAAGAAAGATGACACCCAGAGTCGCCTATGTGATGATAAGTGTAGCCTGGACGCTGTCTGTCCTCATTTCCTTCATCCCAGTGCAGCTCAACTGGCACAAGGCCCAAACTGAATCTTACAAAGCTCTCACTGGGTCGTCTGGCTCTTCAGTTTTAAATGCTACAACTTACCACAGCCCGGAGAACTGTGACTCGAGCCTTAACAGGACCTATGCCATCTCAACGTCGTTGATAAGCTTTTACATTCCTGTCGCCATAATGGTGGCAACATACACCCAGATCTACCGAATTGCCCACAGACAAATTAGGAGGATATCTGCCCTGGAGCGAGCAGCCGAAAGTGCCAAAAACAGACATGATAGCATGGGCGGAGGATCCAGCATTGCAGAGTCCGAGAGCTCTTTCAAAATGACATTCAAGAGGGAGACCAAGGTGCTGAAGACTTTGTCGGTCATCATGGGGGTATTTGTGTGCTGCTGGCTTCCATTCTTCATCCTGAATTGCATGGTGCCCTTCTGCGAGCAGTCAAGTGGAGGGGAGGCTTTCCCCTGCATCAGCTCCACCACGTTTGACGTGTTCGTGTGGTTTGGCTGGGCTAATTCCTCCCTCAACCCCATCATCTATGCCTTCAATGCAGATTTCCGCAAGGCCTTTTCCATCCTGCTGGGCTGCCACAGACTGTATCCAGGAGGCCACAATATAGAGACGGTCAGTCTAAACAAGAAATGACTCATGACTCTCTCACAGCACTGACTCATCCTCAATGCTAAGAGTCCAAGCATTCCCGTTGAGGCCGGTCTTATCAACTTCAAACGAGGACACTGCTCTCTGTGCAAACTCTTTGCGTGACTGGAGGATACGGTGACCCTCCATGTACCCGTGTTTGCATCCGGCGAGTAGCCCACCTTTGTGCAGACAGTCAGACGGAGCTTTCCATGTTCATTATGGTCACTTCACCTTCTTCACATTGTAGAAGCTCCAGGAAGAGCAGAGGGGATTTGGGGTGTTGAGATTAAGACTCTCCGCTGCTGTGCCAGGGAGTACAGCGGTGCTGACATGCCTCTGGGATAGATAATCCCATGACTGGGCAGCACACTCCCTAATGCTGTCAGACACTGCTCTCTTCAATACCATCACACACACACGTACCCAAACACAAACAGCGTCAAAACATGCCCCTCTAAATACAGCGTAGTTGCTGCACTCAGCATGAACACAACGACAAATTATACGACAGCACCTGGAAATATTTGTAATCATTTTATTAACATCTGGGGCTCTGCAAGGGTTCCCTTTGGTAAAGGATCAAACCAAATCATATTTTCAGAGAGAGGTACATGTAGGGTTAATTCCGTCCACAAGCAACTGTTATTTATGTCTCAGAGTTGTTATTTATATCTCATCAAAATGAGATGGTATCAGTATAACTTTGAATCCACGGTCCTCAACAGACTCAATTATTTGTTTCACTGCTTTGAAGTGTTTTATGGATGAGTGTCGCCTATTACGTTGTGTTCTGTATTTTTCATAGACAACAGCTGATTACCTCTATTACGGAATAGACATAGAACAAAACAAGTTTTCCCTGACTTGTGGTGTCTTTGACTGTAAACTTTGTTTAGAGGCTGAGGCAGAATTGAATATAAATTTCATTTGAGTAAATCCATTTATATTAGATTTTTATTGTAAATGATTAGATTATAATGCTGGATTATTACACATTTGGTCATATTTTTATAGGTTTGTTATCATTCCTATTATCATATTATCCCCAAACTAATCACAGAGGAAATCTGGGAAATACTGACATCACCACAATAAAATCAAACAAAGAAGTGCAAGCAGCCAGACCATTAGACAATTCGTAAACCAACAGTTTAGGCAGATTATTGAAGCCACTTTATTTAGAGGAAAAACTGAGATAGATCACATAAAATGTTTATCACAAATAATCCTTGACAGCAAAAGGAAAAAAAGAAATACAAACTAATTTGGTTGAATGAATGTTCAGTTGCTTTTATTTTGGTAGTTTGAAACCTGGGATCTCGATTGTCTGACTGCTGGTACCTGATATTGTGAGTTTTTATTTTCTCTTAGTGATGTCATGTGTTCCAAGGTCCCAGGTCTAAAATAACGTTGTAACATTGAGGACAATATGCTGCCTTATAGTCTCCAGGAAATCACTTCACCTGGTCAAGGAAATCTTCCCACAAAAAAATTATCTTAAAATCACAACTTACTGTTTTAATACTTCAACCAATTGAGACATGTTTATTAGTAAGCTTTAGCGGTGCTGGTAAATTTTTTATCAAACCTTTTGACAGAGCACGGCCGAAGCTAATGTGAAGCTAATCACTGGTATCAAACTTCTCATCTAACTCTGTAATATCATCAAATTTCTGTTGAAACCCTGAAAATAAGACCCAGGAATGATCCTCTCAAGACAAGTATCGTCGTGGAATGTGACCAAGAAGCAAGGACATCGTTATCAACCATTACCTCTGATTGATTTGTACTGTGTTTTGTTTAAAGTACTGACTTACTCTCTCATGTATAGCTACAGTGAGCATTAATGACATAAACAAAAGATGCGTGTGTACTTGACTGTAAACAATCTCTTTAGAGAATTCAGTTGTTATAGAGGTGTGGCCTGTGCATTGGTATTATTTTCATAACAACTTCAGATGACAGTATGTGCTTCAGCCATGTTGAAATATCTCAGTGGACAGCTTAATAAAAGTGTACTTGTCCGGTTTCATGACGTCCACTGTGTGTGTGTGTGTGTGTGTGTGTGTGTGTGTGTGTGTGTGTGTGTGTGTGCGTGCGTGTATGACGGTGCAGCATTGACCTCCACACATCAAACTTCCTCAAGCACATTTCACACCAGAATCGAAAGGGTAAAACCCTGATCGGACCAGCTGAGTCTCACATTCAAATTTCACTCTCACAAAACTCTGGTGTTCACATGTGTATGTGTGTGTTCAGTCTGGTTATATATGACCATCATTAGCAAAGTGAAAGGCCCAGTCTGTGGTGAATAGCCTGGTACAATAAAGTAGAGCAGCCACTGTGACACCTCTTTATTCCTACTGCTTTTACATTACATTACATTTCATTTAGCTAACGCTTTTATATGTAGAAACTTACAATAAGTGTATTCAACCATGAGGGTACAAACCCAGAACAACAACAATCAAGTCACTGCTGGTTTTGTTTATTTTATTCGTTGGATTCAGGTTTTTTTAGACCTTTAAATAATTGATCCATTTTGGGTCATAACTGAAACGATGAGACATTTCAGTTTTCAAGGGTTTAGAAACTTTTTCAACATGAAGATTTCACCTGTCACATAAATGTACACAATCTCATGTAATCAGATTGAGAGAAGGAGCTGGAGGTAGTTGAAGTGAGAGCAGACAAGGACATGTCATGGATTTCATTTTAAGAGAAGCAGTTGAGCATTCCCTCCCGGATCTGTCATCTGTTTCTTAAATGATAAATGAAAATGTAAACTGATTTGACATCAAACTTTTGCTTATTAAAGATAATGATTATCTCTGTCGACATGTCTGGGCTTCAGCGAGCATTAAATCTGACTTTGATTCTTGATAGCCAGGCGGACATTTTAGAGTGAATAGAGAAAAGTCTCAAGACGATTTAGAGGATGGATCTTTAAATCAAATTGACTTAATTCGCATGATAAATATGACAAACTAAATACTGCGATGATGACAATTTCTCTCCCTCTCTTTCTCTTTCTCGCACACACACCCAGACGCAAACACAGTCACTCACAAGCACACAGGGTTGTCCTTTAAAGCCTGCTTTCTCTGGGCCCCGGACTGTCCTTGCCTCTGTGAAACCTCCTCAAGCGTGCCACGGGAAAGGAACAGCAATTAATTTGACTGACATCATTCAGAGTGATGGCTGAGGTGGCGACAAGACACAGTTTATGTGTGGGTGAATGTGTGCCGTGTGTGTGTGTGTGTGTGTGTGTGCCGTGTGTGTGTGTGTGTGTGTGTGTGTGTGTGTGCGTGTGGTTCAACGCAACTATCACCTGCTCCAGCGCCCAACACAAAGTCCCTGCAATGTCAACTGCATCCTCTGTAAACAATGACAATTTGTTTTCTTTCACTATCTTCTTTTTCTGTTTCTTTTCTCCCAGTAGGGCTGCAGGGATTCTCAAAGCGATACTGTCTCTCTTGATTGGCACATCGAAACAGTGATGTTTGACATGGCAACTTCAGATGATGCTAATGACTGGCCCTGGGGAAACGATTTACTGAGACAGGGAGAGATAAAGAAAAGGGGCAAGGAGAACGATAGAGTCTTATGTAAGTATCAAGCAATAGCAACTTAAAATAAAAAAACAAAAGTCTCAAAGGATGCTCTGTAAATATCACCAAAGTCAAATTGCTGCCACGTCTCCCATGAGGCGTCCTCTGTGATCACATGTCCAGAGGCCCACCTGGACATGTGAAAGTTAATGTAGTTAATCCTTTCCTTGTCACCCTGTCCCTACATGTGGGATCTTTAGGTTTCAAAATGCAACTAAACTGTTTGTAATAATCTGTATAACGCTTCATTACATACTGTATGCATTATTCAAAAGCTAGCATAATTGCTTTAGCGCCTAATGCATTTTTAATACTTCACACAACACGAGAATCGGCATAACTGAGAGTGAGAGTGTTGTTGACTATTATTTGATAGAGTACATAAACATGTTGACAGACACTGATGCACTTTGCATGATGATGAAAGATGCTGTTACTCAGCGGGTCTGTGTCTGGTCTCCTCTGCGAAGTGAACAGATGCTCTTTAGACGTTTTCAACAGATAGGAGCGGGAGGGCAACATGACAAGCACACAACTGGCCACTACTGCCGCACACACTTCATCCTGCATAGTCATCCATAGAAAATGTGTTCATTTCAGAGCTGCAGGAGGCTGTCTTTGTAAACCACAGAAAATGAGAAATTCCCAAAATCTGTAAAGACAAATCTGATTTCACCAGTCGGCTTTTTAATCCAGAGCTTCAAAAATAGATGCGTAAAGCCCCTGCTGGAGACAGCCCTGCACATCTTTTGACCTTTAGTGTTCGTCCTTTGTGGCAAGACCCCCCCCACCCCACCATTCCTCCTTGTGTTAGTCTTGCTCTTCATTCCCCTTTCTTAATACATCCCTCCTCTATTTTTTTCCACCCGCGCTCTGTTTACTGTTTGCGCTGCGGGCCACCGGCAGTGCCCCGTTGCCATTCATCACTCCAACTGGTTCCAGTGGAGCTTCACTCATTTAATCAGGTTTTTCCTTTAATTACTCAACTATCTGTAAAAGACAGGAAGTGAGATTGCGTGAAAGCCAGGATTTATACTGTTGCATATGAAGGTAAAGTGGAAGCAACAGCCTTCTAAATGACAGGAGCACAGCAGCTGTTAACTGAACATCTCCAATAATCCACTTATCTAACAAGCACTTTCACATTTCACTTCACTCCGTCTTTTATATTCAAATCCCACTGCCTCCTTATATGTTCTGTTGTATATCTGGCTTCTTAATATCTCTGCAAATATGCCTGTGTATTGCCTAAATCATATTGTGTCATGGAGTGACCTCTACTGGGGATGAGCCAAACATGGAGATGAGTTGACCTGGGTCAGATCAAATCCCGCACAGAAATAGAGACCGATTTTATAAGTCATATATCTATTTATAATTTCTAATATCGTCCTCATCCTATTACAGACGGCCACAGAGGCACAGTTAAAAAATAATAAGTGAATCCTGTTAGATGAGCAATAATCCAGGTCAGTGAAAGCAGATCAAATTATACAATGAATGTTAAGCTGGGTGCAAATGAGGCCTGCTGATGAAGAGGGCTGATGTCCACTCGAGCAACGCTCCGCAGCTTAGCTGGAGAGAGGTGCTGTCGGAGAGAGACGGCTCTGAGCGGAGATCTCGCTGGTGATGATGCCAGTGTTGACGCTCACGCTGGTAGGATGCCCCATGGGTGAATTGTGACGATGCTAATGCTAATCAGCTAGCTTGTGGGAGGGGTGCAGATGCGTCTCATCTTTTTGAAAGAGCACAACATGGGCAACGGGAACCGACAGAGGCAGAGTGGTTCCTGAAACTGCAAGTTAATGTATGAAAAAGTTGTCCCTTCCACCTGAGTTAAAGGTGGTGGTCGTTGCAAGTGAACAGCTCAGTTTTAACAGCTGTGTATTTGCCCCTTTTTCTCATCTACATTTCTCTAGACCAGAGCTGTTGCCCAATCACATTCCACATTCTGACCTCAAGTCCATATGAACTCCCCCTTCTTGTGGCGTTAAACAACCTTGGCCCTAAGAAGTTTCTGATATCTCATGGCTAGTGGTCTGTTAACAGGAATATTAATCCGACATTACTGAAACTTAGTCGAAGGGAGAAGCATTGGCCAAGGAAGAACCCTGTAACTTCTAGAGCTGATTCAATTAAGTGAGCGGATCATTGGAATTTTTTACTGTCTTTATGAGGTATGCTGTTTATCCAAATATTTTTCGAATTTCTAAAGAAAGCAGGTATACTAAGCGGGCTTATATCTATGAGTGTGTTCAATTTCTTGTAGCATGTTTGAATTTATGGGGCCTTGGCAGATATATGCTCTACTGGCTCTCTTCTTTTATTTGAAATTTCATTTCAATATATGACTGAGAAAAGGTTGATATTCCCAAGGACCTCATCTTTGTCCTCTGTCATTGTGCCTTGGTATTGACAACATCTACTACAGCTACTAGCTTGCTAAATTGTTATTCTCTATGGTTTCTAGACGCTGACCGGAAGGCACCGGGTGCACAACTTTATAGAACAACATAAATTCCATTTGTTCTTCATTTAATCTCTTGTGAGTTCGCTGACAACATAATCACTGGAGTTCTCCTTTCAGAAAAACATGGCTACTGTGCTCCATCTGTATGTGATCTAGAGTCACATTTTTGTGGAGTAAGAGAAAAGAGATGAAAAGGAGAGGGAGAGTAAACAATAACTACAACTACTGCTGGAAACCCTTGCATATTATTGCGGATCTGCTCTGTGCATCCAAAAAGGGGATTAACAGAGCAAGAGGATAGAACAGAAGACCACTCAGCAACAGACACCGAGCGATGACACACTGACAAGCTGAACAAACATCCCCAGCAGAGAGACAGAAAAAACAGGAAGGAGGAGAGGGGAAGAGAGAGGTGCACAATAAGAAAACAGCTTCAAAGCACTTGTGGTCCACTCTATCCTTGAACGAATGAATAAAGACACAGAAACCTTTTATTTTCTATTCATCTGTGTTGAATCCTATGATTGATGCTGAGTATAGATTGAGACAACAGACATGATCTTTTCCAATGCTGCGGTGTCATGTACGGATGAGAGAAGAACGAGAGATGTCCAGGGGGGAACAATCTGTGCTGTGAAAGTAAGGCTTCAAAGTATAATCTATTCATGATTCAGTACTTTCAATCAGATTAGAAAGTTTCAGAGAGTTCACAGTTTCTTAAAGGCCAAGAATTTAGGACTTAAAAGGCTCAGGAAATCATCCTTTTTTATTATTCCTTTATAGTAGTAAAAGTAAACAATATGTTTTCTGACAAAGTATTATATTTACTTTTTTTTGCTGATTTCAATATTAAATTATATTATAATATTTATGAGGCTATTATTATTTATATTTGTCAGAGTACCAACACGGTGATTACTTTGGAATTCAGTCAAATATTAAACTAATCTAAAGTTGTAACAACATTTTTAAGAATTATGAGTAATTTGACACCAATCTCTTTCATTACTGCTGAAGCCAACTTGACTCATTGTGTTTCTTTCACCTAACTGATAAAGGATGCAATGAATGAGTCATTACAGTCGTAAAATGAATAAACAGAGGAAATGACATGCACAGAGAGGAGAGACAGGACACCATCGTTTATAACTCTGAAGGTCCAGGAATAGAAACACCTCAAACATTTGTTTTTCACCAAGAAAGAACCATGGCCACACATTTGTGTTGGTTGACAACTCTATTTGAGGGTAGTGCAGGCAGCAGACAACTTGGTCTATGTAAGGAAGGCAGTTGTGAAACAGGAACAAAGCTGGAGCCTCTTTACCCTCTAGTTAATTCAGATGGGACCAGACGAGGAATCCTGCTCAAAGACGCACACACAGGAGACACAGCTGTGACAGTGAGACACAGGGACATTGGCTCCATCATTTGGTTGTAGACAATGAACAGAAAAACCTTCTCTGTCTTCTCTTAGTACAAACAATAACCAACAACAGACCTGGAGAGGAGCCTGTGCGGCCATCTGTTCTCTACACTTTCATATGGCGGCTACATGACAGGAAATAAAGAATTGAGCTGAAAGAAAATCTCAATATTTACCAGCCGACCAAATGCTGCTGTAACCCATGCAACCTGCAGTAAGCTACTTTTGACTTTTGGGCTTACTGTGCATGTAACAATAATATGACTCACATACAAAAAAAAATCTAATTTCCCTGCTGCTTCTGCACATGGAGGTCAAACGTCAGGGTCAGCTGCAGAACGGTCTGCAGGCAGCCGGTAGGGGCTCGACGTGCTGCTCAAGGGCCTTGAGGCCTTGAGCCTTGAACCTATCCACTGATCATCTATACCACTTGATCTGTTCGAGGACATTGCGTGAGAGGAGGGGTACACCCTGGAAAGGTCGCCAGCATATCGCAGGGCCAACATACAGACATATATACATTCGCCCCTACAGTCAATTAAGAGTCTTCAACTAATCAAACTTAGATCCTCTTTTTTTTTAAATGCCTTTTATTTTGTAGCATCATATGTTGCATTTTATAATTTGTTATAATGCCTTTTATACATGATGTGAGGCTCTTTGAATTGGCCTGTTGTTGAAATCTACTACACAAATAAACATGCCTTGCCTTCTTACATCGGCCTGCCTCCACATGACCCCCATTTGACAGCTCTAGAACAAGACAAGATGGACTTTCCAGGAACTCTCATCCAGAACCTGGAGATCGGTAACAGACTTATTTTACGTTGTCTTATTCACAGACGCTGATGATCAGTTTGGGGACACTATGGATGAACTGTGATATATAGTTAGATTTAATGGCCTGATACAAGTCTACATCCTCCATAGATATATCCAAAGCATAGATCATAGGTTCTGCTGTGTGCAAAATTTGGTATAAAGAATGAGAATCAGCCTTTTTCTTTGTTTGAGATAATTCTATTACATTTTTCTATGACATTTCTAAATTACACTGAGCATCTTTTTTTTTGCATTATGTTAATAATAATCAGCCAGGCTCTTGTAAAACTGACGTCTCTCAATTTCATTCAAGTTGCATTACAGTTTTGCCTCTGGTTAAAGTGCTCACACAAACTAACACCAGTGGCGTACAGGAACCATGATCGATGCAGGTCTGATGCAGTTGGAGTTCAGTGTCATGCCCCTGTTGGCCTGTGCATTCTAGTCTGAGTACTATTGTGTGTTGATTTGTGTCTAGAATGTCGATTCATTTACTGATGTAGATTATCTCCAAAGTCAGTAAGAGTCCTCCTCCAGGGCCAATGAATTTCTTCTGAATTCAATCAATCCGTTAAAATATGTCAGTCTTGACCAAAACAATGAACTGATCAACCGAACAAAAAAAAGTGTTGCATAAAAGCTAACAAGGGTTTAAAGATACATGTTCAACTGTAACCCTTAAAAAAATTAAGTTCTAAGGGTTTACATCAACACTGGGGAGACAAAGAGCAGGAGAGGACAGGGACAGATGTTTTTTCTGAGGGCTATATTAATCTTCTTTAATTTTCCCATCTGGAAGTCTGTTCCCCTGCTTAGTCCACATTTTATTTATCAGTAATTCAATATGTGACTAGACAGGGGGCCAAGCCTGTGTTGCTGAATCATATGTCTTATAATAAAACATATTCACCCACTATTAAATCTGTTAAATGTGTAATTTAATGATAATGGGAAATACAATTAAGCTCAAACCACTTACAGTCTCTCATAATGTTTTACTGGTGTTCAAAATGACTTCTGCGTGCTGAACTCTGAAACTCACAGATGAACTTGAATGACAAAGAAATGGAAACATAACTCGGATTTCAGTGCTGGGAACATCTTGGATATGCAATCTCGATCGCGTGTGTCTGTGCATATAAGTCTTTGTATTTCTGAGCATCTGGTGCATATCTCACGCCAGCGAGTGGGCGCTTAAGTTACCAGAGCGTGTTGGAGGGCTCAGTCTCCTTCAGTACAATGGAGGCCATAGGGTAGATTGATGACTCACAAGATCTCAGGAGACTGAGCAGACACACAGATCTGTGAAGGGACACGGACAATGGCGAAAGCTACAGATGGAGCCGCCCTGAAAAGGCTCGGACGGAGGGGTATAAACCTCCCACGGGGCAATGTATGGATGTCACTTTGAGACACTAATTCAGTTGACATTGGTGGGTCCTTGTTGGGAGAGTCACTTCCTAACAAAATGAATAGAGGTCTAATCTAAATTTGATGGCTCTTTGCAGGCTCTATAAACAGAGGCAAAGAGGGCAGTACTGAATGTACAGGACCGTAAACAGTAACTAACACGAAACCTAACGCTGTTCTTTAACCTCCGAGGTCAACAGTGGTAAGTAAAACGAAAAATCCATTGGGGGGGTTGAGAGTTGGAGAAAAGAGATTGAAAAACAGAGTGTGAGAGAGAAAGGGACTTAAAAATAACGTGTGTGTCAAAGCCTTAAATATTAGAAATATTTCAATAAAGCTTAATCTCATTCTGTAGACTTCTTCCCTTGGTGCCATCAGTGCCCCAGATCTACAAAATGCCCCGAGAGGAAGTGCTCTGTCTAAAAAAACCTCAAAGCCAAAGCTTTTAGGTGTGTCTTTATGTTGAAATGGGTCATGTTGTTTGATTGAAGGAAAAGTCTCTTGAAACCAGCTGAAAGAACTCAACAAAAGGCAGAAACTGCTAGAGGTGGCATTACTCTGAGAACGGGGCACGAGAGCTGCCTCAGTGTGTGTCTATGTGTGTGTGCGTGCGTGTGTGTGTGCGCGTGTGTGTGGGTGTGTGTGTTGCAGTAAAATCAAGTTCTCCAAGGAAGGAATCTGTAAACTCTTTACTACAGCTGAGCCTGGTGCCTCAGTTTGTCACACTTTTCCCTTAACAATCAGCACACAAATTAAATTATCAGCAAAGTAGTGAAGGTTGACTGGCTGCATTATGATCAATAATAGCCTTCTATCTTTCATGCGACATGAAATACGAGGGGTCAGAACAAAACTGAGACAGCAGCGGAGGTAAAAGAAGACATCCAGAGATTCAATACTTACAAATCCGTGGACAGCGACGGAAGATAGACAAGGGATTGTTCGTGGAAACACACCTGCTCCACCGCTTTGAAGAGATGATGAAAGCATGCCCTTTAATTACAGCACTCCGAACAACCCAAAGTCAATGCTTTTTACCTCTCTGGCCTGTGAGGTGTGTGGAGCTACTCTCACACAACCCCACCACTCCTTTGTTTGTCATATCTCACATTACTGCCACCCATGTGAGAAGTGATCCACAAATATGAGTGCATTTCTACGGTGCAGTGAAGCGTGCACTGTATCTCAACTTTGTTCCTGCGTGCAGTTACATGGCGAAATGTTCCTCTGACTCTCAATTTATGCCTAACAGGGTGGGACAGGAGGGGAGCGCGGCCGGGAGGAATCCCCAACTAGCTCCTTTTTTCTGTGAACATGATGGCTCAGGCTGCTTTGTTTGGCTTTAAATGCATTTTTAACAGTTAAATGGATTGATGAATCATGTGCATTCATGTTTAATGAAATGCCAGTCTGATAGAAGTAATTGCTTATTATGAATATTGTGTATATTTATATAATATTTACTTATTCTGAAACAGATTTAATCATATTCTCAATTTGAGTTGTGGTAACACTGATTTGCAGTGATGCATGTGTAAGGACCTAAATGCTTCTGTCCCCCAAACTCATGCCATTTACCACCGGCACGAAACAATTTAATCTTTTATTCACCACCAGGGCACTCATGATGAATTAAACATACATTATCTAAGAGCTTGTGGATTCCTTATTACATAACATGTAAACTTATATATGAGATGATACGTCATTACCTAAACAAAATGTGCAAAAAGGTATTTTTAATGCCAAGAATAAGTGAATTAATATGAGAGTAGTGTGAGGAGTTATGCTGTTGAAATTAGGGAACAGAAACTGTGGGGAAGCTGCTACACCTTGTGGATTAATGAAAGAACTGCATATCCTTAACATTGGGAACATCATTTCAGAACTGTAAAGTACATTTGTTTTCAGTTGTTTCAGAAAGTAGGAGAGACAGACTAGTAACAATAAAGAGTTGTTACCAGGCAGTTAGTATGAGAAACTCTGGAGTCTGTGCGGAGCAACTGACATGGTTAATTGTGTTCTTACAAACTGGCCGTCCGCATAATTTCAGGAAGATATCCGGAGTAAAGCTTATGTCTGAAAGCAACTATTACTAATTTTAGTAGAGGACAATTCTTCTTTACGTTGATTTGTCTCAGTCAGAATACTGTTATTTGAAATTTTTGGCTGAACTTTAGAGAGTCTGAAGACTTTGTCGGAGGTTCCTGCTATGAAAAATTCCTTCAGTGTAAATTGTTTGTATTTACATAGCGCCTCTACTAGTCTTGATGATCACTCAACATGCTCACACATTCAGACACTCATTCATACAATGCATCTATTCGCAGCACAGAGAGGCAATTCAGAGTTCAGCTTGTTGCTCAAGGACACTCCGGCATGCAGATGGAGAAGACTGGGGATCAAACTGCCGACCCTCTAGTTGGCAGACGAACGCTCTACCCCCTCTGCCACAGCCACCATATAGACACATGGACGTGTGAGTATTAATATAATAGAGAAAACCTGTCCTTTGAGTCTCTGTGAGCTGTTTGGACAATGAACTCATGGCTTAGGACATAAGATTTGCATGTTTAAAAACCTCCTTGACTACGGTGTCTGAGAAACTGATTATTTCTGTCTTTAAGTTCTTTAAAAATTTAGAAATAATGTTAGTCTTTCTCAAATTAGTTACTAGTTTGTGTGATTTTTATTAATTTGATGTTTTATGTTTATGCATGAAGTCATCTTAAGACCAAGCTCTTTTTCTTTAGGTCAGCCGTTCCACTTTTGCCTGTGATCACTTCTTCCACTTAAGTTTCACAATGCAAACATCTGAAACTGGAGGCCACGGCGCAATCAAAGCTTTTAGAGGCCTCACTATCAGCGTAATGCTGGGTTTCATTTCAAAATGGAGGGAAGCAAATGGACTGTGAAATATGCGCTAATGGCGACAAGCTTTCTAAGTTTACAGAGGGAGATGGGGAGAGGAAGAGAGAGAGACCATATAATGCCTTGTTCTGTTATCACCAAGTCGACACGTGTAATTTCATAGAGTTGTAGACTCAGATTCAGAGACAAGGACAATTAAACCACTGCCTGCAGAGGGACAGCCTGGTATAATGCTACGTTTCACAGTTCACTGAAAGTATACAATTTAAAAAATACAGCTCGCAGCACATGAACAAATCTCTACCTCTGTGATATCAAAAGGCACTTTGCAATCATGACAATATAAGATGTGCTATTTGCAGAAAACTTCATTTGACCTCTTAAGAGGAAACTTGGCTGGATACATTTTCATTCAAGAGTACAGCACCTCTTACCTCAGACCACCCTGTTTAACATCCACCTATGTGGTCTACAGTGGAGCCCAGCTCTCCTCGGTATATGTGAGGTGCATACAGTAATATACTCTGAAATCTCATGTGTAAAGCTCTAAAGCAGATTAGCAGGTAATACTTCAGTCCAACTAATATGTTTTGATCAATCATGTACGGCTAAACATGAAGAAATTTAACAAAAGTTTCAAAAAGATACCCACCGAAACATGGAACTGTAACTTGACACTTTGATGTGGCCTTTAGTCATTTTCCTCAAGTCAAATGAAGCTTCACTGTTTAATTAAGACAATGTTGTCTTTTTTAAATTCAATGAATCACAGAAGAACTCCTTGTTAGGTAAGATGGCTGCACTTGTTAAGCCCAAATGATCTACTGCTGAGTCAACTAATCAGCTTAGATCATGTAAAAACTCCTAGAGGCAGGTTTTACATCCTCTTTAGGGCAATGAATCCAAAGGAGCCAGAGGCATGGAAAATGTGATTCTTCAAGATGGAACTAAACATTTATTTCCAGAGTTAGAAATCCATCATGCTGCATTGGACTTTTTCATAAAATACATTCTAAACATGAAAGTAGGAAAAAGAACCAGGAACACTTGGAACAAGAGCGACAGAGTCTGTGTTATTAGTGATAATAGTCAAATCGATCCAAGTAAAAATGTCCGTTGTGAAAAGCATCTGTTGCAGACAGCAAGATAATGAGATCTCCTCTGAATTACAAAGTGGGTTCACTTTAACTGTCACCCAATCTGGCTGTGCTCACATCTCAGTGAGGAAGAACAACCACTTCACCCGTTACTTGAGGACTGCAGAGACATCCCAAATAGGCCTGTTCTCCACAGAAGTTTATAGGTTGCCTGGAAACATTAGTGCTATAATTTCTAACCACCCTGAGGATTTGTGCAAAAATACACAGTACAGAGAACGGGGTGTGATCCGCCAGAGACAGCCACTTGGTGGATGAGCAGGATACAAGATGAAGCAGCTGGATGTCCTAAGAAGACGGGAGACCAGACTAAGACAGCTGCAACACCCATTTAAAAGTTGTATATTAAAGGACAAATGTATTTGAGAAGAGCTGGTTTTAACAGCGATCAGCTACTTGGTCCTGTATGTTTGCCACAAACAAGCAAAGGAACCAAAATAGAGGGTAATCTAAAAGCTTTGGTTTAATATCAAACAAAAAATACTAACTTTAAAAAAAAGTTGATATTTAACACGAAATATATGAATCTGAGGGTTATCATAAACTAATAGGATTCCAATACTTTGGCTTTTGTACAAGCATGCACTTCACTTGGCTAAACTGTCAATTCTAAAACTACATTTTCTCAGAGGAGTTTATCTTAGTTCAAGGCTGACAAGTGAGAAATAATCATCCAGGATATACAAAAAGTAGATAATCAAAACTCTAGAATATATCGCACTGGTGTTTAGGACGATAATATGGTACATGTGGCCTGATCAATATTCCCTTCATACCAGTGACCCGTGCTGAATCAGTATTGACAAACGTTAAAGAAAGTAGAAAAGATTGTTGGTTGCTGTTTCCTCGTCCATCCATAGTCTGTCTTATCAAGTGTAAGGACATTTATATAATGTCCTTGATCAAGAAGCCTCAGCTCCAGTTCAGATCCTTTGCACACAAGTCTCATAGGGTGTATGGCGTGATGCATGCTCATTTAGCTTCATAAATATCCACAACATTTTGTTTGAATAATGCAGCTCTCCTTCAGGAGAGGTGGAAAAGTCTGTATCCAACCTGTGAGGTGTACAAGGCCAGATGTGCAGCAGGGAGGACGGGGCTGCAGCTGTATGAGCAGCCCAGTCCGTAGAGCGCTGCTGAACCGGCCTGCATGTTAACACTGAGAGGGAAGGTTAAAGACGAGAAGCCGGGGTGCAGCACAGTCTTGTGTCCAGCACCAGCTGCCATTCTGAGTTTCTCCACCTCGGCCTCCTGAAGCCTCTTGGCCTTCGCTCGTCGGTTCTGGAACCAGATCTTGACCTGGGTCTCAGACAGCGATAGTGAGGAGGAGAACTCGGCCCGCTCTGCGATGGACAGGTACTGCTTCTGACGAAACTTCCTCTCCAGGGCCAGGAGCTGCGTGGTGGTGAAGGGAGTGCGAGGCTTGCGGTTGGTTTTGTGCTTCCTCAAGGAGCACACCGGTGGACTGAGATGCCCTGAAGGACATGAGAAAAGAGGGAGGCCATAACTTGGTTGGACGAATAGAAAAGTTGATGGGTTTAATATCCAAGTAGCTGAACAAGGCCTGCACCGATTAGTGGATTATTAGGTTATTCATTACTAACCCAAAAAATGAATTATCAACACATTTGTTGTTAGTATTGATTGATCTATCTAAAAAAAAATCCTGGTTTGCTGCTTCACAAAATGTTTGTCTGCTACAGTTTTCCAATACATAGTGTAGCAAACTGATGGTATATGGGTCTGGGACAGTTAATGGAAAGATGGAATGAGTGATATTTTCATTTAAAATAATCTGGTTTAAAAAAAAAAAATTCCAAATACTATTGGGCAAGCCACAAAAAGAAGAAAACGAAAAAGTAGTGAAAAGCTATTTAAAGTGTATTTAAATTAAATTATATTATTATTTGTTCTGCATGTATTCTGTGTGTCCTTTTCCTTGACTAAAACCTTAGCTGAGCATCGATACATTTGACCTACATGGATATCTCCTTCATTTATTTATCAGCTATAATCTCAGAACCAGCTGTGAACGGAGTCCTTGCGTTCTTTGCTATCACTTTGATATCTAGAACGTGAGGGATATTCCCCAAAGAAATAACCATAATAGAAACCATTATTTAATAGCAGATCCATTCTGATGAATAATTCAAGACAAACACTTACGGGGTGGCGGGGACATCTTCATGGAGCTGGAAATCCAAGACGCACCGTCCCCTTCCTCCGAGGGCTCGCTTTTGACAGATACTAAGTGCTGGCGGAACTCAGGCCCGATCTCCTGATGTTCATTCAATGCGCCATGTCTCTTGTCTCTGTCCGAGGGCTTCCTGTCCGACATGAGCGCCTCCACGCTGAAGGGCAGACGCGACACCTGCGCCCCGCACCTCCTCAGTCGCGGTGGATGTGCAGCCTCGACTGTGGGAAACCCGTCTCTCCAGTCCTCTGGCGAAGACATGGCTTTTCTTCTTTTGACAAAAACGATATCCGATCCCAATCCAGGAAACACAGGCGGCGCCCACACGGAGAGAAACCCGGCTGTTACTTATCCCTAGTTGTCACAAAGTTGACAAAAGTTGGAGCTGGGAAAACTTTGGGAGGCACTCGAGACTTCGAGCCATGATGCCTCCTGATCCAGGGGTTGTTTTTTTTGGGGGGGGGGGGACTCGTGATAGGACGCCGTGTTTGGGACGCTCTGAACGGGATTCCTGTGGGGCCACACCCCCAGGCAGACAGCAGGTCAGCCAGACCTCACATCCATTTAGTGACAATTAGGAAACACAGTGAGACTGCTCCGTGAAGAAGGCTCACGAGGCTTTGTCATAATTACAGACGTCAACAGACTGAATGCAAACCAAATGTTTCACACTGAAAGCACAGGAAAACAGATTTTGAAGAATTAATGCATGAGAAAAGTTGACAAGACGGAGGTGTGTATGGGGGGGGGGGGGGGGCATCCACTTATATTTGCTTAACTCTTTCCAATCCTTCAATTAGGCTGGTGGATGAGAGGCATCGATGGGACATCTGAACAGCTGTGGTTCCACTTAACAAAAGCTGACAGAGCTCCTGATTCAAGCCCCGACTCGCTCGACCTGACACGCCAATTGTGGGAGAATCACAATGGTGATCAATGAGCATTACGGTGCTTTCAAAATTCAGACCTCACCGTACGGCAAGCACACACTGAAATGTGAGAGTCAGTCGGGGGATGGATTATGGTTTGGGGCAGGCCTTAAAATGACTGTCATTACATTGTTATTATTAACACCTTGTAATTAGGCCTGCGGAAGCCGGTTCTTTTAAGCAGGATTTAACGGTGATGAAGGAAAATTGCTACCTTCCTGAGGTGTGTGGCGCCCGCTGCGATTAGTCCCAGTCTCTGCTCTGCCGGTGGAGACAGAGGCGTCTCGTGCCTGTTTGAAGCTCATACCTGTAGGGCTCGAGAGTATTAGGACACATCATGAGAAGTGGAAAAAGCAGCTCTGCCCTTCCTAAACACTGCCTCCAACCACACACTGATGGGATTCATCACTGGAGCTAATGGCACGTCCTACACACCAGAGAAAAAAGGTGCATCCATCTCAAAGCTCACATCAAAAGAGGAACAGTGAAAGATTTAATGTCGTCAGAGTTCATTCAGGCAAAGAGAGACATGCACAGCTGCTGATGCAAACTTAAAGTGCTTATTGGATCCTATGTCCTATAGTCCAAGTTGGTTTCATACGTTACACTCTCCTGTCTGCTTCCTTTACTATGTGCGTGTCTCATTTAACAACAGATGCCCACACACACAAGGGCCACCTGTGAATTGACTGTCCAGAGCTCTGTGATCAGCCCACGAGAGACTGTGTGCTCTCTGTAATCAGAAGGATTACACTGGCATCATGGGCTCAACGCCCCAGTGCCTCAACATCGTTTGTCTTCACATAGTAACCAAAGTGTGTGCACGCACGTACGCACGTACGCACACAGACACGAACGCACACAAATTAAGGGTCACATTTTTTTTACTGCACTAGGATACAGCGTGCAGAGTTACATGGGTTTTACTTTTACAAGATAAACTTCTTGGCAACATCAAGCAGATAAGAATGACTAATTATCTGTAGAGTTACTAGACAAAATATCAGCTATCTGATATTTTGGCATTTTCTGAAGCCAGAGACTGCATAGGAGAGGTTGTGGTGTGAGCCAGAGTATCTAGGTATTTGATGTTTTAGTTATAAAATAAAATAAAAAATTAAAAGTTGCCGAAAATAAAGACTTATTTTACATCAGTGTGATCGGAACTCCCTAAAATGACAGAAACCATCAAGGCATTTATTTGATGTGTACTTTTACTTTAATTTGGTTCATGTCCTATCCACTGATATGGAGGATATGGGCTTTATACAGTGGCCAGCCACTACAGGGCGATCGGGATGTCTTGGTTACACTTTTGGGGAGCTGTCATGTCCACTTCTATATTTACAGTCTTAGTAATTTACTTTTTTTAAATCACATTTAATGAAAATAACAACGGTACGCATTTTACTCACTTTTGAGTAGGATTCAAGAAAATACCATCATGCATGCGTGCATATACTGTTCTAATTATACATGTTTTGCTCAGTAACTAGAAAATAGTTATTTAATTATGACTCTAAAGTAGAACATAGGCTGTCAAGCATCTTACCACTAGGATAGGATGTGAGAACTACTATAAAAACTATATGTTGTGAAAAATATAGCTTTGCTTAAATTTGAGTCAATGTATGAACAGTGCAGAGCAGCAGTGGAACAGAGAGCTAACGTCCTCAGCTCACACTGATTGCCCCAAACACCAATTAGCACTCCTCTCTCTTCTGCTTCACTTCACCTGCATGTATTTCAGATACGAATGCTGCCATCCTGCAGATTTGGAGCCAAAGTCTTGGCAGTAGTGGCCAGGGGAATGGAGCTGCAGTCCTGTTATATCCTGTTGATACACTGAACACGCTTGACCAATTGAGTCAATGAGTCATGCTCAGCTGCCAAGCATGACATTTCGACCTCATTTTGATACCATCAAATAACGAATTAAAACCAAACCTTTTGGAAAAATTACCATTTGAACATACAGTACATTGAAGTTACTATAACTACATAATATGATATAATGTCTAGTTTTACTTTTGTTTACACTAATATGGAGGAGGTGGGATTCATGACCTATACTGCAGCCAGCCATCAGGTCGGAATTGAGATGCCTCGCCTGAGCTTTCATGTCATTCATCTTTATATACAGTCTGGGGTGTCTTACACACCAAGTGACTGAGGTTTGCATCTTTGACATGCAGCAACATGTTCAAGGCAGAGTCAAACACACAATACACACATCGACCCGCAAACTCACTGTAGCCATCACAGGGCAATCAAGACTGAATCAATTCTTCATCTGGAGACAGTCAAAATATACCACTCGTTTAAAAAAAACTAAACAACTATTGTTTAATGTCATTGTAAGTACAGGGTAGGATGGATTACAGCAAAAAGTCAAATGAGCTCTTAAGATGTACGTCCCAATACGGAGGGGAGCTTGTTTTGGGTTAATCTTAGCCTTGATGCCTTCAAATGAGTCCTATGTGGTAAGGCTGGCACCAACCACTCCCAAAACTGCTTATTTACTGAATCACTGTTTTTAGAGTGAGCTTTCTTACACAGCAGTCCTGCTTTTGTTAAGTTGTATTAACATATACCATACCTGTCGACTCCAAGGCACACAAGAAATGCCATGATGTATTTTTGAGTTAATTCAATGTCACATTCTCTGTCAGGGATTCACTGTGGGAACTGATGACGCTTAATGTGAATACAGTTTTCATATAAATGAAAATTGAGCAATAAGGTTTTAGCACAATTAAGATTAAAATGTGGCAAACAAAAAAAAATGCATAATGACCCTATTTATATAGATATGTATTTTAGTTTAAAAAATAAGTTATTCAGCAAAACATGGTAATTAAAGACAACAGTACTGAATACAGATGACATTGTGTATTGTGCCTTTTGATAACAAGAGTGGATAATTATTTTCTGGGATGCTATAATCAGATATGTTTTCTTATTACTGCTACCTAAGGTCCTTTCGTCGAAGCATTCATTGCGTCATGGTCCGTTGAGGGATCTTCCAGCACCTTTGTCCACTGTTGTTGTTGTAGTGAGTGACTAATAACAAAAAATGCCAAAATAAATTGTACTAAATCACTAATGAAAGCACAGCATTAACATCTCCATGTTACTAAAACAAATCAATGATGCTAATGTACATGTGCTGCAGATTGTCTGGTGGCAAATTAAACGTTTTAACTTTGACCCACATTTGCTCTGCAAACAAACCACAGAATATACTCAGTAATATTCTCTTACAAGCGTATCATTAAACAATCCACCTCAAAATGAGCTGCTGTCTCGTAAAGTCCCACAGTGTATCTTTAGACCACATGAAGGATTGTGAAATATTAGTCAGCAATGCACTAATCACATCTACCGGGAGTGAGATTGACGTGTTTGTGGGCTCCTCCAGGGAGAGTGATTACACTGTTCATCACAAAATTATACTGCCACTCTTATGATGGCCTCTGAAGATGATTTGATTAATGGCAGAGATCATTCAAAGCTAAAAATATTCAAATATCAATCGAATAATAACAAAAATTACAAGTATATGTGCCCCAGTCTGTAAAAGATTTGTTGGAGGTTTAGGTTTCCAGTGGATTCAATTATAGGTTGTTTATGTAAAGGTACATGTTGCCACACAACAATAAACATGTTGATTCATAAAGAGAGCCCTTTATGGCAAGGACAGATTACAGATTAACGAGATCAAGAGTCTACAGTCGTGTTTTCGGCTCTGGGCGATTTAGGCACAACGGCTTTGAGCTTAAGTCTAACATAACCATGCTATAATATCCTAACATAAATAATGAAAGGTAAATCCAGGTGTAGCTTGTTTATGATTTGTTCTGTGTGTTTTGCTCTGTGGTTAGACTCGTGAAGAGATTGTTGTTCTGAAAAATTGTACAAAAAATGAAGCAGGGTTTCAAGTCCTGAATCATCAGTGTATCTGTGAACCAGGACTTAAAATTTTGCTGAGGTTAGAGTAAAAACCCTCGAAAGTTATCAATATCTTAGCTTATTTTGATCTCAGCTGAAAGGTGTTGAGCATTCTACCAAAAAAAATTCCAGAGTGCATTGTCAGCTCGGAAATCTTCTGACATTACCGGGTCAGGAAGTGGTAAAGTAGGTGTTAAAATATAAAAACGAAAGACAAACGCACAACAACCTCCAAACTCTTGTCTAGGATGCCAACATTTTACTTAACCAAACATGCATCTAACCTGAGAAAGCTGCTCAGCGTCCACACAGAGGATTTGCATTATTGAGTTGCAACAACATGCGTGACATTATGTAAACATGAATCCGAAGCTCAGCCCAAACAATATTTAATCTGCAACTTATATCTGCCTCATATTACATTTTAAAGCTTAACGTCTTTTATTTATTTCTCCAACATGTCTCCCATTTCTGCTGACTGTGCTACTCCCTGAACTGGTTTAGAACAACAAAAACAGCTGTTTTTAAACTGCCTAACATCCCGAGGCCTCCTCCGCAAATGTAAACGATGCAGCAAACCACCGCTCTACAGGCTCAGCAGTCTGGAGGTACAGTCGCCACAGTCTCCCTTCAGACCACAGCTCTGATTAAAAAACCTGTTTAACTGCTAATCACCACGACAAGTCATTTATCCTCAACGCTATAAAAACACTCACAATAAATTGCCTGTTTACATGCTCAAAACAACCAGATCTATTTGCTGCAGAGTAAATCAACCCATGAACTTGATGGTTTGTTTCTGATGCAGAGTTAAAGTGTTTCTGAAAAGCTGAATATAATTACATTAATCAGTACATCCAAGCCGCTAGTTAAATTACTCAAAGGGAACTGATAATGACCCAAATCACTTTTGAAGCAATGTTGTTTAAATCAGCAAGTTTTTTGCTGCAGGAACTTTCAGAAAGCTATTCGTTTGAGTGTAACTCAAAAAGATAGGTCCCAGTTGATAATGAAACAACGGCGGTTTAAGGTCAAGAGAAAGCTACTCACATTAGTGACCACATGTACCCAAGGATTACACCAACTCAAATTTAGACATACATCTGACAATCCCTATCAAAAAAGCTACAAGAAACGTCTTTTTAATGTAATAAAATACTTGCAGCTGTGGTACATATGGGTGGCAGCCTATCTAACGGCATCTGTATTATAGCACATACTGTACTTCAAGAGGAAACACGTGAACTGTAATGAGAACTCTGTTAACGCTGACATGTAGTGTTCAGGGTAGAAAAGGGCTAAAACAACTGGCCTCTAAACACAGAGGCAATGAGGCTCATCAATCAAAACATTGAGAAACTGCCGAACAATTTAAGGTAAATTGTCCATGGTTTAACAACAATCATTTTACAGTTAAAATAATCACAGCCATATGCTGCTCTCAAGTGGATTTACTGATATAAATCCTGATAGCAAGCAGGAACCTGAAACCTCGGGTGGCAGATTCATCACTTCGTTAAACGAGGTCAGGTCAGTGCCGTTACTCAAAATTGTTAACCACTTTTTTATTCATGCTATAAATAACAGTAACCGTGACATAAACACTTTATCATAAATTTATCCTGCATTATAGGATAATATTATATTATATATTAATAAATGATAGAAGAAAATCTCCTTTAAGCTTGTTTGGTAACAGGAGCCTTTTGTGATCATTTTAGCTTTTAAGACAAACTGCACATAGTGAAATCTTCTTTAATTCATAGTAGCGCCATACAGGCCACTATTTGAAGTGTACCATTTTTCATTTCTGCAACAGATATTTGTTACCTGATGCTAAAATAGCTTGGTGCCCTTTCTGTTGGAAGGTAGTAAAATGACTCTAAGAGGATATTGTGTAGTGTTTTAAGACCAGGAACTGAAAGTACAGCAGCCATTGATGCAAGAGTAAGTGGTGCCCTCTGGTGGATAAGAAAGAGAGTTTTACCTGAGATCATCTAGTAGTAAATACTGTAATGTGAATTTACCCAACATCATGTTTTATTAAACTTTCTACTTTTGATGTAGTTGTTTGTTGAGTAAATTATATTTTGTTCACTTGTTATTGTTCTGAGGGGAAAACATTTGAGTATTTATAGTAACGTGAATTAATTAGCCAAAAGATTTGAAAATATAATCTTTTAATGAATACAACACTGTCCATTGAACCTTAGTGTAAAATATTCTTCCTCCTATTGTTGATGGTCTCACAGCACTATACTAGTAGGCACTTAAAGCTCTGTCTCTTTGTAACACTGGCTTTCAACAAAAATAAGTTTAAGAAGTACATGCATCCACTACTGCGAACAGGGGAGAAAGACCGAGGACATCTTTTAGATAGAGTAATGGTGTCCAGCTATTTCAGCATCTGTGAGCCTTGGTGAGGGCGGCGAGCCTCTGCCTGATAAGCTTGTTCTCCTCCATCATCCTGGCGGTGGTTTTAAGAACTGCCAGCGTGGCCTATCCAGGACAGGAGTCACATCGACAGCAGGAGAGAGAGGAAGGAATAAAAAGTTTAGTTCCTGGGTCCAGTGAACACATTGTACATGAGTGGTTGTGTGGTTAAGAGAAGGAGATCACACTGGTTCTGGTATTAAAGACCAAATTCAATGAAGATTTACTGATACATTCTCTGCACAAAAATTGTGAAATTAACTTGACGTGGAAGTGATTGTGGCCCGTTAGTTACTGTTTACATCCAAGATGCTACAAGATAACTAAAAGACAAATAGGGAGTGGCCAATCATGTTTTTTCCTGAGCAGTGTGACTCACAGCCCACCCTTCTGCTTTTTGTTACCAATGCAGTTACTATCTTCACTGCGATAGAGGATAGTGGGGAAACTAGTCATATTAAAATGTTATGAAAATGTCGATTATGTATACAGTTATGTACATTTCTGGATATGTTTGGTTCAGTGGTTTCTGCCTACCTCTTTCTTTTTATTTGTGGCTTTGTTAGTTGATCTTTTGGAGAAGAAAACACCTCCAACGTCAGAGTCAGCATCTGTGATTAAAATATGTGAATATGAGGTTTCCTCTGCTAACAGTGCAGACTACCTTTAAAGAGAACAGGTTTAGAGCTCATTCATGCTTTGCCATCTTTCTATAAAGCAGATCCATGTTAACTTCGAGGGTGGAAACCATCGCAATCTTGTCCACAACAACAACAAAAAAAAAACAAAACATGAGGAGCCTCTCAGGGTAATCAAAATGTATTTAAAAAAAAGAGTTGAATATTAGTATGGTAATTAACTGCAGCAATTTTGTACAGGATTTCTTTATGACAGTGGTTCACAGCATTTTTAGCTTGTGACCCCACACAACCTTTTAATAACATAGCAATTTATGTACAGTTCAAACACAGAGACATGTTTCCTTCTCAGGTAGTTTTTTGTTGGTGGCCAAAAGAGTTGTATAGTCAGAATTACACTAGAAAACAAAGAAATCACATAAATATAAAGTTTGATATTTACTTATTTTTTGGGACAGTGACTATAAACTGTTATTCTTGTCCTAAAACAGAAGCTAAACAACTAGCACCAGCAAACATGATAGCTAGCAACAGCTATCAGCACAAGCTACCTTCCTAGCCATCATTAGCAGCTAAGGAGCTAGCTAGCAACAGCAAACGGGTCTAGCTACTTTCTTATCTAACATTAAATGCTAAGGAGCTAGCTAGCAACAGCTAACGGGACCAGCCACCACTTAGCTATCATTAGCAGCCACATTACCCTTGCTCCCTCTTGTGGTCACAGAGGTCCTGATCTCGGCGGGCTTCGACGTCCATCCTCCAGGCGTTTCGTCCTCCTGTGTCACCTTCTTCTTGGATAACCTGTTACTTCTGAATTCTGGTAATTTGACTTTTAAAATAAACCGAGGGTTTCCATCTCTCTCCCTCTTGTTCCTGCACTTGTCCACCTTATGGCCGGACTTGGGCGGGCCCATGGTGGTGTCAAGCTGTGGTTCTTCTGTTTGACTGGAGCCCGGCTGAGAACCAAACCTGGGGACATACGCAGTCTTAGCTCGAGGCATCTCTCCCTGCCGGGTCCAGAGACTGTTTCAGTCTGAGAGAGAGAGAGACACACACAGACCGGCTGGTTTGAGAGAGACAGAATGAGATACTGAGCAGGAAATATTTCACCTTTGCAACTGTCTAAGACAAGTCAAGACATCAAATATTCCTTTGATCTATGGCAACTGACACAGTCCCTCGTTCCTTGATGAGCGCTTACATGGACGAAAGTCTATTTTTTGTGCATGTGTGGTATATGTGCATGCATTGTATTACTGCACATATAATTATTATGTGCAGCTTATAATACAATAACAATACAGTTACAAAGTATTCTAAAAAATAATCAGAAATGAACAGAAATGAAATAAATAAAAGCCTAAATAAAATCAAAGAGACTTCCTGGTCTGTGTGAAAACAGTAACTGAAAAAAGAACTCAAGAAAGGCTCGCTGGTAGAAGTAGATCTTGAGGCGTTTCTATCAGAGCCTGTGTGGATAAAATCATTTTTTTAAAGCAACCCATTCAGACCACGTTGATTTAAAACATGGTACTACGGCAGCCAGCATCTCTAGACCTTCAAATGGTGTTTATGTTTGGCAGCATTTGGAGGAGATCAATACAAGATTGGACAATTTTTGTGACATGTTGCTCAGGAAAAACAAATGGCTATCAAACAGAACTTTAAGCTTCAGTTAGTGTGACAGACGAGCAGCGTGTGGCAGTATTTCTCTAGCGATAGGCAGAGGTCCAAAAATAAGTTTTACAATAATTCATGTATTTCACACTTTCAGCTTTTTAAAATCAGACATGCATTAATTTAATGAATCCAGCATGATAAGATAAGTGGACTTAAGAGGAATGTTCAACAGCGTGTCATCTGCATGACAGTGAAAGGAGATACCAGGTCTACGGAGGACCTCACCAGTTTTCTGTACAATATGATCCAATGTGCAGCTTGCATTTGAGAGATTCTGTTATACAGTAAATAAAATGATGTTTTTAAGTGTAATCTATAGACCCACCTAATGAGCCTTGGGTAAATGAATGTCCTTACGATACATTCAAGGAGCATCTTGTAGATCATTATAGTTGTTGGACAATGAGACAATTTAAAATCAGTTGTACTGCAGCTAATCTAGAATAATGAATCACATTCTATAGGCCCATCGTTTATTTTTTGTCAAATCTTAATTTGTAGCATAATTAGCAACTATAGATACATATACTACCTGTAGATTGAGTTGAAATGTTTCTCTGCAATTATTTCAGTATTGGGTGGAAATATTGCAGTACAGCTTCCAAAATGTTAAGTAAAATATTTCCTGAGTAGATATACATTCCATCAATGCTAAGAACTAATTCAAATCACAACTGGACAAAAATAAATAACAAATAATAAAAATCCTTACAGATTCAATAGGGCCTCTCACCATTCGGTGCTCGGGCCCTAATAACGTCATTCACAACATTTTGTTGCAGGCATACATTCATTTCACTTGATAAAGGCTTTTATTAGACAAGGCAATGGTTTGCTGAGACACAGGAGAGCAGGTTTAGGTGAGTCGAACAGCACCCACTAAGGCCTGAAATAAGCCTCAGCCTATAAATACCTCTGACCTGATTTAACTTAGCTCACCAGATGTGCATAAAGCGTGCTCTCACACAACAATGGCATCCCATGCAACCCTCTGTTTTACACAAAAACCTTAAGGGGGTTAGATCAACATAAGGCCTCTAAATAACTGCAGTGAATCAACATTAGGCAAAGAACTCTTCCTCACAGCTGTTTTATTCATTCAACATCTCACATTACAAATACTTCAAATGTATGCATACAGTTACAAACAGTTGGCAGCAAATTAATATATGACATTAGATCTTTGTTTTACTTCAATACTACAAACCAACTATAAAAACTGACGTCTGTATTGTAGCGTAAATAAATCAGGAAGAAAATATAAAAATTGGAACTTACGTATAAATGTCAAATGACTGAATAAAAATCCAAATATCAGGTAAAAAAAAAAGTTAATAAATATAACCTTCCCAGCATACAATTAAAAACTTGAAATTTTGCAATCAAGTAATACTAACAGACATAATATTCTTTTCATCTGAAAATGTGGAGCACAATACAGCAATTAGAAAAACTAGACACACGAGTTTTAACACATCACCCCAAAAAATATAACAAAAATCTGATCAAAAATGATAGTTAAACATTTCAATTGAAAATATAGCAAATACTAAATACATTATCGACCTAGTATATACAATGTTTTCAATCACAGTAGCATGGTTGTAGCAAAATAAGTAAATAAGCACAAAACTAATGTTTAAAAATAAATTCATGTATAAATTACTTTTTTTTTTTATCTTGCAGACATCAGCATGAACAATAGGAAACAAATGATGTATAAATGACTGCATGGTCTATATGGATTAAATGACTTGCACTGCAGAGACTTGTTTCTGGAAAGAATAAGTATTGCACATAATGGCTCAAAGTTAACTTGCAACATTAAATCACATTCAGGTTATGTCCCAAAGCATGCCACATCACAAGGGGGGAGGGGAGGGGGGCGGCAAGTGATCAACTCTCCTCACCTATGTCCTACTGAGTGTCCTCTACATTACAAAACGCATCCAAAGTGTTGTCACTGTGTAGATTGCATAAACATCACGTCTGTGTAAGGAAGGCAGACTCCACCATGTAAAGAGAGGCTACAAGAGAGGTGATCTCAAAGAGAGAAGGAAAAGAAAGTCAAAAAGAGATCTAGTGCATTACATTAGGTCCTGCATTAACACTAGCCATTGTATTTCTGTATTACATTATGCATGCCAAGAATAAGTAGAACTTACAGGCAGTTCCAGAAAGAGGATCTAAATATTCAAACAGCTGATATCCACTCCGGTGATAGAAGGGAAGAGATCACGTTGACCAAAGCCAAAACATTTACCCTAATGATAATCTTACTGAGTGCACCTAGGAGCGAAATATCAGAATATATTTTCAAGACTATCAAAATCCGTTTAGAAAGGTCTTGTCATGCCTTAGGATCCTGTTATGTTTATTTAGGACAGAGGAGAATCCATATATGAATAGCTAATGATAGCCTTGTTTTTTTTCTTTTATATACAGAATCACACCAATGCACCAGACAATTTTCAGATTTACCAGCACTTAAATATATAAAAGCTAATTGAAAATTATATTAATATCATTCATTTTCTTTTTAAATTAAGTTTACCATAAATGCAGATCTCTTAGTAACAAAGGTACAAAATTATTTTTCACCAAGTGAAAAAAATGAGGTATTGCAAAAGGAGTTCTCCCATCTGTGAAAAATGTGCCTAAAATGACTATTGAAAAAAATATTTAGAAAAGTAGTGCATAATAAATGTTTATATGTTCATGACAAAATAATCAGCTATAAAACACTGTACAAAAATCAGCAGGCCATGTATAAAATAATATCTTTATCTCTGTGACAGCAAATTCTAGCTACTACCATATCCAACCACAACACTTGTGATAGAAGCTCCAGTCATGGTAGAGCGTGCAGTGGTACACCATGAGGACAGCTCAGGGAGACTGGACTGTGCATTCCCATTAGTTAGTACTACATTAGCATGTTAGCTTCCAGTGCTAATATCCCTGACAATATAAAGTGAGCAAATACTACTGCCAATACCTGAGCCCTGAGGGCTGTGTCTTTATTCGCTGAAACCCAGAAACCAAAACTCCACACAACTCCAGCCTCTCCCCTGTCACACGACGAGAGGACACAACATTATCCTGAAAACCCTCAGATCAATGTTTGCTCTCGATGATGTGTTTTAGGCCAATCTTTGGTTTGCCCTTTCTGGTTACAAAGTGTCAACTTTTAAACCAAGACCTAAAAACCCATGCCAGCAACCTAAAGAGATTTTCTTATTTAATTTTTTTCCGAAGTGGCCAGATGCTATACAATGAGCTGTTTGAAAAACACAAGTCGTCCAACCGTTTGAAACGGTGTCATTCCTCGGTTCAACCCAACGTTTTGCACTCAACCTTTGGTAAATGGTACAGTTGTTTTCTAATCCTGTAAGCGCAAAGTAAGAAAATGCACCCTTCTTCAACTCAACTTCCAGTTAGTATACTGATTTAGGTATGATGAACCTCACTTAAATTTTATGTTACTCTTGACAACAAATATAAGCAGCTTTGCCAGCTAACACGAAAAGAAAGTACAGTCAAGTCAGAAAACGTCTAAATCCAAATCTAATGCATTCATATGCTCATGCACACGTTAAGTCAAAACATAAATGGGATTTCACTCTCTTCTTAGCATTTACTTCTGTTAGAGGGCCCAATTAAAAAAAATAAAAAAAATAAATTATGTTTTTTTTTTTTTTTAACTTAAAAGAAAAGTGCATTTATTTTTCATATCATAGCCCCTACCCCTTACCCAGCTTCCCCTTTCTCAGTCCCTCCCCGAACCTCTATTTTCACCCTCCCTTGCCGTCTCGCCTCAGTTCCAGCGGAAAGAGATGTGTCGTGGCCGATCCCCTCCCTCCTTCACCAGCGGCTTGTGGAACTCGCGGCCAGCCCGGGAGTGGATGGCTGCCCAGCAGTACTCACAGTAGTACTGCAGACAGGTCACGTTGGCGCAGAAGAAAGGAGCAAACTTCCCCCCACAGCGGGTGCCCTGGCACTCGTCACACAGCTGGTCGTCCAGGACATATGGCTTCACTTCCACCTGAGAGGCAGGGGGTGGATAAAAGGAAAACTGTTAAAATGGAGGGTGAGAAAAATCTGAATGCGTGTACAGCAGCATGTTAGATTGATTGAAATATTTGCTCGACATTGACTTTTAATTTACACCTGAAAGGAAGCTGCTAACCTCATACGGACTTACCCGTTTATCAATCTCCCCGTGCTGCAGCTGAACAAATCGGGCACTAATGGCTGCAATGTAGCTTTGCTGATTGGAGAAGGCCACTCTTCCCGCCCCTTTTGGATACTTGAGTTCAGGGTCTGTGTCGATCCCAGCGTAACACACTCCCCCATACAGACGGTCCATAATCATGGCAAGCTCCACTGAAACAGCAACACAGAATGTAAGTTAATGAAATCTAAACCAGTAATGGGAATGAAATACATTTAGGGGTCTTCACACATGTACCTGCACGAAGGGGACGAGGGACACCTCCTACAAAGATGGTCTTCCTCGGGTCCAATGGCTGAGAGCCATCCATTACAAAATCACTGTCATTTAGGTTCCAGGGTCGGATCTGGACCTGCAACAATTAATATGACAACAAATTATTTCTTCCCCCTCCTTTATGAACAAGATACGTTACATTTTCTTATATAAATTCTCTGATGCTATTTACTAATGTTGCAAAATGTTGTTGGTGTTGGTGGCTGTTGCCTTTAACATCAAACTCTTGAGATCACATTCAAAGAAAGAACTCATCACACTTTGGTGCGGATCCAGGAGTTTTTCCATTTAAGTGTGAGATGTTTTTGTTTTGACATTTTGACAGATTTCTTACAGAATAATGAATAGATCTTTAAATGATCACTTTAGTATCACTGCAAAGCCCTTATTGAACTCAAAAGCACAGATGTACTGAATTTTGCAGTTTTTTGGCATACGAGGATCAGACAATAAAGCAACGGCAATTTGTCTTATGTGAACATATAATTTAGTTTTGTACTTGTTGGACAAGATTGAGCAGTTTAAGAGACTCACAGGCTTGTCTTTGATGGTGGGGCTAGAGACACACAGGTACAGTTTACTATCCTCCTGAATGCAGGCATCAATCAGAGCCTGAACAGAGCTCTCGTCTTGGAACAGCAAAAATGCATATCCTGAAAAGGTTTGACAAAACAAAGCAATGAGCGCACACACACACACAAAATGAGAAAATACTCATGATTATAATGCTGTTAACTCAAAACACTTAACGCAATATACTGTTTAACAGGTTTGACTCACCTTTTGGTGGGAAATAGGACTTGCTCTCTGCCTTGTGAGGCCAGTCTACAAACAAATGACCAAACCGACGGAAACTTGCAGTGATCTCATCTAAAAAAAAGAAAAAGAAAGAAAAGAAAATCAGCAATAATATTATCACCATCAAAACTTACTTGAGTAACACTTATTACATGCAATACAATCTAATGAATATACAATAATTCATTATGGCCGCCAAAGTGAATTTATCAATATTGTTCATTTGTTTTAGCCTATGATCTACAGCAATGTAAATTATAAAAAACAATGAGCTTAGTGACACACCCATTATGGCTGTAACAAAACTTTACCTTCATCTATGTCTGGGGGCAGACCTCCTACAAACACCTTACGAGAATATCGTTCCACACGTTCACCATTAAGGTGGGGGAAACAGTGAGCTGAGCCGAGGCCAGGAAGCCCCTGGTCACCTGACTCGTCCTCTCCAAAAGAGCGCTCATCCTCCATGGGAAACAGAGAGGAATGACCTAGTGGAGAGAATGACCGGAATTACACATATGGCCTCAGCACTGGTTAAGCTGAACCAATGTTCAAATGTAATATTGCAATGAGCAGAGAGTTTGATTGGTGGTAAACGCATACATACAAAAGCAGCCATGATTACCATTTGTAAAGACAAAGTAAAGCATGAGCATTATCACTACTAGGTCTTGCGCAGGGAAACCCGTTCGACTTTTACTCCCAACATAAAAAGGGGCTTTGACACCGACAACAATCAAGGCAAAATAATCAATAACAACAACAAGATCAAGCAGACAAACACAGAAGCGACACAAAGAAACTCAGGGATCATTACAGCTTGACAATGGACAAATTAAGACATATTCACAAACTTTACCTCGTCTTCTGCCATAACTTCTTGCTGCATGTAAAACAACACAAGACACCATTTGAAATGGCTTTTTTGGAAAAAGGCCCATCATAAAAAGATGTATAACAGACTGACTGGAAATGAATTTGTTGATCACCAGACAAAATGGCTGCCGTAAGAGCCATTCTGAGTTACCATTGGCCAAAATGTCCTTCATAAAAATGGCAGGTTATCCATTTAAAGGCTCTAACAGATATAGCGCTGGTATACATTTTGACAGTATATAATCATTCAATATAATATAGCTCTCATAACACCAATGGAAAATTGAAATACACCAATTGGTGAGGGGATTTTAATAACGCTACAAATAAATTGAATTCAAGTCTTTGCTTATCATCTTATTTTTGCTCTTTACTATCTCTGTGCAACATTATTTTTCTACTTGACCTCCCTTTTGTCAGCTTATACCTATGCCTACAACAGCATTTCAAATAGCATAAAATGTGACAAATAATGTTATGTTTTTACAACTTGTTATTCAGAACATCTCAGCTTGGTTATGATATACTTAAGCTAAACATTTTATTTTATGAGCTCACCAAAAGAAAATCCCTATGACCTGATTTTAAAGAGATCAGCTAAGTATTGACTTGCAATAAAATGGCCAGCATTACTTTTGACATGCATTGATTTCCAGCACTAGGCTCTGCTACAGCACTGCATATGTGCCTGCATGTCATTTACGTACCATTCATAGGTAGAGGCCCGTCTCCACCCTGGTGAGAGAAGTTGTAACGTCCTAAGTGACAAAAACAGAAGAGACCACAGAATACTGTCATGAATCTCTCATATAAATAGCTTCTGAAACAAAGGGTTATGTTAACACACATTTCAGGACAGTATGAAGTTTAGTAGACAGGACAAATCGCAAATATAGTTCAGGTAATTCTCCCATGTTAGAGTGATATCACATTCGATGAGAATACTGAAATAAGGGCTACAAAAATATAAACCATCACTAGATTATTGAGGAAGCACTCAAAGAAAAAAAAGAAGAAAGTGTATGAATGATCAAAGAGAATTTTCAGAGTATCATCTGAGTATCAAGTGAGCATCAGTAGCTTTCGCTGCCGTGATGGGAAAAGGCTTCTTTTACATTAGACGGTAACAAAACTGAAGTGCAATGATTTATTAATGAGAGCATTAGCTGACATCATAGAGTCCACACTGCAAAAATGCTGCAGGTGATGGTTGTCATTTGGATGAGACTGAGACGTCATGTAATACTGAGCTCCTGGGATCCGGAGAAGGGTGAAAGTGTGAACACAAAAGTCAGAGTGAGAGGCTCAGGGTTATCTGCACACTTTCTCAGCTGGCCCCCTAGTAAAAAGTCAATCGAAAGTCAGGAGAATCTGATGTGGGAACACAACTGGGAATCCCCCACTGCATGTTCAGCCTAAACTGCTGCTTCCACCACTATCAGTTGCCAGCATTTTGGAATAAAAACCAAAATTCTCCTTGCTCATCATTGTTTAGTTTGGGAACCAACCTTTCAAGGAATCCTGCTCAGCCCTCATAATGTCAATCAGTGAATTCTCCAGAGAGTGCATACTGAAACCATCAAAAGACCGTGTTCTCTCCTGCTGAAAGAGAGGAAGACAACAATTAGCCAACTCACTTCCCCAATCACATCTAAAGCATCACAAGATGTAAGAGCCCCGACATAGTTTGCTACATTACTTATTGCTAATAAATAAAATCAACTGCAGAGAATATCCCATGCTAGACCTTCAGAGGCAAGCACTGTAAACATAAAATGGAACCCAGAGCGTATCACAAATTATCACCTGCTTATTTCTGCTATGAAAATGATATATTATGTTATATTATAATAATATAAAGAATACAGCCTAAGGTGAAAAGAGAAATTGGCATTTTAAACATTCCAGGAACTAAAGAGCCATGATGAGTCATTCATAAAGCATTGTATCTAAATGGGCTTGATGCATGCAAAGCTGCAGTCGAGCACAAGACTTCTCAAATCAGGACAGCAGGGAGGCCATGTGATCCGAGCAGATGATAAGAGAGCTCTCCTTTACCCATATGACCTAGATAAGTGCTCATACACAAGCAAACACTTAGTTTCTATTCATCCATTTGATCATGTTTTTCTCAATGGCTCATTTGTTGTAATTTGATACAGATGAGCATGTTTAACGGGTTAATATCATTGGCCTGTGGTGGGTAGATAAACAGATTTACATATTGCAGCCATGTAAGGCCACAGTCCAAGTCCACTTTTGTGTGATATACTTACTTGGAAAGGGTAGATGCTGTCATTGCGGCCCATGCTGTCCTCCACCCAGCCCTTGTGATTGAAGCCAGAACTATTTCTGGGGAACTTCTGAGAGGGAACCTGTGTGGACAGATAGATGAGTTTCCAACAAGTTACTAAACCAAATGTATTGCATGAGATCATATACTATACTAAATCAGATTTTAAGATGAATTGTGACAGTCTCATCTACCTGGTTGTTAGGGAAGGACTTCTTCAGCGGGGAGATGGAGTTAAGGCCCGACATACCTCCACCTACCCCCCGCCGATACTCTCGCACCCCCTGTGTGCCTCCCCAGCTACCATACCCACCAGGGCTCCAGGAGGTGGATGTGGGAGTGGAGGGACTCTGGTAGCTTCCCCAAGGAGAGGGGGGTTTATTCTGGGCAGTAGTGAGGTGGGGGAGCTGGGTGAAGGGTCCGGTGCGGTGGGGGTGCGGAGGGAAAGACTGCTGCGGTGGATGAGGGCTAGCTGGGGAGCGCCTGTGCTGCTGTGGGACCCCCTGGCCGTGGGGGTGGTAGTGTTGGGGGTGAGGTGTGGGTGCGTGGTGCTGAGAGACTGGCCCGATCTGTGGGGAGAAACTCCCCCCCGCACCAAAGCCAGGACCTGCGTGGTGGGAGAAGTTCTGGAACAGCATGGGAGGTCCGTTGGCGTTGGAGCCAGTCGGGCCAAAGAACCCTCCTACATCTTCTCCGACCACTGGAGACTGGTTGGATGGGACAGCAGGGGACCAGTTGTTAAAGCTGGTCAGCGAAGATGAGGAGGTGGACTGTGCAATGCTCGTACCCATTCCCAGGCTGTCCTGGTAGTCAAACCCACTAAGCACTGGGGACTCCATCCTCAGCTTCTCTTTGCCACTGCTGCTCTCCAAAGAACCCTTCTCCAGCGAACCATCGTCAGGGAGTGAACCCTCAAGCTCTCCTAGGCCTCCCCCGACCTCCTGCTGGCCAGGAGACAAGGCCTGGGGCTGGACCTGAGACTTCTCCTGCATGTCCTGGAGGTCCAAGGCCTTGGACTTGTCTGACTCCAGAATCTCATCTTGCATGTTACTGTGCGGGGCTACGGCGGGGAACAGCCAAGCGCTGCCCCCATTGGTGGAGCAGGTGTTGTTTACGAAGGAAGGGGGGCTGGGGGGGTTGGAGGGGTGGTGTGGGTGCTGGGGTTGGAGGTGAGGAGGGATCCGCAAGGGGAAGGCAGATTTGTTACCACTGCTGTTCTTCACCAGAACTCCGAACCCGTAGTCCCCCATTTAGGACACCCAGTTATCTTCAGTTGACTTTTGGCTTTCACCGTCTTTTTTTTTTATCCTAAAATGTAGATGAAGGGAGGACAAAAAAAGCATGAGACAGTTAATAATTAAGTTGATAAGCTCTCTTTAAAAATAAAAGACAAGCCTGACCAAAGGCAGTGAACGTGCTTGGGCTGCACCCTGCCTTGTCTTGTGATGCAATCAATGAGATTAAGTCATTGACTCCCCTAGCCATTGAAGGCCTACATGAAATATAACACTCGGATATAGCACAGGCAGCCTGGAAACCAGCACAGGCAGCTAACAGGCTGACGTCTCCAAAGGTCGTTCGGGCAGCTAGCAGCGAAGCTAACAGCTGCTCCGCCACCTTCCATGTGCCCTATTAATCATGCAGGTCGCAGCAGTCATTTTTAAAGTGCGTCTTTGCATCGCAGCGGAGCCATGAACGCTCGGCCGCCGCGGTGGCTCACACCTACCGAGTGATCGTCGTTCGTTTCCAGCGATGACCTCCTCGTACGCGACCATTTAAATACAGGGAAATGTTGATGACGTCTGCTCTGGATCTGGGGTAGCTCCCTGCACCGAGCCGCTAGGCTAAGATAATAGCTTGATAACCGCAGCAGCGACCGTGTAGCATATTTCTTGCTTCGTGCCGGGGTGAAAAGCAAACGCACCCGGCGACTACCACATCCCCCGAAATGTCGCTAACGTTCACGGCCGCGTCAACTCACGACAGCACGACGGATCAAATTCACGGGACGTGACAAGTTGTTCACGGTGCGTGGCTCTTTAAACGACCTCGTCTGTTTCGTGTCCTGTATGTTCAATGTCACACAGCCTACCAATCGCTGTCATCGGTTTTTAGACAGAATGCTGCAGCGCGGCCTCCTTCCATCGATCGGCGTGCGTGTTTAGTGACACGTCGGGCATAGCTACCTTCAGTTCGGCGACATGACCTTATCGTTTTGATGATGCCATATTTGAGCGTTTTTCCTTTTTCAGCATTTCCTATGCGGCCGGTGTAAATGGTCTCCTCTCTTCTGGATGACAGCTGGGCCAGTCCGGAGACACTTCCGTCTACAAGCCCCGCCCCCGCCCTCAGCCAGCAGCCATTGGGCGACAGGATTTCCCTCAGAAGCCCTGCCTTCGGTAGCTAAAATCTAACAGCTGATTGGATGGTTGAGACGAGATCACGCCCACAGCACGCCTCCTCAATGAATGGCACATGCACGCGAGACGTTCTCCTCCCAAATAAGGATGCTTTCAAATCAGGGGGAGGAGCTAGTGCAGGGAGAAGAAAATACAATGATCCAAGGAAATTTAATCAAAACCTTCCCCCTATATATACTCTATATATGGTTTACATATATATAAGACATACATGTATCCTATTTATATATACGTCAGTGAAAAAAGGAGCTAAATCTAAAGTGCAGCAATGGCAAGCATTTCCTTCAAATGCAAATAAGTAAATTTGTTTAAACAAATGTGTTTTCCCCTCACATCAGAATTTTGGTGGCAGAGAGAGCTCAACATACTTAAGAAATTAAGAAACCACAAATCCGAAGTTCCATGTAACACTGACGAGTAGCAGCAGACTTCACTATTTTTTACCTACGGTGTTGACCTACAGTCAGGAACTAAATTTCTAGGGTCGATTGCTCTATTTTCAACGCATTTCTATATTTGAATGTGTTGTGAGTTTGGGAGCCAATCACAAGCCTGCATGTTGAGCCTTATCCACTGCTGTCACCACAATAAGTTGCCAGCATTATGAAATAATAACCAAAATTTTACAGCGCATGTGTTATGAAATTAATGGAAAGAAGATCAGACAGACAGATAGACAGACAGACAGACAGACAGACAGACAGACAGACAGACAGATAGATGCAACACACACCTTCAAAAACAATACCTCATAGCAATCTCATTAAAATAAGCTGCTGCTATTTTAGGCGCACAATCGAGCTGGAGAGCTAGATTTGACTTTAGTCAGATCTGTGCTGTGCAATAATCACACCATCATATCACATCTTCACTGAATAGACTACAGATAGAAATATTCAAATGGTAATGTGGTCTCCCTCATCAGATGGCTATAGTTGCAGGCCAGAGCCTCATGTAGGTGTGCATTTCTCTTAACTGAAGCTGACTCATTAAAACTGTAATGATCATACAGCAAGGGGGGGAAAGAGTATCCTGTTCAGATGAAGTACTCCTGCTGGGCCGGCAGTGTACATTTACACAAGTGGGAGTAAGATTACTTGTGCTAAAGCAGCTCAAGCAAAAGTAACATATAAACGATGCTATCCCTCTGTTTGTGGTCACTATATAAGGGCGTTATTTATTAGGTAATCTGACTAGTTCTGTATTGATATCAATACTCCAACAACTAGAATGTCACTCAGAACAAATAACTCTGCCGAGGCTTAACAGTCCCCTTGTAAAACCCCATTTAAATCCAGTAGAGTTTTTGTGTAATCTTGCTTACAAACAAACAAACCAACCTGCAACAATAGGCCTGGGGTGAAAATAACCTCCCTGTCAGAGGTAACCGATTCCTGTGCAGTTCTGCAAGGCTGATGTGACAATTAGGTCATTTCGTCTCAGAAAAGGTAAACTAAAATGTAATACATTCTTTAATGGTTTTGTTTGGTTCCATAAGTAAGTAGAGTCCAGGTTCATTTAGTGACTTTCTCCCTCACTCTTTTTAAAGTATCAGTCATGGCCTGCTTGTTGAGTTGGTCTTGTTATACAGTTCCACTTCCCCAAGGCAGACCAAACCTTTGTTTGTATCCTGTAGTAGCTGCACATACATAACCCCACCCGCTCCCATGTGCTGCAGGGCCTGTTGGGGTGGTTTAACAGCACTGTTTGGCTTGAGCTTCTGGTTTCTTTTTAGAGAAAGAAGAACACTGCTGGTCCAGGTGTTACTGGTTTGAATAGTCAAGTCAGTATTCATCATCTGAGTGAGGCAACTTTGGCACGGGCGTGTTTGAACCCCCGTCTCCTGTATGCCTCTGTCTACTACAGGCCTTTTGAGGCTGGCACTCATTCAAGCACAGTGAGTTGTGTCAGCATTTTCCTCCCTGGGTGCAACATGCTCTGTATTCCCCAGTGAAACTGAGCTGTGCTGCAGAGGTTCCACTCATTTTTATTTCGTTTTTATTCAGGGCAGCGTGAATTAAATAGTTCATCTACCAACTTAAGCCTCATCCATCACTCTGAGACCAACAGGAGACAGAAGTGGGGTGCACCCATCAACCCCTGCTTAAATGATTCATTAATGGAACTCAGGCACCCAGTCATTAATTCATTAGTTCACACTGGAGCACAGGACACGTTCACAAAGCACCCAGGGCCGACAGTCTCAGGTTTCTCTGCTCGCAAGCATAGTGTCTCTGTGCTGCTCAGCTTCCTCTGAGATGTGAGCTCTGCTGCCTCGGTATTGATAGAGCTGCGTTGCCATACCAACCGCACAAGCTGGGGGATTTCTGGTTCGGCCAGTGGCCCTTTTGTTTGCCCAGGAGGTCAGCCATTCTCAGACTCCATGTTCAGGATGAGTGTGACGCAGCATAATTTCCCCTAACACTATGTTGTCTCAGAGAATGCATCACCCCAGGCTCTATGGCCTTACTCCTGACTGTAGCGTGACACCAATAGTGTGGAGGTCACAGTGTTCGCATGTGTTTAGTTATTACATGTAGCTCACACTGCCCTTTTTAACTGTGCATAGAGAAAATATAACCAATGTATTACTTTGGAAATAATTGGTTACTCTATACAACAAAGGCTGATTTATTACAGTTATTTAAATGAGTCTCATCTGTCTAAACAAGCAAGTCTCTACACATTATTAAGGGAATCAAGTGACCCTCCAGCAATTTAGAAATGCATTTCAGTAACTAGAATGATACCTTCGCCCAAGGCCTAACAGTTCCATTGAATTAAATTAAGCTATCAGTCCCCTACATATCCCTCATTTGCTTTCTTATCGAGAACATGAATTATTCCATGGGATATTAGTGAAAATCATAGTATCATAGCAAACTAAGTCAAATCAATTTTGGATCCAGCCAAGACTGTAATTTCTTCCATGGCCCATATCCTTCCACCAAGTTTAAATCAAATCGGTTGAGTTGTTTTTGCATAATCCATCTAACGAACAGTGAAAACATAATGTCCTTGGCGGAGGTAAATATAAGGCAGTCCCATAAGACACAAAACCTTCAAAACTGAAAAAGCAAAGTACGAGATATCCTAATGCACTGTGAATGAACTCCCATTATGCAGCGTGACAGCGCCTTTCTTGACAGCACACACCCAGTTTGCAGCACAGGCTCTTCATATTCACACCATGAGGGTATTTTACTCCCCTCACAACCACATGCCCCTTTATAAGCCTGTAAAGCCCCATAGAAAAGCATCTGTAGATACCTCTGTTAAGGAAGTTTCGTTTTCTGTCAGTTTGTATATTGGTTCATTTCTTTGACAGTGAGTAAGATTGAACATAAACTCCTGGATGGCTTATCAGGAAACTTGCCCAATGGCTTAAGGAAGATCTCATCAGATTTTTTCTGCAGACAGGATCTTTTATTATTCACATTGTTAATGATTTACCTGGACGTAATCCATGGATCGTGATGAAACAAATCAGGAACATTAAGGGGACTGATATCGATGATTGTATGTCATTTTTTGCAGCTTGATTGAATTGAAGGAGACTACTTGGTCTTGGTGGATGTGTCCGCTCAACTGAATGCTCAACTCCTAATTCCTAATCAGCTTATTCAGAGATGCATTGTTCTTGCATGATTGCTGTAATCAATGAGTAGCGTAGCATACAACAGGAAGTTAACACACATTAGATTGTCATCTCAAATATGAGAATATGAGACAACTGATGCCGTACCTAACTCTTAATTATGAAGCCTAATTTATTAACTGAAACTATCTCTCTATTACTCTCATTTTCTCCTGGGTTTTAAGTGTCATTGAGTTGTTTTTATCCATATCATAGCATATCAATTCATTTAGTTAATTTTATAAAATGTTACGCTTATCTGTCATTCTATTATTTTCTTGTATTTCACAGTGTCTTAATGGCACAACTGTAGTGATTGCTTGAAAATACGTTATATGAATAAACTTGATTTGAGTTAATACTTTCAGCTTCAATTAAGTCCTTGAACCATAGCCTGGAGTTGAAATCATCTTTTATAAACCAATGAGATGTCCCCATCTAGTGGTCACTTATTATCACTACACACGCTGAGACGATTTGCTCACTGATGATTTGTGGGGCAACGTGTAGAGTTGTGTGTGTGTGTGTGTGTGTGTGTGTGTGTGTGTGTGTGTGTGTGTGTGTGTGTGTGTGTGTGTGTGTGTGTGTGTGTGTGTCATGACCACTCTGCCACGGAGGTTATGTTTTCATGGGTGTTTGCTTATTAAGACAGACGAGATTCAGATATCTCTCGACCCGTTGCATCTATCAGTAGTTTTCCATCTTCCCTAACAGAATGCCATGTTCAGCGCCTACAAATGTGCATCAGTCCACTTAACATGGCTCTATAACTTAAAGCACCAACAACACAACACCCCATACATTTCATATACGATCCAAAGGCTCTGACGTAAATGTTTAGGCCTTTAAATGATATTTCCAGTACTTGAAACTTTTAACATGGCCTGTATTTCACTGTCAGAAAGGAGGTGGCGAGAATAGGGTGTCTGTTAACCTGGGGGAACTTGAGACACTTCTCTGCATGAATGTTTCACATCGGAAACTTTTGTCTGTATCATAAGACTATCTATATACGTTCAGGATTTAGATAAAAGTACGTTGAAAGAAACAAGATGTACAAAATACAGACAAAAATAGTTTAATGATAACAAGATACAGCTGATTTCATGAGTCCAAAGATATTTATCGGATCATATGCCTGTTGTGTTAAAGGTGAGTTACACACTTCTAGACCATGTTCTGTATTTTCAACAGTGAAAGCAGAGTCCCTGTGCTTGACAGAGGGAAACACGTGATGTGGCGACTGAGCTCTAACAATACAGAAAACGTAGTTAGTTTTATTTTCCTCGGAACACATGAAGAACAGCCATTCAAGCTACTGCATCATTTAAAAAAAGCCATATCAAACCTAATGACAAGAGAGCTAAACAGATTGTCACTTTACACACATACAGTACATTCTCAATAGGATTAGCTTATGTCTCGTGCTGGGATGTCACAGGAATCCCAACTTCCACAACAGAAAAAAATAAAAGCCTGAAAGTCTAACTGATGATTCAAATCCTCTGAGCTTAAAGGATTGGTGGTAAAAACATTACCTTACTGTACTTACATCGGGGTGTGTTTGTGTGTTTGTGTGTGGGGGGGGGGGGGGCACCTTAACTGTGCCACAAAATCTCTTTTACTGTATTTTTTGCACCAAGCACTCCCCAGGATGTGGTGTCATGTGCTCACAAACGATACCTCCACAGCTACAGCACTCGACTGGCCTGAAATAGTGAAGTTTTAGTTAAGATGGTGTCACCTCTCGCATAAAGAAAAAAAAAAAGTATGTCTCTGTCCTTCTCGCTCCACTCCTCCCTGCCTCGCTGTTGCTTGCTCTTGGCTGTGGCCCAGAGGAATTCTCTGGTGGCCTTGGTAAATATAACATTTAGAATAACAGCACCAGAGCCTCCTCGTGTGGACTTAACCCAGTTCCTTGCTCCTCATTGCATTGCCGGCAGCTTGAAAGGGTAGAACAACAGGCCTTCACGTCTCTCCTGACCTAGGTAACGGACCAGAGAGGAATAAGGGCTAATTTAGAGTAGCCGGAGAGCCGGAGATCCGGAGGGTTTTTGTCAAGCCTCTTTCCTGGCCACGGCGACAATGTGAAAGCTTGGCTCTTTTAAAGAATGGGGCTCAATCTGAACCTAAGGAGCATGTGGGGATATAGGGCTCGGTGCTGTAAGTTGATGAGAAAGACCAGGATTGCTCAAGCGCAACTGCCCTGGTCTCATTTCTCAACCTGCAGAAATCCAACACACACCGACAATCATCCAAAGTGCAATATCCAAGACTTTTGTGGCTCAACATCATTGTAAAATACAGCTCCATTCACTTAGCACTTATTACTTATCATCCATTCACTTAAATCACAGAGAAGCGGTCACTGTGGACAATAACAAGTTTAGGCACCTTGATGTGTGTGATTTCTACATTTAAAATGTGATCTGACATCCTCTCTCTGCTGCGGTTGATAGCTGAACAGAAAACCAAAGAGAATGTAGGACGTGAGAACAGTTCAGTTGTTTTTCGTGAACAGGAACAACGATGTCCTGAAGCTACACTAGTCTGTAACGTCACGAGACACCAGTTCTAAAACTCCATCAACAGTGAATGGGACTCTTTTCGCACTTTCTGCAGCAATAATTAAACAGAGAGTCTCCCATTCATTGCCGCCCACACAGCCATGCATGCAGTCATCGGAGATCGGTCCTGGCTCTCATTGACTCTATAGCTTTATGATCAATAAGTACAAAGGGTGAAATAACTGTCCATATTCATAGTATTACACTTGCATCCTCTTTAGAGTGGATTTTCACTTTAAGAATGCACACGTTTGTTGGCTTCGTGGCCAACATGCACTACAATTCATATGTGCCAGAACTGGACTTTGAAACCTGTACAGTTTGTATTTAATCATCAAGTATCTATAATTATAATACACATTCCCAGTTTGAAACAAATAAATGGTGTATGTTACATATCTACAGACCAACGTGTGATGGGTGCAATACTGTGGAGAGGACAACAGACAGCACACCATATACTATGTCATCTATAGTAGATCAGTATTGCATATTGTAACTATATTTATACATGTTTATATAAATATAGATAAGTATATTTCTATGTACATTTTGATATTCCAACATTGCATAAAGAATAAAATAAATAATACAAATATATTCAAATCTTACCGGCAGTAGGATTTGAGAAAATGCTATATTAGAGCCAAAATAGACCTAACAGTTGAAATCATCATGATAATAACAATTATTATTAAAATTAAAATTAAAAAACAAATTGTGGCCTACAGTCTGGCATAACATTACAAGCTTCACCACAATTACCCTGCAAGTTTAACATGTGGGACTGCTGGAATGACTGGAGAGAGCGGAATAAGGACAGGGAAGGTCAGGGCTTGTTTCCCTTTGCTCAGTCTGTCTGGGAATTTGTGTGTGTGCATGTGTGTGTATGTGAGTGAGAGAGAGAGAGAGAGAGAGAGAGAGAGAGAGACTTTGACTTTGATTTTGACTGTGTGTGTGTGTGTGTGTGTGTGTGTGTGTGTGTGTGTGTGTGTGTGTGTGTGTGCGAGAAAGAGAGAGTGTGTGTGCATTTGTGTGGGGGGCGGGGGGTGCATAAGTCTGCAAGTGTGTGTTTTTAAATGGTCTAGGGGGTCAAAGTCGGGACAGTCCCCCTGCACTTTCACCTCCGGATGTCGCTGGCCTCGGGGTCTTGCTGGTCAGCCATCACTCCAGCCTCTGGACTCTGGCGGCGTGGGCCCTGACTGCGATTGCGTGGGTGAGCGTTGAAGCCCGCCTTGCCGGCTTTGTCTTTGTCGCCTTGCCGCGGGGGCCGAGGGTGCTCTGGCTCGGGGTGGGAGGGCAGAGGGCGGCGGTGGTGGTGCTCCACGGGGGAGGCAGCGGGAGACGGCGCGAGGGAGGAGCACAGACTCAGGCTGTCGCACAGAGCCCCCCAGTTCTGCTCGCACTGCAGCCGGACGCTCCGTGTCAGTGCCTCCTTCACCTCCTCGCCGCAGCTCAGGAGAATATTCACCAGCTCCACATATGGACTTGGCAGAGAGAGGCAGATTACTCACATGACGACTGTGATTTAATGTTTGCTAGCACGATACATCATGGTCTGGCAAATTACAGGAATAAATAGGGTTGTGCTCTTACTATATATGGAAGAACAGAAGAGTTCAGGGGAGGTAAACAAACCGAGATGAAGCTCGAGAGAAAATCTAGTCCACCATGCAGCCAAATTCCGAACCGGCCACTCACCCTTTAGGGAAGAGATCTTGGAAGTGGATCATCTCCACCATGACGGCCACATTCTCCTTGGCGGCAGAGCACAGGTTGTGTTTGATGTAGCATTCTCTCTGGAGCTGGAACACCATCTCCTTAATGGACACACACTTCCTGCTGATACAGCTGAACTTGTGCCGTAGACCGTGGGCCATACACTTCAGAGCATCCTTGATGAAGGACTTCCCCTGCTCACACACACACACACACAGACACACACCTGTTGATTGAAGGCTCAAGACAAAGACCCTTGCGGATGCTGTTCAATCTCAAGTTCTACATTTTAGCTTTGGTAGGTGTCGTGCCCCTGCTCCAGCAGTGTTGGAGTGTATGTGTGGCCATGTTGGAGGGAACTTTCTATGATTGTGCAGCTATAGAGTCCACACTTTGAATTCAGGGATCAACTCTGCATGAATGACAATACAAATCTCTGTGTCACTGCTGAGATATCCTGGTATTTTCTGCCAAAGATGTAAGTTTCTATTCAGTGACCCTATAGACACATTAAGACCCCAGTCAGGCTTGGCAGGGCTTCAGCCTCTGCTATGTATGAAAAGGGAGCTAACTGGGCATATAGCCAGCTGGCTCGTGACCCATGGTTCCAACTGTACATGGGTCAGTCCACTGAGAGTGAAGTGAGCTTTCCAAGAGATTATACACTCCTTGAAATACTGACATGTTGTGAGGTAAAGGTGTGATGAAAAAAATGCTGTTCTGTTCAAATCTGTTCATGGACGAGGAGTGTGAAGGAATGTTGCCTCAGGTTATACAATTTTTTTTTTTTTGCAGACACACAGAGAGACTGGTTTAGTACCTGAGAGTCAAATTTGCCAGCGTTGTGCAGGAACGTCATGCAGATTTCCTGTAGCCCTCGTATCTCGCAGGAGTTATTCTCAAAGCACTCAAACACACCACAGCCGACATCCCCTGCACTCACCAGGCAGTGCTGGATCTCAGCTAGAAAGAAGAGAACAGGTTAGCGGGAGGGACCTTATCATCCGTTCACAGCAGACACAGTGGCAGATTGTTGCAGGTGTGCTCCGGCAAGGAAAACCATGTGGCTCGAAGGCACAACTCCACTCTGAGTGCCGAACCAATCACAAAGCTGATGGGGCGTGTAACCATATCCATGGCCAAGAGTCTGTTTCGGATACGCTTTGCCTCAGAGAGATGCAGGGCAGGGGCAGTGGGGGAGGGAAGTCTGACCCACACATGAGGGTCTTCCTGCGGAGGAACACTTGGTGACAGATATATTACTGTGTCATTCTGCACCAGCATCCGTCTGCACTGCTCATGGCATTGCGATGGGATGGTGCATTGCAGATACAGCCTTGACTGCTTGTGGAGGAAACAGAACCGCAGTGATTTCTATTTGGGTGTTGACCAAATGTGCATCAACAAGTCTCTTATGAATGCCTCCATGGATAGATTAAGATTAGAGGTTGCATCACTTGCCACCAAGAGGGGGCACAACAACAGCAATACAGGAAAAAAAAACTTTACATATATTGATGTACATGTGATAACAGCTCCTACACAGTGCTGGCTGACCCTCTCCTCACTATAGTCATTAACGACAGGAGTCAAAAAGAGGATTGAAGGAAAGAAAGTTGTGTTCTCTTATTTTAACCCTAAGAGTGCATGCATTGTGGCATGATGTTTTACCACCAGTAGGGAATCTTTCACAAAAACTACCCCTCAACTCAATGTGACATTATCTGGAGTGTTTTACGTTTGTTAACGTGTCTGCATGGAGTTAAAACAGTTCACTCGGGCCAAGAAAACCCCGACACTGGTGAGTAAAAACACAATTACACGCATGGTTTATCTTGGAGCTGATAAAGGAGCGTGAGAAATTATGTCTTCGGTAGCGCCTTCTGCTTTTGCGCACTGCCTGCGCGCAAAAGAAAGGCGCCTCCTGCATCTCGAGCGCAGCCAATACAAAGGATTTAAAGAAAACTTTTTTTTATTAGAAATCAACGCTTGACAACAAAAGAGCCTCTGTTATTTCTTTATTTTTGGGGGTGGTAGTAGGCAGGCACTGAGTTGAACTTTAGTGCGCTTGCAGGAAAAGTGAGCCGCTGACAGCAGCAGCTTGTTTTGGCATCAAGGGAATGTGCTTGGATCGTACGAGCTTCGGCCGCAGCGTGCATTGAATTACACAGTGGTGTTAGCAGGGTCTCTCCCTGTGTCTGTGTGTGTGTGTGTGTGTGTGTGTGTGTGTGTGTTTGTGTGTGTTTGTTGTTTAGGGGGGGCATTTGTCGGGAGTTGTTAACCCCAAAAATTATACCGTGGCAGCAAGAGAACATTACGCACCAATATTCGGACACTTACGCGTGGTGTGTAAATTCGGTACATGGTACAAAAGGTGAACTAACAGAGAATGGGAAGTTTTATGGTGTTAGTACTTCTTATTAGAACACAATCAAATGAGATATTATATATGAGATGTATGTTCTCTAGTAAATTGTGTGTTGAATATATGACCATTGGATTGGTTTGATAAATTCTGCGCTCAACATCGATCATCACTGCTCCACTAACCTGCTTGAACTCATCTCTACAGTGAGTCGAACACAACATATTAAAAAAAAAGCCTGATTTTATTTCCCCTCGATAGAAAACAGTTACCTATGACGCGCGCACACACGCAAGCAACACCAGCGCGCACGCACGTACAACTAGATGCGCCGCCGTATACATTACCTATTACCTTGTGCCTTCTATTAATAGTTTACTAACATATTGGGTTTCTGTCTGAGAGTATTTACAGGATCTCGTCTTTCTGCGTAATCGAAAAAAATGGTCAATCGTGCAGCGAGGGCCGGGATTTAAGTTATAATAATCATAATAATCATAATAAACAGCAGTTTGATTTATGCAGCCGATTGCGTCACCTGCGTAGTTTAATCTGCAACCACGGGAAACACGTGTCCGGACAAACCCCGCACGAAGGATGAGTTGAGCAGTTGCGCCAAACCGAGAAATCACACACATTCTTTATTTCCCCACACTGGCACCTCTTTCTCTTACCTGTGTTCTGCAGGGAGAGTCGTCCTTTCTGGCTCACAGGCTTCTCCGGGAGACTGTCGTGTATATCAGTATTATCCAATCCCACCACTTGCTCCAACACTGACAGAACCAGCAGAGCCACGGCCAGTTTCACCAACATCGTGTCTCCCGGCGGTGCGCTTCGATTCCCCCAGCAGCAATGATCCGGCAGCTCGTGTGTGTGTGTGTGCGTGTGTGTGTCTGCGTGTGAGTGTGAGGGGTTCACCTTGGATCAGCTCGGCGCAGCAGCGAGTCGGTGCGTTATGGGGCAGCTGTGGGAACTGAATGCATGGAAGGGATGCTGCTGCCTATATTTCTCAGAGCCCCGGGTGTCAATTTGGATGAAGGAGTTAAGCAGGTGTTGTCGGTCGGGGCTCCACGACCAATCAGAGGCGCAGACATCAACGTCCAAGGTTTTTAGGGGAGTGTCCTGTGAAAGTCCCCTTTTTGCCATAAAACTGGCGCTGGAAAGCAAATATTCACGAGTGAGCCGTCACAGCACCTACAATGTGTCCACAACTCATATCTGCAAAAGCAAATCATTTCATATCCAACACAACACACTTGAGCTTTGTCATTATTACTCTCCAACAGGTCAGATTTTTAGATTTGCATGAAAACACACAAATGACAAATCAACAGATAAGGGTGTGTGTGTGTGTGTGTGTATGTGTGTGTGTGTGTGTGTGTGTGTGTATGTGTGTGTATGTGTGCGTGTGTGTGTGTGTACGTGTGGTTGTGCGTGCGTGTGCGTGTGTGTGTGTGTGTATTTCTGTGTGTTTGTTGCCATAAAAAAGTGGAGCACTTATTTAGGCTGCGAGGCAATAATGTATGAGGGCAGTGGGAGGAACGAGAAACACTAGGTGCTGCCAACAGGCTTGAGAAAATTGAGGCATATGATGTCCAAGTACTCTACATAAAATGGGCTTAGCTTGTGGGTCTGCAACCTAAGTCATTAATGCAGGGTAGTAATTAAATTAACTGCAGCTTCCAAGATGTCTGCGCGCCTTTCTCTCACAGAAAGTAGGTGAAAAGTTACAGAAACGGTCAATGAAATGTATACAGTGTAATCTTTAAATGAGCGTTTTACTAGAGATTATGCAAAAAAACATGCAGGATAAGAGCTTCATTGTTTTAAAATTGATCTTCTTGTGCCATGATAAGTGGGCTACAATTGAGATTTCCTATGAATAGAATTGCATTCAAACTTCTATGGGGGAGTGATGTTTGTTACACAATACCCAGTGTAGTCTGTGACAATGAGGTCTGCTAACCACTACTACAGGGAGTGCCCTAAGACCAGAGGGCCAGCGTTGGCAGGGCGGCACATTTGGAGACGCTGCTGGGAGGAATATTTTTCAAAGAGCAAAACTTGAGGATGCCATGTGGAATAATTGCAAGCAGACATGCTCTCGCATGGAGGAACATAAAGTCAAAATGTTTCCAGTGACCTAATTCCATTGCCACACTCAGGTTAAGGTCTCTGTAGGAGCTGCACGTCGCCCATGCCAGTCTTCACATGGAGAGGGGCTGCAGGTGGAGTGGGGATGGTGAAGTGATGGCAGGAAATGACTCAAGATGCAGGCTGGGCGACTGCACTTGTTCCCCAAGCCTCTAGGGGGCCCACTGATACTAATTGTTTCTTCATTTTCTTAATTGCAACCACAGCAACAGAGCAACCTCATCACAATAAACCAAGAATTACAAGCGTCTCAGCCTCCAGACAGTCGTAGACCTAACACACACACGCGGACGAACACGCGCACATTCTACAACTACAGGCATTTTTTATTTACATCTTCATTTAACCTACGTGCCTGAGGATTGTGGGAGCACCTGGAGGAAACCCAGCGTGGAACAGAGATGACAGCTAAAACTGCCCCTGAACCACAACCAGCAGCTTTCTTTCTTATCGCCGGCGGTTTGCTGTTAAAATGCTCAGGTTGGGTGGCAGATTAATGAGGAACAAGGAGGTGGTCCGGTGTCTGTGTGTGATCAGGCGGGGGGGTGAAAGGGCCCAGCGAAAACCCGGAGCCTGAGACAAATACATTACGCCACTGCTCAGGCGCCCCATAAACGAACATGGGGAAACGATTGGCGGTTGTGTGTGCACGCGCTTGTGTGTGTTTCTGTGTGTGTGAAAGACAGACAGAGGAAGAGACAGACAAACGGGCATCTGATTGTGGCCGGCTGCATTTCACAGAGCTGTGACTTTGAAATCTTTTCATAAAATCCTTTTTTTTTTTTCACGAGAAGCTCTGGCTCTTTCTTCTGGAAAAAAAAAACTTTACTTTAAAACCCAGGCTATATTTAGACCATCAGTGAAATTAGCCCAGAGCGGGAATTGGAATCCCGCTCTAACCAAAATGACAATCACTTACAGCTCTAAATATAGATAATTATTATCTTCAGACTGCAGTATCTATCGTTTTAATTGAGGTTTACAGGCAGTGGAATGAATTTTGGAGAAGTCACCACAGCTGAGAAGTAGGAGGTATTTTGGCCGGGAAATGGTGCAGCGTAGAAAACCTCAGTATTCCAATATTCCCATTATATTCTCATGGTGGGTGTGGTGGACTTTTCTGCTGCCATGAATTTATGATTAAATTTTAACCTACTTTTGTCTTTTGTGCCTATCTCATGACTCTAATGCAACATTTATATTCAATATTAGTGTGGTATGATCTAAATTTAACAAGCCATCACTACGGACCTTGTTCTCCTCATTTATATAAAACTTCTTCCAGTCAGTGGGCCACAAATTGGCTCACGAGCACAGAGCGGAAACTGCTATGCAGCAGTATTCTCAAAGTGCTCTGGGAGGCATGTCTATAGCTGCATGCAAGATGTGGCACGCGCTTGGAGCCGTGCTCATGGTGTTTCCAGTTGTACCTATACCACAAACTGGAATCTCCTGCTCAATTCATGTCTGTTTAGAACTACCCATGCTGTGAACACACCCTCGATTTGGCCCAATCAGTGTGCGGCAGTGGTCCGCAGGCTTGTAATAGTATGTGTGTCACTGCTGTCGACTGGTGCTGCATTCAAAGTCATATGGGAAAAACCTGCAGGGAGCCTTCATACCAAGACCACACTCGTCATACATTGAGCAGTAGTAGTATACAGGTTTGTGTGATTTAAAACCCAGAAATGGATGAAGACTCGGTATACAAGTCGTTGCTCAGTATTTTCACGAAAAAGGCTTTACTTATAATTTTTCTTCAGCTTTTAAGCGCTTTTCTTCTAGGTGAAGCCTCATTAACATATCTCAGCCGAACATGTCTATGTACATGACAATGAAGCAATCTCCATCCACCAAAGAAGACCTTTATCCAGCACGACGACCTTGAGATAAAGGGACCAAAAATTAAAATTCAATTATTATCTACTCACCACTGTGCCAATGGAGGGTAGGGTGAGGTGTTTGAGTCCACAAAACACTTTTGGAGTTTCAGGGGTAATCAGTGTTGCAGCCAAATCCAATACAATTGAAGTAAACAGGGACAGATTTGTCCGTTTTGTGGACTCAAACACATCAACCATCCCTCCATCGGCCAAGTGGTTAGCAGATAATGAGTACATTTTCATTTTTGGGTGAACCATCCCTTTAATGTCTTCTTTTTGTCAAAGAACTGTCTCTGTGATCAAGAATGACCAGTCCTGCTCTACAATCAGTGTATTTCACTTTTGTTTACAACATTTGATATTCATCCGAGGTCTGGGGAAGAGGGGCTGCAATCCCAAACCATAAACCCCCTATTAGGTTTAAGGAGCAGGTTAATGGTGCTTTTAAACCCATTTACCAAGAAGAGAGATGTAAATTACCCGAAAGGTGAAGAAAAGTGGTACTCTGAAGTGCCGCGAGTATTGGCACTTACAACAAGAACATTCAGCGGTTTGACTCACGGTCAAACTGTTCGACCAAGTGAATAAAATTCACTTGGTCACAATTCAAACCTTCATTTATGAGGTTAGAATAATCTATGAATTTACGATTTCCAGAGAAGCTTTTGATGGAGGAGCAGGGAGAGGCCAATAACTGCATATTTGAAAACATACAACATATATTTTAAATTTGACCAAACTTTGATCTAAACCTTCATTTAGAGGCTATTCTCGACCCTCTGATCATATCCCATGACTGCAGATGTTCACATTTCCGTTTCTCATTGTTTGTACGATTCAGGAAACTCTCAAAGAATCTCGTCCAACAGTTGTGTTTGAATAGTGTGTTTTGTATAGACGTGACAGGGATGTTGCCTCCACACACTTGTCATTCACCACTTGTCTGTGTCTGTTTACAGTCATTTGACTGCTTGAACATGGTGCAGAGCGGTCACTGCCTGCTATGCCTGCTAAACACGTTGTAGCTCAAGTAGGAGGATTGTTGCAGTTATGGCTGCTGCAGTTAGGCTGCTGCAGTTTGCGGCGTTATATCTTTTATGTTTACATATATATCATTTGTAGTGTTTCAGCGGGATTTAAGAATCTATTTCAGCTCGGCGTTGTGTAACAGCATTGTCTCCTTTTGGTGACACTGTCCAGAAAATAGACAAGGACGCTCTGACAGCTATAACATTCATTCACTTTGAATGCTGTACTATAAACATACAGAAAGCAGACATGTGTTCTTCGTTGGGACCCCTGGGGCCCTGGCAAGTGATCGACCAATGAAACCATAACAGGGAGGCCCGGCTGGGGTGTGAGTGTGTGTGTGTGTGTGTGAGTGAGTGTGGGGGGTGGGGGTTGCTCTGCTGGGAGGGAGGCTTCTGTAACAGCAATTAATGTTCAGTTTACAGACTTCTTATAGCAGTTCATTTGAAGCAAGTGGGTGTAATTCAGCTATAAATTGAGACTGTGGTGGACCTTATTCCTTTTTTTTCTTTATCTATATAGCCCTGGTCATTTTCCTTTAATATGTCACTGAAAAGGAGCCGGGAGCAGGAAAAAGAGAGCCGAGCTGGGCTGTAAGAAGAAGAGGCCATAGAATATCAAATACCAAAAGTCTTCGAGGAACTTGAAAATGATATCTCAGTTACTAAATTTGTCTCAGTTAATGTGTGTGCATTTCTGCGTGTGTGGTGGTGTCAGGCGATGAGCTTGTATCTCCTGAGTGTTGACTTGGGAACAGGATTTAGGGAAAACATTTTTGTTTTAGCAGAGTGACAGTGCAATTTTGGGATGAGTCCCTGATGCTGACAAATTCCATGCCAGTAAGGAGGACTAGTGCAGTGACTTGACAGACATGCCTGTTTGCTTGACCTGTGTTGATGCTGGTTGCAGCTTTCCTTCTTACTGTAAAAGTGACCTGCAGTAGTGGAGCTGTGGCAAGTGAAAAGTGACTGCAGGACTCAGTCCACGGAACCCTAACCCTCCCCAAGAGCTGTTCACCTGTTTATTCTGTAACTTTTGACTCAGTGCCATTGTGGTGAATGCGCCTTTTGTCATAAACACCCGTTGTTGTAAACGCGCTGTTGACGTGATCCACAACGTCACTTACGTTAATGAGTCCCAGCCGCCGCTGCCACGGAGCGCTGATCTTCTGTTTATTGAAATGTTCTTATTATTCAATGTATCTCAAGTCCAAATGCCTCCACATTCGACACTGCACTTCCTTGGGCCCTTAACAGTGCGTGAGGGAAATAAGATGAGCGGTTCTCGATATGTGAGACACACACAGTCGCAGTCAATCAGAGGTTTCTGGCATAGATGTAAGCTTCACTGTGGGCGTGGATACAAAAAAAGAAAAAACATACCATTTCTTTTGAAAGGCAGCCGCAAAGCATTTGTCTGTCTTCCCCAGTTCAGCACTCTTTGGTGTGTTAACTCACCTGACTCGTGAAAAGAGAGGTTTTACTGGCCCAGCGCAGCAGGCCAGCTCTGGGCTCTGATTCCAACCGGTGAGAGAGCACCACATTTCAAACCCTCATTTTAACTCCCCTCAAACAATGTGCTATTATAGAGTTTTTCTCTGTATGGTTTATATTTCTACAGCGCTGGCAGATGACAAAGTGCTCCGTCTCATTACTGTCCATATAAGCCCACAGGCCTCGCAGCACAAAGGAGTGATTGAGTGATAAGGGGAAAAGAGATGGGCCGTAGCTGCCTATGAGAGCCCTCCTCACCTTGGCTGCTACAGCCCCGATGAGGGCAGAGGTGATGTCATCATGGCTAGAGACACAGGGGTCGACCCCTCTGATAGGTGGGCATGCTCGTACAAAAGAGAGCAGCTGGGACACAAAGGCCCCATTTAATGAGGGTGAGACATGAGGCCAGCGCACACTACGTGGGTGGCACATGGTGTCATAGCTGCTGAAAAGACCGGTGAGCAATTAATCATCTGCTTCAAGCACTGGGCAAAGGGCTTATTATGTAAGGTCAGTTTGGACACCATCATTGAGGCAAATGGAGCCTTTCTGGGTTACACTTACATTTCATCACACCGATCCCCCAAATTTGCCCCAATCCCATATTGTTGGATCCAGGGATGCTATATTTATCCTGATGGACAGGTCCAACATTTGCGCAACATAGTATGACACACTTACCGCTCATTAGAGATGAAGGGTCCTTTGTGGCAGCCTGACAATCATTAAAACTTCTCCCCTGGCTTGGCTTGTTTACTCTCTGGTAATTACCAGGTGATTGTGTGGCCTGTGACCCACATTCAGAGTCATGTCAGCCAAGACATAGGGGATAATTGACAATATTCAGAGAAGTGCACGTAGAGGGAGAGTGTTAAGAGTGGATGGCCATTTGTCCCTGCCTCATTAGACTCTGTTAGAAGAGGAGCTGGCTCACTGTATTCTTGCTGCAGAACAATACCTTGTTTCAGGGTAAGACCAAATGTTAGCTAGGGCATGTCAATTTGTTTCAGAATGCATTTGGAAGCCTCATCTGTCTATTTTCGCTACTCTTTATTCATTTGATCGCTGGTAGTATGGAAAACATACTAATAAATACGTCAACAAGGTGAGCTCATTGCGACCAAGTGTAGTTTGCAAAGCATTTTTGGACCTGTTAGCTCCTCAACTCCACCTGTTTCACCGATTTCACCTTGTCCAAGTGAGTACATCATTGCTCCTGGCAGTGCTCCTCCCATGAAACCAGTGACTCACTGCATCCCACACACACAAACGCGCAACCTTCACCATACATTGCGGTTGGCAAGTGACGTCATCTTTCCAAAAGCTACCCCACAGCTCCTAGGGAGTGGCTTCCCTTTAACGAGGTTTATTAATCTGGTGCTGCATTAATGCTGAAAATTGTATTATGCAATTCAGTGTATTTATGTGATTACCTCCACAGATCAACACTGGCCTACATGTAGCAAATAAAAGCCAACATGTGAAAGCGTAATGGGTTGCATACCTCCAGCATCACTAAGGTTGGCACACCAAAATGAATTTGGCAGTTCTGTGAAATTTCTGTCGCCCACTTCACTGTGAGGTCTACGCTACTGGGTGTTAATCCTAGTCTGTTTGCTTAAAGGCGTCCACACAGCAGGAAGGTAGAACTTGTGAGGTAGGAACATACAAAACTCTTTATTCCAACAACAGGATGGAGCTTAAAGCTCTGGGCACATAGGATTTAATGTCATAAAATGCAACCACTTTTGGACACATTTTGACCAATTGCAGGTGAGAGCCTGTAGTGGTGAGACACGTTTGAGGGATCACAGCCAAATTTAACTCATGTTATGTTTGCAGGACTGAACTTTGTCCACTCTAGAGCTTTCTTCAACTTTGAGATAATGCCGTACTAGCATATCATAGTTGGAGATTTTCTAAATTCCTTCATCCATTATCTATACTCTATTATTTATTACCTATACATTCAGCTGACATTACAAACTGCACCATTACTGGTGCTTATATAAGTTAGAAGTAATAATGTGTACACAAAGAAACCCATTTGTATTAATTTTCCGACCCGTTCCGAAACTCTAAATTCACAAATGTATGTTTGATGGACTGTGTCACATCAGAATGAAGGAAGAAATTGAGTTCAACTTGTGTTAACCACACACATAATTTCAGCCGTTTGACCAAAGCCCCATTTTAATTTGCAGAGCAGATGCATAAAAGTAAAAAAAAAAAGCTGACCCGTGGGTGGGGCATAGTGCCAAAGCCTAAAGTGACAATATTGAATTGTTTTCATTTACCCAAATTGTCAACTTGGTTTCATTTGGCTGTTAAGAGATATTATTGTATAAGTTGTCCGATTGTGAAGGAGAAAAGTCCAACATTTTATTTTATTTGTGTCTGTATTTCTAGCCAGGGCTCCTTGGACCCTGCAGGCCTATGCATTGGTGAGCAATAATACCTCTCTTGGGTTGCTCATTAGAAAAGTGTTGTTTGACATGGCTTGATTGGAGTGCATTGTTTCTATACTGGCGCCTGTGATTACAGAAAACAGCATTGATCTTTTATGGTAATAACAGAAGAGCTTTATATAGGACTACCTGTCTGTAAAGAATAAAGCATTTTACTGCACTGTTGAAGAGTGCCACATGCATTTAACATTTTCTTGTTCGGAAGAAATGCCAAGGAAGGAATGATTTTAGGTTAATTAACCAGCTCATGAATTAGTGGTCGGGTCCAGATCAAACCAACATGTCACAGATGCTTGTGAACCTCAGTGCAATGAGGTTAGAATTATAGGATGTTTTGGGATATTTGTTGTTAACGATGTGTGCTGTACAGTTAGTGGTAATTGATTGCTGTGATGGTGTGTGTTGGAACATGTTGTATTTTTCCGTAAGGCTGGGCCTCTGCAGCAGATGAAAAGCCCTCCAGGATCGTCCAACCTTCCCTGGAATTCTCAGAATTCCAGATCCTAATTATGACATCTGTGGAGCAGAGGCCCAACATACCCCCCCCCCCCCCCCCCCCCCCCCCCGTCACCACAACACCTATTACAAACACACACTTGCGTAAACACAAGCATGCACACGACACACGCACACATTCCAATTACCGTTCTACCAGCATCATCCCAGACCAGAGACTCAAAATTATGGAGAAATGGAGGGAGATCATGCAGAGCCTCAGAGCGGAGAGAGGGACATGAGGGTAATGGGTAAGAAGGAGAAATAGGTGGTAATCTGTGTGCCAGAGAATTACTTAAAGTCCGTAGTTCAGTCATTGTTATTTGCCCTGTCACAGAGGTCTCGAGGATACAACAAACACTGACCCGATTGTATGTAATCCCTACCAGAGTAAAGCTACTAACTGTTTTAAATTGAGCTAAACTAGGCTTTTTCTTACATGGGTAAAACCTGCAACATTTCAGTTTTTTGACCATAGAATCAAGCTCCCCGAAAAACAACACTAAAGTCATCTCTTCTTAACTTGGTATATTAAACAAACAGTTGCCTTTCTTGAGTGCTTCTCTTGCTAAGTATTTCTATCTGAACCCGACTCTTGTCTGAGAGGGTAGTAGCAGAGCTTGACCCCTTGTAGTCAGTCTGTATTCATGTCCAACCTAGCTCAAGCCCTTCAGAGTGTAAGCTGTTCGCAAAGAGTTTCCGTTAGCCTGTGGTACAGTCGTAACCGTGGTCACAGCTTGCTCATTTGCACTGACAATTTATGGTCAATAGGCAGCTTTTTATATAATCTATTGTCAGATTGTTTAAACACAGATTATGCAGTGTCATCTTCAGTTCATCACACATCTGTAGGCTAATCAAACATCATAAACTATGAGGTCAGATTTAAAAAAAATTGTAAAAACTAAAGACTAGAGAAATTGCCGGAACACTGGACACAGGGTAGAAACTTTCACTGAGGGAAGGGAACACACACACCAGGTGGAGGAACAACATTACATTCACTTCTTTTCCAACTATCAAGCCTCATGCTTCCACATTTCCCATTCAGATAAAAAACGTTTAAAGCTGGTTAGCTCTGTTGTCAGTCTGGCTTCATGTGCAGCCTATTCATTTAATGTCCTATAAATGTTTTGGGACAAACATTCCGTTGTGCGAGTCGTGGGAGGCATGGACCGAGCATGGATGTCTCTGTTTGCTCTTTGTTCCCTGGGGGAAATCGTACTGATTAAGTGCTACTATTTTGACGATATGTCAACTTGCAGGGAGTGAAGATTAATTTACGTGTATGGCAGCTCTGTAAACAGCATTGCTGACCAACATGTTCCCAACCTCATCCCAGTGCTGTCTGAAAAATATTAAATGTAAAGGGGGTCAAAAGCCGGCCTATCTTAGTGTCGCTGTCAGGCTGTAAAACTGCTATGAATGATTTGAATCTAAACCCAATAAGTGAACCCTCTTTTTTTCTCTCTTTAAATTCATCTTCTGAATAAATCTTTGGTCCAGCATCAGTCAGTGTGTGTGATTTTCCTGAGGCCAAAATATACCAATACCTAAAATGCATATGTGTGTTTATTTTTAGGATCAAGCCCCTGGCCAGACCACTCTGTGGGAACACAAGAGGGCTTTATTAGAGATGGCACACAGGGGACCTTCATAAGTCACCTAATAACGTCTGACATAAGCTTTTGTGAGTGTAGTTAGTTACCAGTGCTTGTGGTTCCATCCTTAACGCTGCGTGGCTGCTAGAGACCAGTCTTATGGGGTTGGAATGCTCACTCTTATTCACTTTGTCTCCCTCTCCACTGCCCTCTATCCAAGAAAAAGAAAAGCGGAGAAAGAAACAGACAGGAGGAAGGGGTAAGGCAAAACCTAGTGATGCTGGACCAAGTATACACAGAAGCAGTTGAACAAACATTGAACTTATTATGAAAGCTCAGAAGGAGTGTTGGCAAAACAAGAAGCTGCTATTGCTAGCCGATATTATATGAGACTGAATCAGAGGTGTTGACCGACTTTATGACTCTTTACATAAAACAACTCTAAGATAGTTCATATCGGTCAGATGGTCCTCTATCATTATTGATAGGATGGAATCAGTCAGTTCTTGTGACCATTGCAAAAATCAATCGTATCATGTTTGTTCTGACCTGACACCTGTATTGTCAAGATTGTAATAGGCTAGCGTATTTGGCCTAAATGCCTGCTGTGTTCCACTCGTAAACGCGGCTCCAGAGGAGGAAATCAACGGACATTAAGGCAAATAACTTGCTGTAAATTACCTAGTTTTGAGTCAAATTTGAATGTCGGCCGTGTCTTTACTTCCTCCCACTATCCAGAAATGAAATAAAAATACCCGGGCTAAAAACACTGCCATCTTGCACATTTGGAGCCAGGTTCTCTGCAGGAGGAAACCTGAGGACCAACCCAACCTTAAATAATTGTAAATTTGTGGTAAGGAATAATAAACACTTGAACAAACACCAGTTTCAGCACTTAGAAGCCTAAGGTGACAGGAACCATCTTTGAGTAAATTTGATTCGACATAAAATTTGACTTTTTGAAGTACACATGCATTAACATAGAAGAGGCAGGATTTGTAACCTGTACTGCAGCCAGCCACCAGGTGGCGATCGAGACACTTTGGCTTCACTTTGTAGGAACAGTCATTGCCATCCATTATTATACACAGTCTATGTGGAAAACTAGAAATTTGAAACTAACTGAAACATCGACAAAAATGCCTGGAGATCACTTGAGTCACCAAGATTCATTCGATGGGAACCATGACTGTATGAACCAAATTTTGCTCCAGGCCCTCAAATATATGTAAATATAAATTAACCTAAACATGACTGACTAAAGGAGTGACATTTCCATCATTACAGCCCAGGCACTAACATGGCGGAATAATGGAGGTTAAAGACAAAAAAATGTGGTTTGCGTTTAAAAACACAACTGGGGTTAATTTGAGGGGGAGATTATGGCCTCGGTTAAAAAGAACAAAGTTCACAGCTGTGAATAAATATGATGTAAACAGCCGGCACTGGTATCAGTGCTACACAAACATCCACTGAGATCAATTCCCTTGGATGTTTTACAGTACTTTAACAACATCACACTGCTTCCACCTTTGGTTTCTGACAAACAACAGTTATAATTCACACAGCCACACGAGATCCTTCTCTATAACCTCCAACATAGGTCATTTAAGGCATTTGAACAAAAAAAAGCAGTGCTGTGACTTTTCTGGCATGCACCCGTCTCCAAATTTAGCCAATGTCTTCCAGGTCAGGAATGTGAGATAACCTGCTACCAGTTTTCAGGCCATGCATAAGTGTTTGTGTTTGTCACCATATGTGTGAACATTCCTTGCATGACCAAGCATCGGAGCTGAGTGCACAGAGGGCAGTCAGTGGAGTGCTTGGAGATCAACTCAGTGAACTCTGGTAGGCCGCTCATTACCTTGTGCTGAAAGATTGCAGTAAGAAAGATGGAGCAGACAACCTTCAGCCGTTTGTGCACACACAGAACACGCTTTTATCCAGTGCACAATCCCTTATCTATCCCTCAAACCCTCACCTATCCATTGCTTCTGAGCAACGTTTATTGTCTCATGTAATAAATCTGTTCTTTGTTCGGCTGGTTGGATTTCAAGACAAGTTGTCTCTCAACCTCTCTGACCTGGTTTTCAGCTCCTCAAATTGTGTTTGTTATGTCGGTTTTCAAGTGCATAAATAAATCACATAGGCATTTTGATGGTTTTAATGTTGCTTTTTTCATCTGAATATATCCAACGTTCATGTATCAGTTTAACAAATCTCCTGTGACCCTGTTTGTGGTGGTATTAAGCAACCACAAATAGCATCTCAACCCCAAGGTTGAAAACTCTGGAGTAAACATTTGAAGCTCAGCTCCTCTTGTGCAATCAGTTGGAATAAACTGAACCTGGAAGTAGTTGATGCAATGTTGATGTCTTCCTCCAGTGCGAACCTCTTGTTGGCTCTGAACTCTCCATCGGGGGGGGGGGGGACAGCGTATGGCAGAGCGAGACAGTTTCACGGTCCGAGGGGCTCCAGCACAGCGAGGTGCAGCTTAGTTTTCACGACATTGCCATGGTGGGCGCCACTCATCTTCATGGCTGCAGATTCCAACCCCCAATCTGATGATTACGCTGTCTCGGCCATTCCAGCATGCGTGGTCATACCTGTGGGTTGGATGGGAGCTGCAGACAGCTAGTGAATTGAAGTTGAGTGTTTATGGTGTGAGAAGCCGCCCTGGGGTCTAAACGTTGGTCTTAGTGGAGTCGGTCACGGTAGGTTTGGTGAGGGAGGCAGACAATGGCTCCTCCGGTGCCTCCGTGGTTTCAGGCTTCTGTGGTAGGAACTGATCCCAGCTGCGGTATCACATGATTTGAGTTAGCTTAAACCTATATGTCTGTGGGTTAATGCTTATGGTTAACAGCTAGACAGTCTGTGTGTAGTGTGTGTGTGCGTGCATGTCTGTGTGTGTGTGTGTTTGAGATTTAGCTGCTAATCCAAAACCAGGCTTGTGAGACCTAAGCTGTGTGGGCTCTTCGCTGGTTGAATGTGCGCCGTTGGTTTGGGTTAGAGGGAGTTGGCCTGAGTAGCTGAGGATGTAGCAGACATGCACAGTGGTGAGAAGTATGTGGTAATTATTGTGTTCAGGACTGCCATCTGTCAACTCTCCCCTTCTAGATATTTACTGGATCCGCATTCCTCCTGGGTTAGTGAATGGGATGCGCTTTGTGCTGTGTATGTGGATGTCTATGTGTATGTGTGCGTGTGCATGTGTGTGTTCGGTAAATGCATGCATATACAAAGTGGTGCATATGGTGTGTACACCAAATTCAATGCCCTGGGCCATCGTCCATTAAAATAACTTATTCTGTCTCACTCTCTCTCGCTATTGCTGTTATATTTTCTCATGGATTATATCCACTCAACAGATTCAGTTTATCTTTTTGTGATATTTACATTTTTCAGAGACGCAGTTATTCATTGAATATACAAATATTACTCAGTCTGTTTATGTGCTGTGTGTATGTTACATTCCAAACATTCTCCCTGTAATACTGTGCAAAGCAGTGGGTGCATTAGCTAATATTGTCTGCGGATAGAGGGGGGGTGAATCATTTTTATTGGAAAAAGTAAATCCTATAAAAAACAAACAAGAATTCTGTTAGGTTTGGTTTGTCCTCAAGTTTTTTTTTTTGTGTACCTGCAATGGTATGACCATCACACCACAGATACCATATGACCAGAGCTTGGCTTTGCAAATGGAATTCTATCAAGAGATTATACACTGCTCGTGGAATTGAGTTTTCTGGTTGTGATCCGTGTCAGGAAGAAATCGATTATTCCTTTTATCAAAGAAGTCTGTAACACTGTGGCAATGCCAAAGAACATAATGCACAAGAGAGACACGTGGGACAGAAAGAAAGACAAACAGGGACAGGCTGATGGTTTTGAAAGACAGACAAATATCTGGCAAGTTTAAAAAAACTTCTCTCCCTGGATGTTCTGCAACTCTAGAGACCAAAGATGATCGTGCATGTGGAGCAGCTCTGGTCTGATGAGGGTCTCTTATAGCTTCACCTTCTACTCACAGACACACAGACTGACAGGGACGTGGGGTGATGTCAGACGAACAACTTAGGCTTGAGCGCTGCTCTTGGCAAACGGCCAGACAGGTTGGTCAGTAAACATGGCACAGGTCCCCTGTAGCGTGTTTGATGTTTGAAGTATGTGCAGCAGGCAGGGCCCGAGGAATAGTCTTGGCTGTCTTAGTGGGACCCTCGAAAGAGTCTGTGTTGTTATAGGAAGGGTCCCAAGCCACGGCATCAGCTCTTATTCCCCACAGCCACTCATGACAAACCAGCAGGCCTCAGATGTGGCTTTTCCACACACACAAGAGCCGAGTGGTTCAGACTAATATTTTATAGACCTGTAAAAACAGCACCATAAACAGAGGCTTCACTGAGTAGCACGTGGGGGTCTTGTCCTGTAAACCAACAACTCAATGAGGCAATGATTTTTGTATGTGTGTGCATGTGTTCGCAGACATCATGAAGCTGAGTGTTTTATATTCCCATCTGTAAAGATAGGTGTGGGATTCTATGTTTTTGAACCCAGCAGTTTATAAGACCTGCAGTAGGTGTTGTGTATCCATAGCGTTCTGTGTGGCCCCAGTCTCTTTAGCACCGTTTCAGCCGTGAGTTTACTGACATCTCAGAGTCTCCCCGACAGGGTCTGTTTCTCATGGCCATACACTTTATTTTTTTGGCTGGATCTCCCACTGGCTTGACTTGCCAAATCACACTTTCCTAAATCGTAAATGAAGTGAAATATAGTTGTCTGACAAACTGTATGGTGGATTTTTCCCAGAATATGTTGTTCCTAGAAAACTGGGTGCTAAGTTTCAGGAATGCAACTGAAACCCAAACGTGAGCCAAATGGTTTCTACGAAAGCCAAACTTGTAAACAGAGTCACCACGACTTTTTTGGCCTATCAATAGACAGCATTATGGTGGAAGATGGGATTGAGTGATGCACCCGGGAAGGAGGAGTGGGGTATCTTTTAACGTTCACACTGCTCATAATTTGGAGTCGTAAAATGACTGATCCACTGAGCCAGCAGTCTTCCTCTGCAGCCTGAATGGACTAGATGGTGGGTACTGAAGCCTGCACACATGCACGCACACACACACACACACACACAAACACACACAAACAGCAGCACAAGGCCAAGCATGAGTGCCACCACATATGAATGGAGATAAATGCAGTGAGTGTCTGAGGTTTCCAACGTAGCTCTATTATATGAGTAACTGATTAATCCGCATACTTGGACCCTGTCTCCTGTCCGCAGCAGCATACTCCAAGGCCACACAGCTGGTACCAATTTGCGTGCCCCCGCCATATCGTGATCCAACTGCATGTGTAGGAGTCATGGCTTATCGCAGCAGTAATTCACTCCTTCCTCTCATGCTGAGGCTATTCTTGGCTTTTCTGCCCCTTTATTTTTAGTCACGGCTGCTTGTCTGGGTCATTGATGTGCTTTTGATGTGGTGTGTCAGCTCAAAGCAAAGGACCGTGCCTGGGTACTCAACTGTCATGAATCACCTTCGGGATGCATGCTTTACTTACAGACACGACCTCTCCAGCCAGCACAACACAACTGCTTTGAGTTGCTTTGTTCCCTCTTAAAAGCTGCAGATGTTACCAGTCACCTGGATGTGGTGGAGGCAAAAATGCCTCTGTGTTTTTTGACTGTTAATGTGTCAGTGTAGGTCTACACTTAAGGGAATGTTCGTGCTTGTCTGTGCCCCTCGGTGCATCAGGTTTAAATGGTATCTTGCACAAAATTATCTGGCTCCCATTAAGGCCTTGGCGAATGAAAACACAAATAATAATAGAGCGGACAGTCTCTGATAATCTCCATGTGAGCGTGTCTTCTTTAAAGACATCAAAGTGGCCACTCACAGGACATGTGTTGCATTTCCAGACTGCGACAGACACTGAGGTGACCTCACAGGAGAGCGGAAGGCCCCCGGGCTCATCATGTGATGTCCTCATTCGCTGTTCGGCGGGAAATGAACTCGTCTCCCCGTCCTCTGTGTCTTGGCTCGTCTCCGGGTTCAGGGGTAGACTGAAAGCCACAGGGAACATGGAGTACATCCCAGATTAACATAATGGAGTTAATTGATCAACTAAAGTTCAGTTGGGGGACAGTCCTTGAGTACACTCACTACTTTTCTGTGTGTTACTCACTGAGTTCCAAGATTACCTCACTCCATTTGTTGCGTCATTTCTGAATCTGAGCTCTCAGGCCACAGTGATAGTAATGACAGCTCCCTTTGTCTCTTTCTGTTGGCTTTTCTTTGTTCAGCTCTCTTATTTCTGTTGGGCTCAATTCGGACACAGAGAGCAGATGGACCGTTGGCTTCTGCTCTGGAAATGGAACTTTTCCATGGAAAATGAGAGAAAATAGGTTGATACTTTGAGCCATACTCTTAATTTGATTTTGTAATTTTGTACTTTCAAGCTACAATTAGCAAACAGTTAGCGATGACTGAATAAAATGATGGATCACGTGTCTACACTTCATCCCACTGAACAAAACTGAAGCCAAGATATCCCAACCATGGGTACCTGCGCTAATGACGTCCTTTGGAAACAAAGTAGTTGCAGTGGTGATCACATGGCAGACTTGTGTTGTTGAATTCCTGGCCATATAACCCTTCTGACCAATCATAAGCCAATCTTGAGGGGGATGGGATTCATGGCTTATACTACAGCCAGCCACTAGAGGGGCATTGATTATTGGTTTCATTTTGGGAAGCTCTCATGTTGTCCATCTTAATATATAGTTGTTGATGGTTATCCTTGCTAAAGCCCCCTTAATGTTGGTAGTTTTGCATTTAAATAGTGTTTTTTGTACTATTTAACAAGTTTTTATTCATGGTCAGTTTATGCGCCCCACTGTGGGCTTAGCCAATGCCACAATATGTGTCGTACATTCTTATATATGATCTATGTATATCTATGATGTATGAATAGTTGGATTATAGTAACTGTCATTTTGTATTTGTTTCATAGTAATGAAATATTAGTATAAGTAAATGGACCGAAGTTATAAACTTATCTAGTCTTACCAACCCTCCAAAGTACTTTACACTACAAGCATATTCAACCATTCACACACACATTTATTCAACGATGCCGCATACAGCACTTTTTTAATCACATATCATTCATACGCTTACAGCCATCAGGGGCAATTTGTGGGTTCAGTAACTTGTCCAAGGACACAGCTGCCCCAAAAGATGTGGCCTATCTAATGTATGGTCATGACAAGTTCTGAAAACTGATTTGAAAGAAAGTTTCTCTTGTTTAAACATCTGTATTATTTCTCAGAGATGAACAGAGATTGTATTGGGTTCACAAAAGAAAAGTCTAGCGTGTTCTCTGTGGAACTGTCCTGAGGTGTACTCTATTTTAACATCTTCTAACTCAAAACTATTTTGGCGCAGCATTACAGGAGCACTGTTTAAAACGTAAGGTCCAGTCAAAAGCCTTCTGTGTTCCAGCTTGGAATGGACTTCATCCTGGGAGCTGAAATCATGTTTTAAAACCTCAAGTGACAACAGACAGTCAGAGAAACCAAAGTCTTGCTGGTTCTTCATGTCTGCTGTCAGAACACTTTTGTTTGAATGGCATTTATGGAGTTGGTGCCAAGATGTTGCAAGATCTCCCCTCTGCGAACACACACACACACACACACACACACACACACACAAATGGATATATGCATATTCACACACACAGACAGACATGTTCCACCATGATACAATATATCATACATCACAACAAACTTTAGCACCAGGTGAGTGAATCGCTTCAAAGAGACTGTGACTGTGATGCTGCTGTAAAGTTGGTGGTGAAAATTAGGTTACACTCTGGCCAGTCACAAACCATTAACGGTAAGACTGATGTTGATGCTTGAGCTGACTCCAGAACTGTCATTGGGCTAGTTTTATATGGTCTGACGAAGTGCCCACAGGGGGTATTTAGCCAGCTGCCTCTCACCTGGATGAGCCAAGATGCTGTTCAACCTTAATTTTGTCTTTCTTCATCATCGATGCCGCTCTGACAGATGAAAGGTGGAACACAGGTTGAGGACAAAGATGAAAAGTGAGGGGAATGGATGGCGGACCAACAGCCAAAATCATGACTAGTTTTGACAGTGCAGCCAAAACGCTTTGACAAAGATTGAGGGAGAGAAAGCGAGTTACACGTCAAAAAAAGGTGTGTGGGATGAACTGAGGTCATGTCTAATGCCCTCCTGCTTACTGGCTTATGTAGATCAGTGTTCCCTCATTAAAATATCTCCACAGGATGAACCTCGTCCTCAGCTGGGGGGAGCAGCTACAATCTCTTTAAAGGCTTGATACCGGCTTCAAATTAGCCTTATAACGTGTGTGCATGCATGCACAAGTGTGTGTTTGTGCAGCTGCGGGGATATATGTTGTGAAAATGTGCCCGTGTAAGAGGGAGACAAGCTGAGAGAAGGTTACCTGAGGTAGCTCCTGTTGTGGCAGATAAGCTGCCACCGGCTATTCAGGATTTGCCAAGATGCCAATTGTATTATCACAGTTACTGTTAATTACTCCTGAGGAGAAAAATATTGGAATGAAGGAAGGTTGATGCAGGTGACATGCTGACTGACATTTTATGAATCTGCAACCACTTATGAAGGAATATATTTATAGTTATAAATAATGGCTTTGAAAATTATAAATAATATCTAAGTATAGATCAGTAATAAGCCATCAGTAAAAATCCATTTAGACAGATCCACCTTCAGCATGGTACGTACTAAACTGAATGAGACTATATCAACTATTTTTTATTAAGAAAGAACAAACTTTAAACATTGATACTTTCAGACAGTTGATGATTATGATGGACTTTATTAGTAACTTATTACCAGCAGACTTTGATATGTGACTCATTAAAACAGTTCATGACTTTCTCTTATTATGATAAGCAATCATAAGCTGCTTTCAGACATGCACATTTCCAGGAGGTGTATGTGTGAACGCAAATGTCAATGTAAGAGCGTTCAGAGTTTCTGCGAACTTTCTCCAACTAGTCCCCTGGTATAAAGTCTGCAGAATTGCCGGAATTACCACAAGCATTATTATTATTATTATTATTATTATTATTATTATTATTATTATTATTATTATTGTTATTATTATTATTATTGACAACAACCATAATAATATTTAAATGAGAATGATTTTCTTTTTTAATGCCTAGAACCATGTTGTGACAACATAGCAATTTTTCAATAAGTAAGCCTTATTAGAAAGCAAAACCATGGAGGCTTTAAGTGTATGAATGTGTGTGTGTATGTCTGTGTGTGTCTGTGTGTGTGTTTTTGAACCAGCCTGGACGACCGCATCAGTCAGCAAATCATCCTTAAACAAGCTAGAACTGACAGAAGCCAAATTCAAACTTAATTTTGGTTTTAAATCATTTTACCTGAGGGTGACAGATTTGGGGCCCCTTAGGGCATTGTAAGCGCAAGTGTCTGCGTGTCGTGTGTGTGTGTGCGTGTGTGTTTGTGTGTGTGCGTGCATGTGTCTGAGTGTGTGTTTGAAGGTTGATGCCAACACCTCAGTTCTTCTAATGTCAGGCCAAGTACAACACTGGCATGATAGCAAAATGGCTGGGGCATCCATTGGGAGAAAGCCAAGCTGAGGCAGCAAGAATCAAGTCTATGGAGAAAAAGGTCACACCCTCACCTCTGCCCTACAATCCAGGCTACCACGACACAGGTCTAACTGACAGATTGGTAACTTAGTGTATGTAGCCATTGACAAACCTAGATAGCAACTACTTATATCTAATGGCAATGCAGTTCATGCCCATATTATCCAATATAGTCTAATTCTTCACAAGAAACCATATGCAGTGGTGGGACCATCTGCTAAAGGCAGTGAAATATAAATCAGGAGAAGCAGAGGTCTAAGACTGCTGGCTTTGACCTCTTGCTGAGCTATGGCACAGATATTGAATCATATTAAAGGCTTTTAACATTATTCAAACAGAAGCACTCAAATCCTTCCTGTATGTTATAAAGACATTTATACATTTCTTCGGGTAACGGTTTAACTGTTTTCTGAGAAAGAGCACTGACAGACATTATTTGTCAAATCCTGTTTTTCCACCATTCATCACATTGATAGGGATAACGGCGGAGTGTACAGCATATGGAACATTCGCCAGCGGCTGGAACTACTGGTGCGGATGGATTCAGCATCTCTCCAGTATCGGGCAGGACTGGGCCATGTCCTCCATTAAGGCATGTGTTCTGATGAGGGATTCAGCGTGTCTATACTGGGCAGGAACTCGAAACAGTGACATGAAAACGCTGTTGGCAGCAGCATCACAAATCCCACATCAGGCCCAGGGAAACCATAATCACCACTTACATTTTTCAGCCTTGTTTATTTCAGAGGCTGGGGTTACAATTAAGACCATTTTCCTTGCAATTACTGTGTTAAAAATAATAAAACAATTTCAGCCTACCTAAAATACCTGAATTGGGTGTAATGATTCAGGGAGCTGTGCAAAGCTGCCAGAGTGATAGAACTATGTTTGTCTGGATGTTTGTCTGCTGCTGGATCGCTAGCACTTTGTCTGAGCACAGCCAAACCCTGGTCACATTTCTGCCTGACCTTCACAGGATAATTTTAGCTGTGTGGATATATAATGTCATGATTTACTGCAAGGATTAGTTTTTCAACAGCCACAACGTAACTGAGGAACGTCTCCCGAGGGCCAGTAAGTAAATTCTCCTGTCAGTGACCCCTCCCCTTCCACCCACATACTCCCCACCACAACACTTACTTTAATATTCCCAATAAAGCCACGCAGCTCAGTCAATCTCTGCCCTCAGGCCAGCATCGAGCCAGCAACGTACACAAACACTCAGAGCGGCAGCGGCACGGTTAAAAAACGGACCCAAACACACACACACACACACACACACACGCACACACATACACACACACCCACATACCTCATTGTACCGTCACCACTCCTCATCCTGCAGTCACTGTTACATGAAGTTGATATTCATACACAATGGGGTTTAGCAGATGTCCCATGAACGGAGGCTGGAGTCCTCCTGCAGCAGCACTTCGCTGCATGTCATCCTTCGCTAATGCTTTCTCCTTCAGATAGTTTCTCTAATTCTCATCAAAGAAACTGATGTGTGTCCAAGTGATAATTTTTCAGGTAAATTTGGTTTTAATTCATTCTTTTATGTTATAATTTCGGGATGAAACATCATGATTGACAGCTGCAACCAGCTTGTTTGAGCACATGTACCAGCAGAACCTCTCTACAATGTGTTGATCCCTCATCACTACGTGGCAGACTCTGGCTCCAAGAGCTCAGGATGGCAGCATTTGTATCCAGGATATTATGTCTTAATTTCTGGATAGTGGGAGGAAGTGGAGAAGCTTCGTCCATCTTTACATAAAGTCTTTCATGTCAGCAGACAAGGCGCCCAAACATTTTGGGAGCCTTGTACTTAAAAAAAAAAAAATGAATGAATGAATTATCGTGAAACATCTGTTACCGCAACATTGCGATGTCAACCTGTTTTTTTATTTTTTTTATAGTTCATGAAGTGATGTGAGTTTGTTTAGGGACAGACAGACATCATCTGGAGTTTGAGTTTGTGTCCACCTGATGAGCATAGGTCAAAGACTCATTTTCCTTTTAACTCTGTTGGTCCTCATCTCATTTAGCTGTTCAAAACATCACTGTGTTCTTCAACAAGTTGCTAACATTGCATAACTTTGGTTGCGGTTTCTGGCCAGGTAACGACTTTATCAGAGCTGTAGTGCTGAAAACATCTGCCTGCTGCCCCTTCTCACGACTTCACGACAGTGGCGTGCGAGTAAACCAAAACTTTAAAGCCATGGATCATAAAACAAAAATGTATAACAACAATATTACAACAGAGGACTGCAAGATGCTAAATAGACGGGTCATAGTTTCCAGGACCTTTGGCCATATGAGCAGTGCATCCAATTTCCCAGCGCACAGTCATGTTATCCATTACTGATGTAGAAATATTGATTTGTGCAACTTTATAAATTCTCTTATAGTGCTAAAGAGCAAGCTGGTCAAATAACTGTCGTTTAATTAAAATCACCTAAACTTCTGATAAAACAGTCTTTATCTTGGAAAACTACCTCTTGTCTTCTCTAACCCAAAGAAGGACGTCTATCACCTTTTTTCTCATTAGAACCCTTTTGTAATTTCCCTTCTGCAAGCTCATCATTTTATAACCACACATGCCCTTGAACGTTACCCTCAGGCCTCTTGCCATGTTGCATGATATGAACTTTCCTCTGCCACTTTCCTCCCCTCCAGCCCTGTGTTATCTTTTAAGGCTTAAATCCAAACCCTCTTGTCGGAGTTGTGAGACATTTGGCACTGGTGAGCACCTCGCCGTGTGTGCGGGGGCGATATGGATGTCTGTGTTTCCGATGTTTTTCGATCCAGTTGTTGTGGAATCTTATTCAGACTGTGACACATGTGCTGCTAAGATGAGAAACTGTGAGAACATAAAAGTTGTGCGTCACATCCCACGCAATGAAATGCCGTATACGCATTCAGGACTGGCTGTGCCGTGCCGGGGACAGCTCACTATGCACGAAAAGCTCATGTCTTACACCGAGCTCTGCGCTGCAGGCCCACGTACACTAATTAGACCTGATATACAGTCTGATGTGTGCTGATTGAAAGCAGGCTCATGTAACTCAGGACAGGGTCCTGTTGCACTGATGTGGGACGCCGGAGGGTGTCATTTTGTTTCCAGGCACTGGCCTAAGGTCAGTTTCATGGTCTCCAAACAAACACCTTTGATCGTGATTTATAGAGGGTAAACTGATGCAGATCTGTGGGCATTACGCACAGGATCATTGACGGTGTGAAAGGATGTGGTGGTTTGCACTCTCGCAGGCCTCCGGAGCTCGCGAACCAGCTGTCTATGTGGCGACAGCCTCAGCTTCACACAGAAATGAGTGGCATTCACCAGGAAGCACAAACCACGGCACCGTGCCAACCATGCCAGGCACTCCCTCTGTGCCTCTTGCAGCATGTGCCCTGGGTTATATGACTTTAGTGCCTGGTCTGAGAAAGGATAACAGAGAAACAATGAGCTTTCAAACCCTGTTTTCCATCTTTATCTTTTCGTCTCATTCCCGAATTTGTCTGTTCGGGTCGGATCTGAACGAGACATTCTTTGACGAAGACAGACCAATTTACCTGATTCTTTTTCCAGGCAACACTCTTCTCCTCTCCGCCTCCCTCTTGTGAAATGTATCAGTGGGGGGTAAATGAGATGGCAGGACGATTAGTGTACTCAAGAGTTGTTTTCACTGGAGCTGCAATCAAGCATCTGGAACACTCTGACATCCATAATCAGGCTTTAAGCTTAAGCTTTACTATTTTCTATTAGGACAGTGTATGCATTCATTGTTCATTGTTTAGATGTGGACTGCAATGGGAGTGTTGGTTGCAAAGACTTTTTTTTTTTCAATGTAGCAGAAATTCTTAACTAATGGATTTGCAGAGAGAAGACTCTGAGTGGGTTTAACTTAGGTTTTATTTATAAGAAGAAACCACTGGGACAGTTTTGCAGTCTTAACCAATAGCATGTAAAGAACAGCTTGTGATTTGACAGCTGGTTTGCAATTGCAGAGTAATTGTAGTTAAAAAAAACACGACTTGTGTCAATTAAATAATGGCAGCCCATTGACAAACATGCCTTTAGTAGCTGGTGAAAGACTAATTGTTTAAAAACACTTTTCCAACATTTGTGTTAGTAATTAACTGGACTCTCTTTCTGGGACAGGGACGTTCCATAAGTACGAAGCTTAGTCAAAATATCACATTGCAGATTCTTCCATAAGGACTGTTTGTACAATCACAGAGTGTCCAGCGGACCTGTTGACTTGATTAATGGTGATCACAGCTTAATGACTGTGGCTTTAGTTTCTGCTAACGCTGGCAATACTGATTTTCCAAAACCACTGTATTAACACCTTGTGGTTACAGGTGGGATGGACGATCGCCATTACAAGGACAGACCTAAGAGCTTGTCTTTATGAAACCTAATTGATTGTCTTTTCTGGAAATGCACTTCTTGTTCTTGACGAGAGTTTGATAAATACATTACATGTTATTTAGCTGACGCTTTTGTCCAAAGCGCCTTACATTTTTAGTACACTCGTCATTTTATGAGGGGCCATTTAGGGGTCCAGTATCTTGCCAAAGACACTTAGGCATGCAGATGGGAAAGAGTGGGATTCGAACCAGCAACCCTCTTGTTGAAGAACACCCGCTCTATCCCCTAGGCCACGCTCTCCCCCGCATCAAAATTAAATACATCAATATCATGATCATGCATAATTAAAATGTAGCTGGAGTCAGCAGCTAGTTATCATAGCTTAGCATAAAGACTGGAGACTGAGACAGAACTAGGCTCAGTCTGAATACCAGCACCTCTAAAGGCTTATTTATATTCGAAGTTAGCCACATGTTTGTAAAACAGACCGAGCCTTCTGTTCATATTCTGCGTTTACTTTGTCCGTATTTGATCACGTCTCTTGAAAGCTCACGGATACAGACGATAGGAGGAGCAGTACCACCTGAAATCATGGGAGGCATTGTGGCCACTAGTCCAAGTAAGAAAACGATGGGACTCAAGGAAGACATTTCAACAATCACTGAACTCTTTGAGGAGTGACTTTGTGAGTTGGTGATAAACTACAGGCATCTACTGCCTCACAGATCATCACCTTTATTTCTTTCATCAGGTCCATTATCACAACTTCATTCACCGTCAGCATGTTTGCTGTTATCTTACGCTCTGGACTCTGCACTGCCCACTAGTGGATAAAGTGCTCAACAAATATTGCCAATGTAAAAAGACACATGGAGGCTATGTTCAACCAGGGGTTTCCTTTTTTTTATGTAAAGGCAGCATAAATGAGCCTTAATGCTCACTGGTTATTAAATTATATCAGTTAGATTAATTCTTATGAAAATATAAATTTAAAAACAATAGGCTCTGGCAACTATATCTTGACTTGCCGCAGTGTACTCACTGTGGTTAAGTAGTTCTATGCTTTTTGTGGATTAATGACATTCAAAGTTTCAGTGTGAGGGCGGATCTATCAGCAGAAATGGAATACGACATGATATTTTCACTAGTGTAAAATGACCTGGAAATACTAATTGCTGTGTGTTTGTTATATATTAGATTGAGCCCCATCATATTCACTTAGGTCGCTGACCCTCTTTCATGGAGTCCGCCATGTTGCACCACCGTGACTCTAAAGAGGGCATTTATCATTTTTATGTTAGCTGTAAAGGCCACGATAAGTTCTCCAACAATGTTTGAAAAGGCAGGTAATTGGCAAGGGGTCTTCAGTTGTCTGCAATTTGCAAACTCACCGCTAGATGCCACTAGAGTAAGGATGGCGAGAAACTAAGTAGAAAAAAATGGCAAGCCAAAATCTAGGTGCCACACAATCCTACACACTGATCCTTTAGGGGTTCAGTGTGTATGATTTTGTTACATCAGGTGGTGGAATTGTATGTTGCAGGTGAATGCCCCTCACGTCATCTCCCCTTCCAATCATGAAAGAACCTGTGGCAACCTTCAGTTGTCATTCAAACTCAAAAGGTGTTTAGTTTGTCCAGTTTGGGCTTCTGTAAAAAACATGGCTGCTGCCATAGAGAGGACTCGCTCCTGATGTAAATGTAAACTAATTTTATATAAAAGGCCCATTCTAAGGTCAAGAAAACACAATAGGGAAAATACTGCAACGATTATTTTGCATTCAAATTCTGCCACTAGATCCCTTTCACCTAAATCTTACACACTAAATCTTTAAAGGGTTACAGAGCATCAAAGATGCTGGTGGGCAGCTTTTATCACTGCTAGTCACAGCCAGGCTAGCTGTTTTATACCTGAATGCTAAGTAAAGCTAATTGGCTGCCAGCTGTAGATTCATTTTTAAGAAACAGGCATGCGAGTCAGGTCGTTTTAGCAAACGCTTAACAAAGAAGTGACTTCCCCCAAATGTTGTATTAACTACCAAGTCCATTCTTTTAAAAAAAACGTTCACGTGAACTATGCAATTGAGGTGAGTGTGCACTGTTTGTGTGGTTGGTGGTTAGTATACAAAGAATTTGGAAAGATAGTTGGAGAAATATGTCTGGAACGAGTTTTTATTTGAAGGGTTTTCTGACTCCTGGTTTCAGTTTTGCAATTCATTGTGGGACTGTCCATCCACGATGAGTGTAACAACTTCATTTATCCAGTTATGTTTGCAGTGTGAATGCACCACATGGTCACACAGACAAACGGTATAGAAAAACTTCCCAGCCGCGTCTCATGTATCACATGGAGACTGATAGCATGAATGACCCCACCACAAATTCAGTTTTCATGTCATTATCGCTGCCATTCAAATTGAAAAAGCTCTCTCTCTTTTCAAATACCAGACATCTTACAGAATGACATGCCAGGGAGCCAACTCAGAGACACAAGTCTGGCGTGAGAATGTGCTGATTCAGCTCTAAGACTTTTACTGTTTCTGAAAAAGAGCAGGCTCTGTCACTGACGGGGGGATGAATGCAGGAGAGATGCATGATGGGAGACACTGGCTTGTCTTGCGATTCAGCTCCCAGTTGGAACGTCTCACAGCGACAGTGTTCCACTTATACAAGTCATTTATGTAGCACCGGCTGAGGGCAACCATAATGATGCCTTGCAGCGTGCCAACCATATGGTGGACACCAGCTCGCCAGCAGCCGCCTCAGACTGTCTGAGCAGAGCTACACCTTGCTGTTTGAGGGGTTGGCAAGAGAAGAGCGTGCCAGAAAATAGAGGGAAAAGTACCCAGTGGTTTTCATCCCCTAATCCCAGCATGGTTATTGTCTATATGGCATATAGGAAGAGATGCGTTCAGACATGTAAAGTGTTACAATTTGTTACAGGTGATACGGTTTGAAAACTTGATAGTCAATTGTTTTTTCTTTTTCTCAGTTCTCCCAATCCAAATCTCTTCTTCCTCCTCTTCCTCCATCGCTCTTCTGTCTCCCACTTGAAGCTGCTTCTCCTCTCTGTTGAAAGCTTTGCTCAGCTGAAAAAAAAGAAGCAGAATTACTGAGTAAAAGGGAAAAAGAGAGCAAATAACAGCTCTTAGAATGTTTGGATTTTGAAACCAGAACATTAGTACAAACCATAATAGCTGGCCCGGAGAGCCCAGCGCCTCTCCAGAACTTCACTCTCACAGGCAATGATGTAACCCCAGCCATTTCACATGAAGCATTCGCTTGTTGCACTCCTTAAAGTCTATTTATACCTTCTTGGTCCACTCAAAATAAAGCGGCCTATGTTCGACTGATGCCCTTTAAATAGCTTGAGATAGTTTGTTCAAGCTAAGGGAATTCAAACACAACTTCAAGTCTGGTGCTTAGAATAATTAAGGAAAGGTTTGAATTGCTTAATGCCTGCAGACCAGAGAGAGACATGAGCTTTCTCACAGAAACGTGGTCCAAAGAAGAACTTTTTAAAGTCAGCAAATGTTGCCTGTTTCTGATGATGTCCTGCTCTCAGATATCCATAAATGACTAAATGAATAGACATAAAACTCAAGTGACTCATTCAACTGGCAGGTACAACCTGCTGCGCTGTCCAGGATAGATACTTTTACTACTACAAAGCAGAGAGTGTGTGTGTGTTCGTGTGTGTGTAGATGTGGGTGGTGGTGGTAGAGGGGGGGGGGGGGGGGGGACACACACGTGTGTTTGTGGTGCCAACCAGGCCTCAGTGTATACTATGCAGCAGAATAAACAAGTCTGTCTGTGTTCACAGTCTGTAATTAAAGCCGTATAAAAGTGCACACGCATGCAGTAACAGCACACGTCATGGCCCTGAATGGCTCTGTTTCCCTCAGCCCTCAGCATGGGCTTGACAACAGCTGACCTAAGCCACCTATGGCTAGCTTCTCTGCACAGACGCATATGAAACATAAAAACGTAGCATTAAAAAAAGAACTGCACAGGCGTGGGCGTTGTCTCGATGCAGCGTACAGTAAATGCCGCGTAATGACATATGGTCGTTCGAACAACCGCCCTTCGCCGGCCCTGCTCCGTCAGACCTGGACACACGGAGCAGCTCCCTGCGCCGGCCATCGCAGGGAGCCTCGGTTGCGTTGACTTGTTACGAAGGGTAATCTCACCTCCCAACGGCTCCACCGCCACCGCCACCACCACCACCACCACCTCAGCCATAAAAATAACCAAGACATGAGAAACAGCCGCATCTTGCTGAATCCTGCCAGAGTTTCTTGCTCAAACCAAAACACACTCCAGCGGCTCATAATTAAGCCTAAGGAGGCAGCGTGAAGACCTCACAGTGCTCACAGCTAACAGAGGGCAGCTACCTGAATGGTCAGTTCAGGGGCCAGTTCCTCACTGTTTAGCTGATATTTGATTAAACTCAGATGAGGCTTTAAGGGCCAATCATTGCATTTCAGTTGAGGGAGGTTATTCTGTGCTCAGTCTGCCTGCTATACACCCCGATCTATATGCTCTACAGAATGTGAAATATAAACTGTTCACGCTGTGAGCTGTATATACCATATGTTACCACGGTGAAAGAATTTGAATGCTAACATAGTGGGGCCTTCGTATGCCAAATAGTGGGGTGCAGGCACATGATTGTGTGTGTTTGTGTGCATGTGTGTCCGTGTGTCTGTGTGTACATGCACGTGAGCTTGAGAGGCCCTCCACTATAGTTTCTGACCAGATTTTGCCCTCTGCTGGTGCAATTTAGGCAGCACTGGTTTTTGCATCACCTCCTCGACAAGTGAAAAGCATCACAGAGAGAATGCGGATGACAATCGAGATGCACAACAAATTGAAACCTTGATCTGAGCTCATGTTTGCAGATTTCACAGAAACATTTAGCAGGAAGTGCAGGTGAGTAGCTCAGATGGTGTGCTGCAGCCATAGGGCATTGCCAAAGGGAATGAATGGCTGTGTGTGCCGGTGCATATATGTACGTCTGTTCGTGCGTGTCACTCACCAAACAGATCCCCTTGGAGCCGTGATGGTCCAGAGGTCCCACGCATTTCCCATGCTCACTCACACCAAGCAGCGAGCTCCACCACACTCGTCTCTCCTCTCCCTCTCATTTTCACCCTGCCATGTCCTCTCCTCCTCTCGCCCTCTCGCTCTCGTCGTCACCGCTGCCATTATCATCCCACTTTGTTTTCAACTGATTTTCAGCCTGACCTCATCCCTGGAGGAGGATAATTGCTAAATGAGGACACTGTGTTTTAACAGTGATTTCGAGGTCAACAGCTCGCTCACGTTTGCTGGTCTTTTTTGTTCTCAGCTGTGAAACTTTCCAATGCGCCCCCCCCCCCCCCCCCACTCCCCCCGAGACCCTCCAATCTTCACCCCCTTTCCCTGACCCCCCCGTGCATACATCGGTCCATAGTGAGATTGCTTTAGGAGTAATCACTGTAATCTCTCACTGTCGGAGGACTTGGCAGGGCACCCCTCCGCGCATTGCGTCTTGGAACATTGTGTCCGCACAGTGCTAGATGTTAAAGAGTGGTGATTGCGGAGAATGTGGCATGGTTTTGCAGAATGCCAGCCTATTAAGTTCAGCCATGCCAAAGCTATATTTGTGTTCCAAATGCTCCGCAGCATCGCAAAGTGGAACGTACTGTACATTTCCTAAATGTGAAATCACAAGAAAACTCTTTGACTTTCACAGAAAAATAGTTTATTTAAAAAAACTGGCTAAATTCGCCCTCATAATCTTGTGCGTTTTTATTTTGTGTGCGTGGCTGCTAAGTGGCCACATGCAGGTGTCATTAGTGTGACCTGGTTATGGGATGGCGTTGGAGCAGGTGGTCGGCGGTAGATAGGGCAGAGGAACGGGGACCCTGAGCAAGATGAGCATGGGGCCGTCAGGAGCTGCGCTGGCATTCCACTCACCTTCAGCATGTAAAACACTATCCCTGTGGAAGCAGCATGAGGCTGGGGGAAGGGGTCGAGCTTTTCCTCCACGCCTCGACACGGATCAGCATGGGACTGAGCCGGCCTCAGCTGCAGAGGTACCCTGCGCGAAACATTCAGATCGGTGTCAAGTCGATGATGCAAGTGACTGAAACAAGGTCAAAGAAGTCACTGGTCAAGTTCTGTGGCCTGACAGAATTTGCCAAATCAGGATGATCCTCACAGCTACCGTCCCATTTAAATTAAATCAGACACATGCCCTAATCCACACCCGTCACTGGACTATTCATTCCCCCGTAGCATCCATCACTGGCCCTTCGTGTCAGTTTTGAAGGAGCAGCATTCAGGGAATGTAACTCATGTTGTACGTGCCTCGAGGTTGCCACAGAAATTAAGCACATAGGTGCAAAGAAATGCCAGTCAGCCTCTCCATGGCTCCTTCAGTGCAGCTTCTGGCAGGGCACTGGCGAGGCCCGGGGCCCAGGAATGCTGTGCCCATCTGTCAACACAGAGCTGCCTTCCCTGGCAGATGCCACAGAGAGGATTTTTGTAACCTGGCCCTGGGTGGATTTCATAACCTGGCCGTGCAGAATAGCAGAGGGCCTGAGGGCTGCAGGAAGATTATGTGCTCGGATAAGATGGAGCTGCATACCTGTGTGTGTGTGTATGTGCATGTGTGTGCTCTGAACAAAAGTGGGTCGATTAAGACACCGGAACGCCCTGTGGAATTTAATAAAATGTCACCTTGCAAATATCTAACATGTACCTGTGCTGCACTCCTCCACCTTCGCTCTCCGCTCATCTCTCTATCCTGCCCCCTCCTCCTCCTCCTTCACCCCCTCCTCCCTCTGGAGTATCTCTTCCCACCGCTTGCACTCCACTCCTGTAGCTCTGATATTTATAATGAATGGTGTTCTCTATGTGGGGCCTGAATTTGTGTGGTGGAGCCAAGGGAACGCCACCTGAGTGATGATTCTGTCTGCCCAGGTCTCTGCACTCTCTCACTTACACGCACACACATGCACGGACACAGACAGACACACACACACGTCTGACCTGCTGGGAACACAGGGTCTTGCTGTATCAGGCCTCTGTGGCAGGGGCAATTAGAAAGGTCCAGACAGAGCACAAGCTCTCTTCTCATACCGTCCCCATTAGAGAGGGAGAGACAGGCCGTGAGGGAAGACAGGAAGAGGGCACACATTAACATACTGTCTCTCTCTCACACCCCCCCCCCCCCCCATACACACACATACACACACACACACACACACACACACACACACAGAGTCCATGACCTCAGAGGACATTACACTGACTTTTTTTCACATTGACTTTTTTTGCTTAACCTAAACCTAACACTTACCCTACCTTTTAAACTAAACCTAAAGTTAACCTGACCTTGACCTACACCTTATTCTTTGCCTAACTTTAACCTAAAACTTCAACCTACCTTTGAACTAAACCCAAACTTAAACTAACCTAAATCGAACCCATACCCTAACTTTAACTTACACGTAAACTTAAACGTGAACTTAAACTTAACCTTAACCTTAACACAAATTAAAACTCAATGGTTTACATTATGGAGACAAATCCCCATAATATGACTATGGAAACATATATACATCCCAACAACATGAGTAATACCTGGACCACACACACTGGCCATGCAGTGTACAGTATGCAGCCTTGAGTATGTCTCAGTGACTACGGGGCGCAGGTCAGTGCAGAGAGAAGCACTGACAGAGCAGTTATGTTTTCACCTGCTCAACGGGCTTTGGTGTCCGAGACATGTGTCAAGCCATCATGCTTATTTCCTCAAATCCATTGTCTAGCTAATGGCCTGGAGTTGGATGCAGCAGTGTCCCAACTGCCCAGCCAGGATCTCGATGCCAAGATGACGACACAATGATTGATGCTCTAAATGCTGCACAACTCACCACACAATGACAGTTACTGAAAATGGAGTTGGAGTAACTGAATTACGAGTTTGTGTGTTGTCTGTGTCTGTGTGTACCAACAGAGTTTGTGCAAACGAGCCACTCATAATGATGCCAAGGGGGTGGTGGGCTCCCTGGCATTATGCATATGTGTACATCACAGCTGAAAGTGTGTGTGTGTGTGTGTGTGTGTGTGTGTGTGTGTGTGTGTGTGTGTGTGTGTTTTTGTGGGCCTGTCTGTGGGCCTGTCTGTCTTTGGGCCTGTCTGTCTGTCTGTCTGTCTGTCTGTTTTTCTGTCTGTCTGTCTGTCTGTGTGTGTCTGTTTGCGTGTGGGAGGTCCAGGTATCAATCTTGTTGTGGGAACCTATATCGATTTACATTGTAGGGACTTGTCCCTATAAAAATATTTCCCATTAATGTAAATTATAAAATGTTAAGGTGAAAACATGTTATAAGGATTACATTAAGGTGGTCTTTAAGTTAAGGTTAGTTTTAGCTGAAGTTTTGGTTAAATTTAGGTTAAGGTTATGTTAGGATTAGGTTTAGGTTGTGTTGAGGTTTAGCTTTAGCTTTATGTTGGGTTTAGATTAAGGTTTGGTTCAGTTTAAGTTTAACTTAAGGCTAGAGTTAAGTTCAAGGTTAGACGAGTAGTAACTAAGGATATGGTTAAAGTAAGTCTACAGGAAATCAATGTCAGACAATGCAATGTCCTTTGAAGTGATGGAGACGCAACTCAATGTGTGTGTCTGTATGTGAGGGAGCGAAGGAGGGAGAGAGAGAAAGAACCTGATGGGTGGCAGAGGGCTCATCCTCGAGCGGAGACGTGCAGAGACCAGTGCTCTTTCCACGTCACCTTTGTCTCCACATGAATTATCCATCGGGCCAACTGTGGTAATCAAGCTGCTCCGGCTTCGCCTTATTACAATGTTGGTCATTTAGCCTATTAGCAATGCTCTTACCTCATTTCTTGGTCAACTCCAATTGCATGGAAAACAGAGCAGTCAGCATGTTAAATGGGCTCGGGGAATGGCTGGCTGAATTAAGGGCCATAAAGCGACGGCAGCTGATACAGCACAAGCGGGCTCGCGGAGAGACGCTGCAAACCTCAGGGCACATAGTCGGTGCTCGGTCACTGAAGCACTCTGGTATGATGAGCTCATGATCATGAAAACCAGTATTTAAAGAGGGGACAAAGGAGGACACAGAGTAAGACTACATATTTACAAATAGGCTGAGCATTAGGGAAATTATATATCTCCCTGTGCACCAGTCAAGTATAATTTAGAGCTGAAGAGTTTAAATGAACAGATCAGATAAACACACTTTGAGTCGTTTGGAGATGAGTAGTTCGGTCTCATGTGTTCATGGTGTTCAAGACGACAAGGGTTGGCAGGGAAGCAGCAGAAACAATACAAAATACATCTACAACTTAAATAGGATTTCATGGTGTGACAAAAATATTAAATTATGCTTTATACTTGTACTTTTATCCAAACACATGATTATTTTGGAGGGACAGTTAGTAAAGTATTGTATGACGCTGCCCCCCTGTGGCTGATTTGTGTGCAATTACAAGAAAAGTAATATACAGTAGATGCAGATAGAGTAGGTCACAGCACAATAGTATTGTATTGCAAGATAGGTGAGGGTAACCATGCAAGGCAGCAGAGGAGAAGACGACTGGAGAAGACCCACAAAACTTTCACCAGGGCTCAAGAGGAAGGGTGACATTTGTAGTTACACCCCAATTGTGAAACATACAGAAGTGTACAACAATCAGAACTGTACAATACAACCATAGAAAATACATTACTGTGTTGTGTTGCACAGTTCTGTTGTTTTGAACATTTGAACATTGACGATCAGTAAAATGAAACAGCAACCTGATAAGAGAGGAGCCTTGTGCATGCTGTGCAACCTACTCCAACTAGTTCTTGTCCAAACAAGTCCCATGTCTCATAAGACACAGGACTGGTTCATGTAATTGAAAGTGGCATTCCACAGATTTTTCAGATAAAGTTTAGTTATTTATCACGGCTCTTACATCCATGGGCCCCAGACAAAAGGGACCTAGGGGGTCCTACACTGAACCAAACCAAATACAATCAGTCATTTAAGTCAATGCCCTGCACAGGAGCTGCCTTAGAGAGGTCTGCTGGCAAGAGACAATATCTAATGAGGACCTGTACAGGAAGACAGGCTGTAAGAAGTTGACCTCTAGAGATCAAAATGAGAAGGCTCATGTGGCTCGGTTATGTCTCGAGGATGTCCAGAGATAGAAGAGAAAGAGAGGGGCAGGCCAAAGTCAACCTGGAGAACGGTGATGGGCGAACAAGAGGAGATAGGTCTTTCTTGGGGCAACACATCATCGTCATCATCTTCATCATACAAGGCACAAGATCATGACGTGTGGAAGAAGCTTATTTCAGCTTTTTCTCATTCTTGCCTACACTGCTGCAATGCCTCATATTATATCACTGTAAGCCAATTGTATTGTAATGTCTGCATATTAACCCATGATTTCAACAGTATGTAGAGTTTTCAGCTTGTTTGGTATTTTATGATTCTGTTATTTTAGTAACAGAATCCTGTTTTTAGTATTAAACAGGAAGAAATCCAGAGCTGACTCCAAGTGCCTGCTGACAACCCCTGGGGTCACTAGAGGGCGACAAACAGCTCTTAAAATGTCCCACAAGAAGACTTCTAAGAAATTATATATTTAATATTTAATAAATTGTGATTTTGTTTAGTTTAATCAACACATAACCAGTTATTCTAAAAAACATAAATGAAATGTAAAAACATGTATGGGAAACCAGTAATGGCTTATATTAAAACCACATTAAAATTTAACAAAAAGATTAAATACAAAATACACAAAATTCTCCATACAGGTTATAGGTCTCAGGAGGATGTTAGTGAAGCCGAAGCTATGGGCAACACAACATAACATAAACACTGCTCTAAAAAAGTAATTAATTAAAACCAAGTCAGGTAAACCTTAGGGATATCAATGTGTCAATTTAGAACCACAAGTGATTGTTAATCAATTTCATCTGCTTTGGTGTAAATGAAAATGTCAACAGGTGCAACCGAGAGGTAGAAGCAAGACAACCCCCCCCAAAAAAGTTGCTTTCCATGTGGTGGCCACAGACAATTGCTCTCTCTCTCCTTATCCTTCATTCTTCTCTACTTTTGTGTTTTGCTAGTGTCCTTGTCACTGCTGGTAGCATGAGGGCAGTCCCTTCAGCCCAATCAGGTTGCCCAGGTAGTCCAGCTCCTTCAGGATTGCACATCTATATGTGCGGTCACAAGAAGCTTTGCTGTGTCTCCCAGCACAATCTCAAGAGCGTGGAGGAGATACGTGGACACCAGCCGGTACGAGAGGAGAACTGGACAGCGCCGTAGAAGGGCATCAAACCAGCAGCAGGACTGGAATCGCCTCCTTTGTGTGATGAAAAACAGGTGGAGCCCTGCCAGAGCCCTACAAAATGACCTCCACCAGGCTACTGGCATGCATGTTTCTGACCAAACTGATAGAGTTCTCCATCTTGTTGGCCTTAGAGAAGAAGCCTTTAGAGTCTCTGTGTTGGATTTGGCTACAGGGAAGACAAAGCACAGTAATTTATGGAGTGGTTAATAATCTGGCTGTGGATCCCTAATGCAGGATTTCTTACAATCAAATGTTTTTTAAGGAGATGTTCAAAAGATGAAGCACTTTACAGATGGATTAAGTCTATTAACTCTATAGGAACTGTAGGATCCACCCTTTTTGGACCTCAACACCTTAACCCAGGTTTAGATTTCTGCTGATCCAATTTTAAAATGTGGATTTTCTCATTTTTTTTATCTGTTTTTTCTTGCACATCCAGTCTGCATATGTCAACATAGCACAACCTGTCTCTTGAAATCCATTCATCAGCTCATGAGCCACAATACAGCAGGATCCTACCACTGAGCTCATACATCAGCTGCAGTGGGCTGTAGACAAAACTAAATCAGGAGCAGCATAGGGTCCATCCTCGTCTGTCCCCTGGGGGCCCTAGCATCACCTTGAACTCAGCAGAGGACTTTGTGAAGCCTTGCCAAGCCTGTGAACATGACCTGGGCAGTGTGTGTGAGGGCTGAGAGAGGCAGGAGGGAGGAAGGGGAGGACAGTCCCTCCATCTCAGACAAGACAAATGATGCACAGACAGATGGCACTCGACATCGCTGCCATGTTCATGTTAGTTTTCCAGTTGGACTGAATCTGACTCCGGATCAGTGGGTGCGTGTGGCCGCAGTCATGTCACTCAATGAGTTACGCTGACCTGTGTGCTGACCAGTGAATGACCTCTGCATCAACAGAACCTCCACCATTATCATTTTCATAATGAAGATATTGTATTTGAGAAAGTTAGTGGACAAAGTTGAAGTTGGGGTGCGTTCCTGCTGCAGCCACATGGTGGTGGTGTAACTCAAAGGGGAGTGGAAGAAAGGGTGACTGGGGGAGAGGGGACTTAACTCATCTGTCAGTGAACCACATCAATCACAGTCCGGTTACTAATATTATATGAAACATCCAGAGATGGAGACACAGTTGCCAAGACCTGACCTTGGACCCGCAGCAAATTTGACTGTGTCGCCCATTAACTGATACATGTGAGGGACAAGGACGTACGGTGAGAAATAAAACACATAACAAACTCTTGACAAGAAAGGTGGAAAAACAGGTGGTGATATGAATTTCCACTGTATCAGGCTACAGATCTGCTGGGTCAACATGAGAGCTGTGCATATGCCTGTTGTTTTAATGTGACCATGATGGGAGTCAGCTCAAGGTTTAGCTGTAAATTAAAGGTAAATAAGATACAAATGTCTTGTTTTAATATAATTTATGGTGGTCTTTAGAAAGACACACCATCTGATAAAAACTGTTAACTTCTAAAAACCAGTCTGCACTGTATTTTTTAACTTTCTAGATTCACCTTAGATCGAATAAAAAAAAACAGTGGCATTTTGTATGATCTAGATGATTTATACTTCCTTGTGACCCCCCCCCCCCCCAACACACACACACACACAAACTCATTAGATTGCTGCAGTCTACTGTTATTGCATATTTCATTTTACCAAATTTTGTATGTCTATATGGAGAAGTGTGTTTTAAGTTCTCTGTGTGTGTGTGTTTTCAGATGTATATATATATTGTATGTGCATGTATATATAAATGGACATTTTTAGACTTGTGTACATTGGATTATACATAATTTACAAATGTTTATGTGCAACAGTTAAATAACTAATAAACCACACAGAATCATGCAAACACACATGCACACACATACACACCTACATTTCCAAGTGAATGTTTACCCTAATTTAACCTAAAATCTTACAGAAGTTATTTTCCAATTTAGAATTAAATATTATATATAAATGTAAGTATATACAACATATATTATTATGTAACATATATAATATGGAGTATTTAAGTTTAAAGAATCCCATAGCTAAAACTATTGATCTGCAGCACACTGACTTTTTTGAACAGGACGAGGGAGTCTAACCTGAGGTGAAAGTGCAAAACCTTTGCTGTGTCATTCTTAAGAGGATTATCCGATCATATCTTATGAGCCTGTTCAGTCGCAATTGGTCCAATTATCAGACGGTTAATGGATGTAAATCACCCAAAAGGCTCCAGGGCAGAGACAGAGAATAACACTGGTTTAATGTGGCGTCCAGCTGGAGTTTAGACAAGACACAAAAATTCTATGTTGGCCTCTCTCTCCGAACACGCGCGCGCGAACACACGACCACACGCACACCCACACACACGCATAAAGAGAGGCTCCCAACTCCGACACGCTAACCCTCAAAATACCCACACGTTCGTGCAGCGGAAGTTTTTAAGCAGCCTTATCTGGGGCTTTATCTGAGTTGGAGATGTGCTGCAGAAAGACAGGTCAAAGGGGGGTGCTGCTGCGAGACCCAGCATTAGGGATATGAAACACATGCCAGACGTGTCATGTTCAATTTACAGTTGACAGAGCTGTTAACTATCCCGTGGAGGTGGAGATGGGTTTAATTTGGCGGATAATTTATGAGGTAACGGTTTGAATTTGGAATTACTTTTTCTCCCCCAATCCATGAACCTTGCAGTCAGACTTCGCATGGCCGGTGAGAATGAATCATGATGATAACATCCCCCCATGTCTTGTGTTTCTCTTCCCAGTGAGTTTACTTTATTTCGTCAATTATTACAGCGAGAGTCGGGCTCGTGTTTGACTCTCAGCGCGCCCGGGGAAGATTTTACGGCCATTCATCAGCTGGCGACGCGCACAAATAGTCTTTAAAACTATAAACACCCTCGCTGGGTCGGAGACAAGGGGACCCATTTACCCCGTGGCTGCGCTAAACGCTGGAGATAAAACAAACGATAATACTGTCTGTCTCCTGTGACCGTCTCCACAGGCATTAATAGCAGGTTGAGTGCCAACCGTGCCGGGGGGAAACGCGTGTCCGCGTCATTGCGCACGGTTGTCTACGCTTTACTGCTGCGCGGTGCAATGATTTGTACGTTGTTATTGTAATCTATAAACTGTATGCTGATCTTATGCTTTGTTTACATCATCTCATTAGGCTATATGCTAAGGCTGTGGTTCCCAAACTGGGGTCAGTGGACCTCCAGGGGCCGTGGCACACTGCCAGAGGGAAATGTTTCCAGATTCGTCAGTTAAAAGGATCATGATATGATTCTGTGTTGGCTTGAGACAAAACATCTGATTTACTCTTTCACGTAACGGAGTAGAAGTGTCCAAAAACAGGCTTAGTCAAATTACTCTGAGGGACATATCCTTACAAGAGGGTGTCCCTGGCATTATGTTTTGGAGGGGGTCATTGGCTGAGGAAAGTAGTGTGGACCTCTGTGATAGTGGAGACTGTGGAGCCCATTGCTGGTTGCTCGTTCTGGAATTGAGGAAAACTCATTAAGACGGTAAAAATTACAATGCGTAAAAGCAAACAAATTGAGCTCTTTATTGGATAAAACTTGGGTGTCGTATATGTGACACTTTATACGGGATAACATGCAGTGTGGGTGGGTGGGAATGAGTGTTTGTGTGTGTGTGTCTGTGTGTGTGGTTGTGGTGCAGGTTTGTTGTCGTCTGTTATCATGTCCTGATAAGGCAGACGGTGGCTCCAGAATCTCGGAGACAGACAGCAGAGTGTGTCGCTCTTTGGTTTCAGATTCTATGTGTTCACGGTTCCATCCTGTTGTCTGCTCAGCTTCCCCTCCGGTGCAGGGGAGACGCAGACACCCAAAACACAGGCACACTCACACGCACGGTCAGGCTCATCAGTTAATACCAGTCAGTGTGCTTAATAATGCAAGTCTAGCTCCTCAGCGTGTATAAGATGCACTAAATTAGATTAATCCTTGTCTTAAAACGGGAGGATGTGCGTAAAAATGATTCTCTCTGCTGGATTAGCTGAAAGTGCGCCAAGACAAAGTACAAAGCTGAATAATGTATACATCAATGTTAAACCAATGTGGAAAAATGGTGATTTATGATAAATACGTATAATAATTACACTTTCTCCAGAACATGTAATGTCTTTGCAGTGGATAAACACATATGGGCCTTGAAGTACCACCAGGCCTTACATGTATAGCACACATTACTTCACGTCATGAACTGGGAGTGAGTACCAGTGGCTCCGAGGGTCCCACTGCCTCCCACCCACCCACCCATCTCCCTGCGTCACCGGTAGGAGAGGGGGCCAAGAAAAAAATTTGGAGACAAGAGTTGACATTCAAAATGCACACTTCACTCAAGATCCGTGTGGTGAACCAAACGAATACTTAAATCCAGTAAATATTACCAGCAGGGAGAGGAAGTTTGTTGACCTGTTGCGTCCACATGACAGGTTAATAGTTCTCTTCTTCTTACCTTTTTTTTTTTTTTTTAACTTCTTGGCAATGTTTCCCTGTCCAAGCACGTCCACTCCCTTCTCTGTAAAGGATATATTAAACATGGAGCAGAGTCATGGCGTTATGGCGTCTTCTCTGGACGTCTCCTCACGTATGGACTGCTGCAGCCTGCCGACCTCCTCCTCCTCTTGCTCCTCTTCCTCCTGCATGCTGGCCCGGTTGAAGCAGGAGCCTCTCCGGGACATGACGTCTCCCGCCGCCGCCGCCGCCTCGCTGTTTGGAGAGGACCTCCACGAGTCCCGGGCAGCCAGAGGCAGCAGCGCACTCAGCTTTGCCTCCAGCTTTTACGGGAAAACCCTCGTGGACTTAGTCAAGGATGAGAAGTCAGACGGGCTTGAGGGGAAACGCAGAAAAGGTGAGTTGATGCAGAGGACAACTGTGTTTGTTTCGTGGGCCTTTGATTAGGCCTATGTTGGGTGTCATGATACAATTATTACTCAAAATACCTCTGCAAAAATCAGAGGCAAACATTATATTCTGTCTTTTAAATTGTATTTTAAATTAAGAGCAAAAATAAAAGTTGATTAACATTTTCTCAGGCCTGATAGACAATTTAATATTGAAAATGAATCATTGTCAGTAGTTGAAATGCATGACATATTTATCATCGATCACATTAAGTTATTTGTTAATAATATGCAACATGTTTCTTTTTCCAAAGCTTAGACTGACTACATTATGGGTGGCTAAGGGAATTGAATCAGCAAACTTAGAAGCAATGGCACCACAGCCTCATTATAAACATGCAATGTCATACAATATAATGACCAGACCTATATTTTATGGTGCCGTTATCATGTTTTTTGTTAATAGTATTGGTGTTTTTTATAACCTAGTGGCTAATGGAATAAAGTAGCCCTATTACATCTATAAGAAACCTCTAAAAAGTAAAACTTGAGGATTGTGCTCATGATTTCTTTTCTCTGTCTGGTTCCATCAGAAGAGTTCAGTCCTCCTCTCGAGCCCGTGGAGGACCTAAAACCCGAACATCCGGACCGAGCCAAGGCCCGCAGACGCAGGAAGCCGCGGGTGCTTTTCTCCCAGGCGCAGGTGTACGAGCTGGAGCGGCGCTTCAAGCAGCAGCGTTACCTGTCCGCCCCGGAGAGAGACCACCTAGCCGGGGTGCTCAAGCTGACCCCGACCCAGGTGAAGATCTGGTTCCAGAACCGGAGGTACAAGTGCAAGCGGCAGCGGCAGGACCAGAGCCTGGAGATGGTGTCCCTGCCGCCGCCAAGGAGGGTGTCGGTGCCGGTGCTGGTGCGGGACGGGAAGCCCTGTTTGGCGGCGGACACGGCCACATACAACCCCTCCTACAGCATGGGTCCCATCAACCATTTCACCTACAACAACTACCCGGCCTTCAGCAACTACACGGGGCCCGGCTGCAACACAAACTATGCGTGTAGTTATCCCGCTGCCACAATGCAAACTGTGCAAAGTTCCTCCGGCGGAGGGGGATACATGAACTTTGGCGCAGGAGACTTGAATAATGTGCAGAACGGCTTCTCCTCCAGCACCGGGGTGTCCTCCTTACATGGCATCAGGACATGGTGAACACGTGTCTCACCCGTTATACTGAACACAGTTTAACAGGATGATGGTCCGACTGCATGCATCTGTAAATGTGTCAAGATTTTGCGGAGTTCATTTAACTTCTTATATTTAATGACTATATTTGGTAGTTTTCGTCTGAATAGCGACCTTTTTGTGTATTTTCGTGGTATTAGCGCACAGACAGGTAGCTTGAGAGAGAAAAAAATGCATCTAAAATTATTTAAATGTTTTTGTAAAATGTTTCAATTTGTACCACCATTTAAAAGATGTTTTAATTCAATAAAACTCAGTTGCCTAAGCGGTCCTATAAAATATGACCTAATTGTAGCAATTTAGACTATGGAAAATTATGAATTCAATATAGACTATATTATTATTATTATTATTATTATTATTATTTCTACTATCCCTAAAAAATTATAACTTTTTCGAAATGGGCTCTTAATTCTTTAAACATTAAAGACAACAATAGCCTATTAGAGAGCCATTAAGCCAACATTAAATAAATATAAATGTGAATGTCAGTAATAATAAATTATAATTTTGACAATATAAACATATTAGCTGCATGTGGTTCTTCTAATGGATGAGTTGGTTATAGATCCACATAGCGGAGCCTATACCACTCATATGGTTTGTGTCCGGTGCTCAAGTGGCAGTTAGAAAGCTTCCTTCAATATGCTCCAGAGGTTAAAAGGTTGTTAAAAGTTTACACTTTTTTACAACCCGCTGTCAGACACATGCGTTTAAAAGCCGCTGCAGGGACAGAGAGGGCTATGAGCCATGACCTTGACTTGTAATAAACGTGAAAAATCAGGATCTACTTGCGATATGGTGTGTTACCTTACAAAGTATAGACTAATTATTATTAACATGAATTCATCTTTGTAGGAGGAATTTATGCACAAATGTAATTGTAATCAAAAAAGAGTCAACAAGGGCAGTCGAGATGTGACCTGATCTAAGATATTTATCTACTTTTGGACAATATGGATTATTAATAGTTACCTTTTGGCAAAGTTTCTGAGTCAGTATTGTGCTTCATTTGAGAAATCTAAATAGTATAGCTGGACTCGCGCTCAGCTGTAAAAACACAGAGATAGATGTTAAATAGTAACTGAACAAAGCTGTAAAATTAGCTCCATGTAAAAATGTGGTCTGAAGTCGCTTCCTGGTCGATGTTTGCTTCCCGTCTTTGCTCCGTCAGATTGGTGCTGTGTCCGCTCCCCTGAGATCCTCACCCACTTGTCCAGATACAAACCCACACACTTGACTGACACTATCACGGTGCTAAATGCAAGAATAGTCCAATTTGCTTGACAGAGAGCCAGAGGCCTCATCTAAGTGTGCAGTTATATGAACAGGCAAAGAAGCGGCTCTGCCCAACAGCCGCCACTTTACCCGAGTAAGAGATGCTTGGGCGTCTCTCAGGACTCTCCACAATCACTCTGTAGCCTTCTATCTCATTTTGAACAATATTGGCCCCAAAACACATGCAACACACAGTCAGATCACAAGCCAGTAGACTCTGCGTTTATTGATCATCAACACTGAAGAGCATTTACATATATTCAACATATGAGCAATGCAAGGAGATTTCACAAAGGGTGGCAAGGTCATGTAGCTCCTCTGGCCACCCTCTCCTCCGAGGTGTTGAAAAGGCAATGTCAGATAACAGCACCACACAACTCTAAAAATATCCCCCACCTCAACCTCCACCCACACTGGAAAGGGAGAGGGGAAACTGGTCGGAATAATCAGCTTTTCCCGGTCTTATCTGAAGAAAGGCAGGGACGCATGCTGCTCTATCTCTGCCTGCGTGATGACTGCCACTGCTTCTCTGGGCCTTCTGCTGCGCTGCAGAGCAGTGACACGAGGGCAGGGAAGCCGGTCAGTGCTCGGACTCTTCCACCGAATAAAAAGGCTTCCTTTTTGGTTTGCATGCCAACCAAATAAATATAGGCACAGTTTGAATTGAAGTGCACATGCAATGTACCATTATGATAACTGGGCTTGTAAAACACATACAGGGAGTGAATTGAGATAGGATTGTGTGAAAACGAAGTTGAAAAGCATTTCAATATTTCTATTTTCAAAAATAGCAATAGCTCATTACAGTGTAATAATAAATTAAACCATAAAGTGATTATACAGTTTGTAAATATAAATACAAATTACTCATAAAGTTAAAACATGACTTGCACAGTACATTAATGAGGTTAAATACAAATAAAGTCCAAACTGTAATGGTTTGGTTAAAGCACAAGTTACTGAAGAATATATGAAAAAGGCAATTTTTTGTTACGCAAATATTTTCCTAAACCTACTCAAGCATTTTAACAATATTGTCTCGCCAGTAGCAGTCGGTTGAGCTGATATGAACAGTAGCAATCGTTTTATGATAATCAGATTTTACTGAAAAGTTGTGAAACCCTTTAAAGAAAATATTTGGTCTCCCATCCCTCCACGTCTGACTTACAGTAAGTAAAAGCAATGCACAGCATTACTGTGCCACTAATTAAAGACCTCTGACACATTTTGGGTCATCACATATACATCTGCCCTCACAAGTGATTCCCTTGGTTTGATGAAAAACAGTAGACCAAACATTTTGATAAATAAAACAGATTAGAGATATGAGTGCAGAGGTTTATCTTCCACTTTGTGGACATTATTTCACCCTCAGCAGCATCTCAGCTCAGCCGAGTGAGCAGACAGCATTCCAGTGAGCGAACACTAGTGAATAATGTGTGTAATGATACAATGCCTTCAGAATTATTGAAATAGTTTGATGCGACTGTGGAACGTAGTGTGTGTGGTTACGGGAGAGTGTCCTCGGAGTTACCTTGGCCTACAGGAAGGGGAACAGTCTCTTCTTGAGAATGTAGAGAACTGTGGCGAAGAAGAGAGCCAACGCCAGGAAGATCAGTAGTTTGTCAGTGAGCTCCCTTCGGTTGTATTTGGTGATGAGTTTTCTCCCGAGCTGGATGCTCCCCGTCATGGTCTTAAATTCCTCGTTGGTCTCTTGGATTGTCCTGGAGGAGGTCCCTTCAAGAGGAGGAAAAAAGAGTCTTCATCACAAAGCATTCTCGTACAAAAAGGGTGGGATTACACACATAATTAAATAAATGGATGTGCATTTTATTAGGTTCCCATCAAAAATACATGCATTGGTTTAAGATTAAGTTAAAAATTACTAGGTGAAGAATCATATTTTAAGAAACTGAATAATTGCCTACATCATGAAGGTCATGTTGATGCCGATCTCTGTGAGTTTGATTGTTTTTAAGCAGAATTACAATAAAAAAGGAAGGATTTCTATGGGATTAGTGGAGGGATGTGGTAAGGATCACGAAAAGACACATAATGGCGCTAATCTGAACCATGGGGCGGATCCAGGAGTTATTTTTCAATTTCTTTAACATTACAAATCAGGACTTTTTTTTTCTACATTTTCACCAATATCCCAGAAAATCATTCATGGATCTACATTTTTTTCTAATCTGACATTTAGGGGTCTGATATCTATGAGTATGTGAAATTTGGTTAAGCTTAAAGAAATGTAATGGGACTGTCTGAGGTGTACACTCTGTACTACTGAATGCCCCTCTAGATAGGAATTGTTGCCTTCATTAACCTAGTGAGGTCATGGTCTCCTCGCTCTGCTGAACCTGCTGCGCCATCATCCGACTGATGCTCATAAGGTTTGCTGTAATGTCGCTGGTTGTCTGGGCCAGGCCATCTTTGGTCATCTTCCTGTCAAATGAGAGACAAAAATAGATATTGTTTCAATACATGTCCTAATGCTAAAAAGCCACAAGTAACCCATTGGGACCAAACATGTATTCTTAAAAAAAAAACAAAAAAAAAACGGAAAGAATTAAGCATGTCTCTCACCTCTCTCTCACAGCGCTATCTGATCTATCCAGAAGTGCCTGCTTTTCCATATTGTCTATGGACAGCTTGCTGGCGAGGTTAGCTTTCCTCCAAGCTGTCTGGTTGCTGCAAAATACACAAACGTGATAAAACTCATTCTTATAAAAATACAAGTTTTAGAAGGGATTTTTCACATGATGGCATGTGAAAATGGCACCAGATATGCAGCACTAAAAACACAGATATGTGCAACATTTTCAAAAAATACTGACAATTCAGTAGAAACTGTAAGTTATTACCTCAGCATCTGTTTTCTGTGTCCCTCTACCTGACTGATCAATGTTTGCTTGCCAGACTCTTTGTCTTGCTCCATCGCCATCTGTTCTAAATCCTGTCAAAGGAGCAAGTCACACAAATATTTTCCGAGCCATTTATCAGTATCTTATTTCTAAAATGTATTACTATTTCTAAATCTATCAACTATCTAAATCTATCTATCATCTATTAAAAATGGATGAGTTTCGTTTATACTTTGTAACTCTCAAAAATGTAGTAATATTGACACAATTCATTGGTAATTAATGCATCAACATTGGTTGAAAACAGCACTATGTTAGAACACCAAATATATCTCACTGGTAAAGAGAGACAGTTGAAATTGTTGGGCCTCAGAGGGAGTTACAGTCACATGTTTTTTGCTGCATTATTGTCATACATGTGTCATGTTTGCAGAGGTTCTCACAAACTTCTTACCTGGATCCTCAGTCTGAGGTTGTGGAAACTCTTCTTCATGTCTGCGTTCAGTTCCATCAGCCGGTTCTGAGGCCCTGAGCACTCGTGAACATCCTGGTGACAAGTTCAAACAACAATGGCAGATGTACATGATTTAGATGTATTACGACTCCTCCATGGATGTGAAATGAAGTTACTGTTTTCAACATGCTGCACGACTCATGCTGCTCTCACAGGATGAAGAATGACTGGAATAAGCGCTGTAAAGTTATTTAAAATTTGTTCAAGTTTAAAGTACATTTTAAGTTATTTTCAGATTGTAATAGCACCATGTCTGTGATTTGTTGAGTGATTTAACCCGAATATGAACTGATATAGTGCAATTAAATAGAAGTATAATCATAGATCAGGCTAATGAGAAGTACTTCTAAAACAGCTTCTTATTTAGAAGATTGGTTCATGTGACGATTAGTTTTATGATTCAAAGTTTAGCTTTTACATTTGAGAATACAAAATATAAACATCTAAGTTTTGCTCTTTAAATTTGTGGTTTTGAACAAAAGTCAAAACCACAAAGACGTTAAATTGCCAAAGAATTAAACTGAAATGCGAAGAATCATCATATTTGAAAAACATCAAATGTTTTTTACCTTTACTTAATATAAGACTAACTTAATAAATTCATATTCTGATCTATTTATTTCAGCACCAAGTATTACACATATGTAACACCTGTACTAAGGGACCGTACCTACACTCGGTTTCTGTCCCACAGAATGAACAGGCTTTGGCTGTCTTTGTGGCCCGCTCACTACACTGGCACCGTGTCACCACTTCATGAAACGGCTGTAAATACTCATTAACATGTCGGACACGTTGTTTCGCCTGGAGGAGAGGATGAGACTGGAGCATCGCGGGCTCCTGCTCCCTCACTGCGGCTCAGAGCGGCGGTGCAGCTGCTAACTGCAGCTGCTAGCCCTGGATGCTACCAGGCTGAAACACGACCCTGCGCACTGACATGCTGACACAGTCACATGTCGTAACGCAGCACCGAGCCATCTTACCAAATACACATTCGCACCTGGATGAGAGCTTTGATCTCCAAGTCATATTTCAGTATTTCTTGTTCACACATTCGGACGTGGACATCAGGGGACGCCATGTTGCCAACGTAGCCGGCTCGAGCTACGGAAAGCAGGAAGTCGGTTTTGCTTCGCAAACATTTCACCTATCAACCAAAATTCAATATTCACCATTCAAATATGCGAATATAAAAACAACAATAAAGAAAAAATGCATATATTGTCATTTATACATGTCAATAAAAAGAGGAGACATGAGAAAAAAAGGTTGATTGCATAAACAACACTCATAAATGAGGCTAAACACAAATTATGCACCAATACAGTTGGTTATTACTTTATTAATTTACAACAATCACATATGTTACAGCGATCAGCAATATGAACAGACACAGATCACAGCAGAGACTGCACATCAGCCATTTAAAGTTAATATCATTTATAACACAATCACACCAACACACATACATCACACATAACCAAACAACAGCAAGTGAAGGCCACTTTGATTCCATTTAAAGTAAAGCACATTCAGTGAGATTTCTAAGGAGTTCTTTGGGAATTATATTTGTACAAGGCACTAGTGGAGGCACCACTAGATAATCACAAAGGTATCTAGGTTTAAGGCGATTCTGACGGAATTGAGCCTGCACAGAGTGAGGAGCGTTCAGGTCGTCCCCTGAGGTGAAACATTACAGTAAACTGTTTTAGAAAAAAAACAAAAGCAATAAAATCAATTGATCAACTAAATACAGTATCTGGAAGCTGCATAGAAAGTGAGTGGAAGAGGTTTACCTGCATGGTCAGGAGTCTGTGTGATTTAAGGCCAGTGATACTTCAGGTACCAGATGGCGTCCGTGGACAGAGAAGGCCCAAGCAGTGGGTTCAGCTGAGCCAGGATCGCTATTAACCAGCTTTTGGACAGAAAGAGAGTAAGATCACACATGTCATTACAAAAGAGAGCACTTCAAACACACTCCTGACAGTTAAGTGATGGGGGTTATTTCCTATTCTCCTACAAAAAATATAAATATGTATTTAGGGCTATATTTATAATGCTGAATACCAGGTTGTTAGGATTACTCCACAGAACCTCAAACTGAGGGACTCTTCACTTCACTTGGCTGCAACTCTGTGCTTTGTGTCTGCTGCCCTCTGTTGTCCACCTCATATGCAACATGACACCTTGAGCACACTGGCACCTAACCCATCATGAATATTTTATAACATAACAGAAATCTACACACAAAACAGTAGCAACTCAAATAACATGGTTTGTTTCATTAACACTGCAATGCACAGACAGAATTAATATAGTCAGTTAATATAGACAGAAACAATGAATGACTGTAGAAATGCAGGAGCTATTCATGTCTTACTTCATGTTAAGAGTTAACAAAAATATAGTGAAAAAAAGTAGCAAAACCTCCAAGCCGTAATTCTACTTAAATGATTAGTGGATAATTAAGATAGATGACAATTAACTTTAATTTTGTAAAATATGAGCAGCAGATGAACATACATATTAAAATTGGAACCAGGATGATAACTTACAACAGGTAGCAGCAGACTGAAGTTAACACCAGCATTGTGACTATGACTCTGTGGGAATAAGAGAAGATAATAATAATTATTAAAGGTGTAATACTTCACAGATATTATGGTTTTCACATTCAACACGGGCCATGTTGATCACGTGATAGTGACTAACAGGCAAAATAAGGAAGCTCCAGTATGAACACTTCCCAGAGTGGAAGTGTATTAACTCTTGAGATTAGTAACTTCACGTGGTGGCGGGTGAAGAATAGATTTGTTGTGAGGACATGTCAGACTTCCTGGAATATAAACGTAACAGCAACATGGAGGAAGCAGAAGGAGGAACTGTCACATTAGCTAACGTTAGCTAACCCAAACTTGTATCTACTGGCAAGTGACATTAGCTTATAAGGTTTAGATGATGAAGTTGGTTATATATAGTTGGGAGACTTATATTAAAACTACCACTACTTTATGCAAAGTGGGTGTAAGAAATCAGAGTTACGGTACAAACTACTATACAAAGTAAACACTGAGTTAGCTGAAAGCTAACGTGAAGCTAACTAACTTACCCTCGGTTTGGTCCTTTGGGTATAAATAGTGGCACTATTCCTCCAATAAGGGCCCAAAACAGAGTCACCACGGACATGGTGATCACGAAACTTAGTTCCGCCATGGTGCTGTTTGGGTTGAGGGATATAATGCGTCCAACAAACTTCTAACTTGTGCTAACTTCTCTGTGATCCAACTGCAGCCGAAGACAGAGGAGAGGCAGCACGTGTCACATGACAGTCCACCACAGAGGAGGAGGAGGCACCACCCTGTACCGATAACTCCACTGTGAAGAAAGAGGATTTTATTTATATGTTACATGTTTACTTTATTTCTTTATAAACATTGCTTCATATCAACTTTATTTCATTTCTTTATTTACAATGTTTAATAAGTAATGTATTTAATTTCTTTATGTACAATGTCAAATATCTACTTTATTTACAGTATTGAATGGCTACTTTATTTCATTTCTGTATTTACTATGTTAAATAACTACTTAGTTTTATGTCTTTATTTACTATGTTAAATATCTACTTTACTTTATGTGTTATGTTAAATGTATTCTTTATTTACAATATTGATGAATTTCAACATAAAATTAAATTAAATTAAAAAATGTAAAAGCTGCGTGCACATCCTGCGCACATTCTGCTTAGAAGCTGATTGCGCACATCCTGCCTAGGAGCTTACTGCGCACGTTCTGCGCAGAAGCCGCACATTCTGCGCAGAAGCTCTAAAGACAGGAGAGGGTAGGGACCGAACTGGGACTTCCATGTTGGAAAATATCCATTTTACCGACTAGGCCACACAGCCTGCTGATTTCAACGAGGAACTAACCACACTAACAGGATGGACAAATTATCGTGTGTGTGTCCGTGTCATTTTCTGCAGTTTTGATACTCATTTCAGAGAAAATATTTTCTACTTTTCTACATATATTTGACAGCCTTACTTAAAAGTTACTTTTATATTTTAGGATTTTAGATACTGGATGATTTAACATTCTTTGAAAACCTATTGTTAGAGAATAACCCAATAGTTTCTGCTGACGCCTTTCAAGAATCACAGTCTTCTTGCTTGTTTCCATGTGATGTCCTGAGGCAGCCCCCTGCTGGCTGCTTGGTTCCTCTGCACTCCAGCTGTTGTCCTGAATGAGCTTTGCTAATGAAAGAATACTGCATAGTCACATGCAGTATGTGTTCAGAGCAAAGCATCCTGGTTTAAATGTTACTATCAACACATCTCCTTTGGTACTCTGTGTGCAACAAGCATACTGTGTCAGGGTGAAAATGTAACGTAATTCCACTGTATACAGTACAAGCGACACAAAAGTTTTGTACTAACAGGAAAAACTTCCTTCAAAGTTATACACAACACAATATGGATGATGTGTTCACAGTTGTAGCGATGGTAGATACTTGTATTCAAAACAATGAGCTGTTAAAAGACCTACCTCTTACATAAGTAACTGTCAAGTAGATAAACTACAGGTCTATTTGAAGAATTTAGATAAACCATTCATATTAGAAGAAGAGAATTTTCTTCTCAAACAGTGAACTGTCTCTGTTTATACCTTAATCCTAATATAGCTTAAAAACCCAAAGCAAATAATTAAATCATTTCAACATGCATCAGTAGAAATTCCATAATCTGAAATAGTTTTAATAAAACATGCACTTGTCAAAGTGTAGGTGTGCTATGTCTTGAAAAACAGCTTCGGATTCCTTTCACTTTTCTGTGCACATTAACTAACTTTCTGGAGGCCAAGTATGAATTATGAAATGTGAGAATGGATTTAAAAAAAAGAACTCTTGCTACTTGTGTAACAGTGTATTGTATATAGGTGCATCATTGTCAGCTGTATAGCCAGTTACAGTTTTAAGTGGGTCACATCAAAAAGTAATTTCAAGTTAACTTAAAAAAAATTATAAAATCAAACTATTTACACAATGTGCTTCTGTGCCAATATCAGCAAACAGCTCCAGAAGGTTTTGAGGTACGACCAGACACTCTGAAGGGACATAGAGGTGTGAATTCTAGGGAGTGACTGATTATTGAAATGTTTGATAGTTTTCTCGACCATGGCAGCTTGGAGGACACCAGGAGCACTGTGGCAGACTGTGCACCAGGTTTTTGTCAATTTAAAGATGGTCCTGACACGGAGCTGGAGGAGGATGGCTCTGTTGCTGCATGAAATGTTGAACAGCAGAGCAGGTAGTTCAAGTGCCGGAAGATGTCATAGATCAGCTGCTGACATTGAGGAAGAGGGGCCCAACATCTGGCTGTACCTCTCTTAGGTGATCCGCCCTCTTCAGCTTATTCAAGTATCTTGTAAAAAACATTCTAGAAATAAAATTTTAACATTCCTGATCCCTTCTCTGCTTGGTCACATGATTAATCCAGCTATGAGGACAATATAAGGAAACCTATGAAGAGTATAGAGGATCTAGAATTTTACTTCACAACAGTATCTTCGGTACCAATATTTCTATAGACATGACAAAACCTGAGTTACTGCCTTGCAGTATCAGTTTACATACATTTCTTTAAGTTTTATTTGAGGACACATTAATATTTGTATCAAATTTGATGAGGGGTTAGGGTTAGAAGAATGAAATTCCCCGCAGGTGTTTATCATACAAGAAGCAGAGACTCCATCCCCCTGGAAGAAGATTTCTTGGTGCCAATTTGTCTGAGCAAAGTCTTATTTCTAAACTCTTCTCACAAAAGTGGCAGCTCTCTTGACTGATGTGGACCAGACTCAACCAATTGGACGTCTGACAAACTTTGGCCTCGTCCACGAGAGAAGCTAAATCATCACACAGGTTTCAGAACCATATCACATCGCAATCAAAAACACTCCAACTGTGAACGAGAGGAGAAACTGCGCGAGACAGCGGTGAATCTTCCAAGAAGTGGTCATCCTGCCAAACCTCCACCTCAGGTGTGTTCCTGACTAGCACGCTGCGGTGATAGACGTGGTTAGAGTCAAAGATGAATCAAAAAAAGGTTAAATTATCAGGTGCACAATTCAGAAAGCACCGCAAAGTAGCTGAGGAGAAGAGAGAACAATATAGAGGTAAGAATCAACATGATTGTGGACATCATGGTTTATTTTTGTCAACCTGACATGATATGCTATCAGTACAGCTGATTTCAGACTTTATATTTGTTTTTATATATTTTTATAACTTACAATTTTGTCTACCTCGCGTTATTCAAAATATAAGAGGCAGCGAAAAGCAATGGACCAAATTGGAATGGAAAATACATTTACACAACCCATAAGTGGCATTTCATTCAGGACTTCTGTATTTTTCATTTAACCATGAGTATTTTTAATGACACTTCGTCACGACTATAAAAAACATCTGCGTTTCTGGCTTTTCTCATTCCATTTCAGTCTCGAACATCTTTCAGTCACTCAAGACCTGCGTACTTCTAAAAACTAAATTGCACATTCAAATATGGGGAGCGCGTGGCCTAGGGGATAGAGCAGGTGTTCCACAAGAAGAGGGTTGCTGGTTCGAATCCCACTCTTTCCCGTCTGCATGCCTGGGTGTCTTTGCCTAAAATGGCCCCTCATAAATGTTTAGTGTACAAAAATTGTAAGTTGCTCTGGACAAAAGCATCAGCTAAATGACATGTAATGTTAGATATATCCCTCCTCTAGATAGTTTTCAACATGATCCATGAATTAATCTGAAAAATCAATGCTGGAACTAAGAGCAAAACCTTTCGTGTCATTTATTAGCTTTAGCTTATCATTTGAGGGTAGCAGAGGGTCTAGAGCCAATCACATCCAATATTGAGCAGGTGAGCAGTATAAAAAAATCGTTTTTTTTAAATCCAGCACTGTGCTCTTCTGTTGTGGGCCCTTTAAAATATAAATATATAAAACATTAAGTCCTTTAAGTACATGACAAAAAAAGGCTCAACAATAACTCATGACAGACAGAGCGGGGTCCATTTTTTACAGTTTATTGATAGCAAAAGATCATTTTTACTCCTGCATTTTCTCAATGGTCTCCTCCTTGTATTTCCCCTTCTCCTTTCCATCAGCGCGAGACTTGGCCTTGCGCTCCAGGATCTTCTTGCGGTCCTTGTCCAGCTTTAACCTGGTGATGACCACCTGCAAACAGAACACTGGATTATTAACAGGTCACAAAATATCCTGTTGCCAGAGGGACCAATAACATAGAGATCGTATGGAAATTATCACTCTAATCTGCATTAGTTACATATTACAAAACATAGGATATGTCCAATACATTTCTAATGACCAAGGGACATTTATTGACTTCATACTGAACATAAGTGATTGCTTAATCTACAGGAGCATTATATATTCTAGTCATGTGCCAACAGTCCGGAGAATTAACTGGAAAACAATTTAATATGAAAGAAATTGAATGCCCAAATTATTAGTAACATGTTCCACCAGAGCATTACAGTTTATGCCGTCAATGGGTAACTAAACTCTATAACTATAGATATCAATATGGCACAGTTGGAGAGTACAGGTATGATTATCTAAAACCATTAAGTACATCAGTTCCAGGCCCCCAGGTGTTAGTGCATGCTCTTTGAAAAGTAATGTAATATTTTAAGGTTGCCTCCTAATTATGAAGTACAAGGTATATGCTGCTCTACTGCTATATGCTTGTCATCTTTCACTATGGGAAAGAACCACCTCTGTGATAGTGACCTGCACACTGACAACCAACTTCAATCATCGTTAAGTTAGTCTAAGAAGCCTCTTGTCTTACGTTACTTTTAATCCATTTTAATGACAATCATTCCAGAGGCCACATGAAAAAACTATAAATTCCCTTCAAACACCCTCTCGAAATGGCAAAGTCTCTGTATACTGGGCTTTATTAGCTGGACATCAGAGACAATTGTGATTAGTTATTCAAACAAGCACACCCGGAAGGAAGAACAATCGAATCAAGCTGACCGTTCTACACGTCTGGGGAGGAAAAGCTGGGAATGTAGAATAACTCACAGGCCAGTATTCAATACAGGAAGATATAACACAGCTGGACTTGAAAAAAAGCAACTTGGAGGAAAGCCTTGCCAAATCAAGGACAGTGAGGTTTGCAGCAGTCAGTTGAAGTATGTCACCGGGGAATATTTCACTCAAAAGGCCCTTTTCACAGCAGACTTACTATAGTAAGAAAAAGCACTGGTGTTTTAAGCAACCTGCTCTTTTCAGGTTCTTACTAAGTAGTGGCAGTGTGACTGAGGTCTGTGTACCAGACTCAGAAGAGGCAGCAGCTAAATGGAATTCAGCCATTGTTTTATTTATTTTAGGTCTGTGCTCGTTTCGGTGCGTCTCCTTAACTTGTTGCATCACTATCAGTACCAACTAGTTCAATATAGCCTTCATGGCAAAAAAATGTATTCAGTGTAAAAACAAACAAAAAAAAACACTGCCTTAAGCACAACTAAAAGAGCAATTGATGAAAGAGGGTTTGAGTCTGGATTATTTGAGGATCTCATTAAGATTCTAACTAGCAATGCAGTTCAATCTGATGGTTATGAAACCCTGGAGAAATGCGCCTTCCCAAATCGACCTGAGTGGGGTGGACACGATATAATGCAGTTTAATAAACCGGCACCACTAACTACAGCCTAAGGGCCACACAGTTGAAGCAACACCACTGACTGACCGTTAATAAAAGCATAACAATGCTGGACACACTATTCTGATGGTCTCAAATCTGGAAGCATTCACTCAGTTAAAACAATGACTATAAAGAAAGGCCACATTTTCATTACAATGCTTAGCACACCAATTCAAATGCAGCTCTCCTGCTTGCACCTTTATTATTAGGTGCCTCAAGTACACCCAACAGCATTGTCCCATGATCTCATTAACATGCCAAGAACATCTCTCTAATGTGAATCTTGATGGGGTAACCAACATTCAAATTCATCATATATCGACTGATGCAGACCCAACTGTCTCACCTTGCTGGGGTGGATGCCGACATGGACTGTGGTTCCATTGGCCTTTTCTCTCTGCACGCGCTCGATGTAGATGACGTACTTCTTCCTGTAGACCTGCACCACTTTGCCAATCTGCTGGCCTTTGTAGTGTCCGCGGACCACCTGTTGGTAAACACCACAACACAATTAGAACCAGGTACATCTCACCCATACAAAACAAATCACAACCTACAGCCATCACGAGCACAGTACCTGGACTTCGTCGTCCTTGCGGATGGGCATGGACCTCACGTTGTACTTCTGACGGAGCTCCTTGGAGAGGGGAGAAGACATGATCTTCCTCCTGATGTGTGAGGGGGCATTGAAGTGCCTTTTGCGGTTCTTGCGGCGAGAGGAGGTGACAAACGGATTGAGCTTCATGATGCTGAGGAAAGAAGGAGCACAAGTTATTAACCAAGCGACATGAGGAGGCCAAGAGAGCTGCATGTCTGACACATCTTCTCTCACCAGGCTGCAGAAAACGTGACAAACTGACGCAAGGGGAGCGTGGTTTGACATGTGAACGCTACGGTCAAAAGGTTTGAGTCAACACTGAGAGCAGTTGAATCGGTTAGACAATTTTTCTTAAACTCGTCTGCTTTCTCCGGCGTTTTTAAGTTAAGCTAGCTTCTTAGCTGGCTGTTAAGCTAACAGTGTGGCTAGCGTGTTAGCATAATACAGCAAACGGACTGGAGGGAGTTTTCCAGTGTCAACATGAAATGAGTAATATCATAAAGAACAATAAAAACTGCACAGCGACCCGTCGGTGTGTGAATGAAGCCGGGTATTAAGCTCTAACACGGGAAACCAAGCCGCTTCACAGCCCGTAGCCGACATGCGGATACAGCCTGAGCGGACAGGGGCACCAAGACACGAAGGGCTTTTTATTTAGTCATCTATCGGCAACATGGCGTCAATACTGGCCGTACTTTGACGGTGACAATGTTCACATAGTGTTTAGGGTTTGACAGGAGTGCACAGTGACATTCAAAGGAGGATGGATGATGATAACTTTAGTGAAGTGGTCTGATAAGAATCCTTACCCTAACCTTAGCTCCTCTATGGCCGGCGGAAAAGAGACTCGCAAACTACTTCCGCTGGCATTAGTTCACACTCAAGTCTCGCGAGATGTGCCAAGTAGCGTGGTAAAAACAGGACTGCATGGAAAATATGAAAAATGAACCACCACGTTTAATCTGATCTTCCACACAATAGCGATTAGGTATAACAGTTAAATATTACGCATGAGGTATTTATGAAATTGTGATTTTGTGTTGTGAATGTCCCTGCATTGGTAAACAAAGTTTTAATGTTATGAGCCTACTTCCTATGTGTGTTTTAGAACTGATTTCACAATATTGAAGAAACTGCATGGTCTGGCATTGAGCTTCTGGGCTGATCTTCTCCATTAGTATTAGACCTGTTAGATATTCCTCAGTGAAGACTGAGGACCAAACGTGACAGGGCCTCAACGCTCTGGAATAGTTTACTATAAACTACATAAATAACCACACACTTGAAACTTCACTGATTTTAAATCATCTCTTCAAACTGACTTTTGCTTAATGGCTGTTTTTGTCTTTTGTCATCACTTTTAAGATGTTGTATTATATAATTTTCTGTATTTGAATTTAGGTTTTGGTTTATATAATTTGCTGTATATAATTTCAAATGGCATTGTATTCATGTTCTTGTTTTCTTAATGGATGTTTACTTTTACTTGTTTTTACTTGTCCTCTTTGTGAAGCACTTTTTGAATCAACTGTTCTGAAAGGTGCTATTTGAATAAAGTTATTATTTGCATTATAACTACCTTTATTAACAGATCTCCACTCCAATTATAAGGCCCTGTGTTTTTCTTTTTGGGATGTTGTAAATTGAAATGTGTTGTCTTGTAAATATATATATATATTTATATATATGTTTATTTAAAGTGCCAAAAGAGGGCGCAAAATCCAATTCAATCAATACCCCTAGTAAGTTATGTTTGTGATTTATTAAGAGTTGGCCTGTGTTCGTCACACACTATGTTAGGTGAAGATAACCACTGGAATATACGTTGAATCAATATGAAAACAATGTGAAACAATTATACATTAGTTGTGTTATTTTTAATGACATCATTAGGCCACTGATCAGCTGTAATGAATGTGCTCATTTCAGACCCATGGCAGAGGTGGGTGGGTGTTTACACGTGTGTTGACCTCCCATAGCCGCAGAGGAGACCCCCTGTCCTGCTCTCACTCACAACTCCATCCCCAGAGGGATCCACCGCCTCACACGACGCTCTTTCACCGGAGCCTGCCTCCCCTGCCTGCGCTATCTGTCTGTCCGCCTCGCCTGCCTGCGAGAAAAAAAGTGATGCTGTCATAGCCCCTCTGCGCCGCGGACAGAGAGGAGCCTCTTTCCCCTCCCGCAAAAACCCCACCACCCTCCCTCCGGTTCTCCTCTGGCCGGCTTGTCGCGGCGGCAGTGCGGATGTGGAGCCCGCAACGCAGCGCTCTTCACCCGTCGGCAAGCACCGGAGAAGAAGATGAAATGTTTTTCCCGTTACCTCCCGTACCTCTTCCGCCCGCCGAGCACTATCCTGTCCTCCACATGCCACACCGAAGGTAAGGGTGGGTGGGACACCGAGGGATGCTGTCCCGGGGGGAGGCGAGTTGCTGTGTACTTTGAGCGTGAGACATGGATGTTGACAGGCTGCAGTTAGTGGACATGTGTGCATAAGTTACACCTGCAGTTGTAGGGCCACACTGCAGATTTGTGCAGGAAGTTGGAGCCATTCTCACTCACATCCAGATATGGGGCAGATGTAAAGGTCCCTGATGCAGATGACTTAAAGTGATTTGTATGTGTGTGATAGTGTGCCTGAGTGTGCCCGTGTCAACACACAGGCACACATGCATTACAAGACACACTCAGACTTGCATGACAAGTATGCCCCTTGCTCTTGGTCCTTCGGTTCTTTTCACCCCTTTTATACTCTGCCTCCTCATCTTATACCAAACTCGAGGTTGGAGGGTCGCATGATAATTTTGAGAAATAAAATAAAATTGAGAAATGATCCTCAATATCATATTTTAGCCATAATTAGTCCAAAAGCTTAAAAATACTCACTAAATCAGATTACAAACCACAAAAGTGACAGCATAAATTAAAGTTGGTTGATCTACAGCACAGCAGGAAACACTGCGACTTGTGCATGTGGGGGAATTTGTTGTGAACTTGCACAAATCAATGTTGTAATGGACAATGGGGTTGTCCAGTCATTGGTTATTTTGGTTGGGTTGTCAGATGAGAGTTCGGGAACCGCCTTAGACAACATAGGAACAGGCCTGGGACAGAATCAGGCGGCAATCCGGTTAATACAGGATGAATATTACTGAGCGGACATAAACCTTTCTGTAGATGCACAAGGAGAGCATGTTGAATTGACTGAACTGACCCTGGTCTCGATAGCAATAAATTAGTTCATAAGAGTGGTCAATTCATCCTGAAGATTGGACTGTCAGACAGAGCAGCCCAGCAGGGTTCTGTGTGTTTGTATAACCAGCCATTTACTGGGTCATAATGTGGAGACTGAGCCTCTGCATTATTTAGCTTTGCATGGTCGCCCTCCTTCCTTTTTCGCGCTCTGCCCCTCAGTCCTCAGCCCTGTGGCACAGGCAGGAAGGAAGGCAGTGCTCTGTGCGGTTCAGTATGAGCCAGTCAAAGCCAGGGCCCTTCAGTCTATAGAGCTGACCTATATATACTTTATATGCTCAGTCAGGAGGAGGAAGACGTGACACTCACTTACTCACTCCCGATTTCTATTGGAGTTTGCTTACAATCTTTAAAAACTAAATTAGACATTCCCTTGATACATCTAAAAGTCTATAATCCAGGATGGTGTCAAGCTATAAAACATAAAAACATTAATACATACCAGAAAAGACACAGGGAGACATGACGTAATTAGCTTTTTGAAGTATAATTTAATTACTCTTGTTGGATAATTATAGGTTACAATGTTTCACTGTGAAAGTGTATTTATTGACAAAATGTTGGACAAAAAGAGCCTCACATTACACAAAACAGACATTACAACAAACAGAACAACCAAAACAAATAAAATAAGAATGTTTGACAATCATTTTTTCAGTATTATTGATAGAAACCAAATTAACAAAAAAGTATAGAGAAAAACTCATATTATGGGTTCATTTTATTGGATGGAGTTTAAAGGATGCAAGAAAACAAGCAGAAAACTCATGGATTTAAAACTTAAAATGAAAAAGCAAGAGTGGTTTATCAAAATATAAAACTATCAGAATTACTTGGCAATTAAACAAGTCCATGTCTTAGAGTGGAATGTATGTGAAATCATGGTAGTATAAATTTAAATTCCTCTGCGAAGTTCAAACAAAAAGGTTCACATTCAAACATTCTCGCACACTTGGACATCCCTGGTATGGGCAGTGCTTTTTATTTTAACAGCTGCTTATTGTTTAAAAGTCATATTGATGTGAGCAGTTGGGTCTCTCCCTCTCTTTCTGAAGCCTGTCAATCATAAACCGGTAAACACGAGCTCCCAGATGTTGAGAGGTAAGGTCAAGAAACACTCTCCTCCTCTCCTCCGCTCTATCTCAGCCTCTTAACTCCCTCTCTGCCTCAGACAAGGGAGTGGTGGATAATAGAGGAAGTGATGGAGCAGTAAACATGGGAGTTGCAGTGCCCATCAGCCACAACAAATATGATATATGATCCTGCACCGCTGCTATCTCACTCTGTGTGAGTGTCTGTGTGTGCGTGTGTGTTTGTGTGTGTGTGTGAAGATATATGAAAGAGTTGTTTACACAGAGAGCGAGAGATGTTGAACCCTGTGTGCCGGAGGCCAGCAAGGTGTGATGACCCAGCAGATGACCTTGGAAATATGATGTGCATAATAATGAAATGGGGAATCTCCTCTGCCCGCTACCTACTCTGTAAACAGTGAGCACTGTGTGTGTGTAAGATGCAGGAGGGCGTGCACAAACCGCTGCATGCGAGTGAGCTGCACGTGACTTATGGCCTCTGTGGTTGTTTCCGCCGGTGTTTGCACTTCCTGTCGTGACATTGTTACCGCGATCTTCCATTAGACCTGCTGGTCTGGAGGAGGCTGCACAGCTCCCTTCCTCCCTGCTCCTCTCAAGGACACCTCTACATCCCCCCTCTGCAACATCTCCCAGCATTCAAGTCTGCTCCAGCTGAGTGGAGTTCCCTCCAGGGAAGCAGGGAAGATGAGTGTGCAGTTACCATGTTAGTAGAAAATATATTATATAAGCGCTGTACTGGACCATAACGTGTTCCCTTTGTTTATCTGGGCCACTGTTCAGAGCATCCCTTGGATTCACCTGGGTTCGGTCTCTGAGGGACACGGCCAGCTTTTGACTGCCAGTGTGTTTGTTTGTTTGTGTGTGCGTGTGTATGTGTGTGTGTGTGTGTGTGTGTGTGTGTGTGTGTGTGTGTTCTGTTCTATGTCTTTTATATATATACACATATTGTTTTTGTTCTTTTCTCCCACTACCCATCAGCCTGTCAGTTCTGCTGTGATGGATTAAGTCTTAAAGGTTTCTGATGGCTGTAGCTTTGCATGAGCGTCTCCCCCTCTGATGTCTTTTGTTTGAGTCAGGGAAAAATGTGTGTCCCCAAACGACACCTCGCCACATCACACGCTGCTATCAATCAACAGAGCCTGTCCTGCCTCAGCCTCCTCGTCTTCCTCCTTCTTGTTGCTGTAAAGTGACTGAGGGAACACTCTGTGATACCTTCTTTTGTTTGAGTGGGAAAAGCTCAATAAAGCGGTGAATATTTCAGATCAGATCTCTGACTTTGTAATCATTGTTATTTAATGACTATGGCTGACATTTGTGTATGAATTTGTGTATGTGTGTCTGAGTGTTTTATTTATAAGAGGAGCTGTGAGCCTCTCGTGGCAGTGCCTGCGGGGAGACTTCTGTCTGCATTTTGACAAAGCGTGACACAGAGTTTGTGGGAGAGGAACCCGGCCTGCGCTGGTGTGTGTGTTTGTGCGTGTGTGTGTGTTTGTTGCGTTATCATACATCCCACAGTGTTGTTGATACCCTGACTGACACCCACTTCACAGCTCAGAACACACTCCTGGTAGTCCTCACGTCCTTGCATACTGCAAGAGACAAACACCCCTACATGCACACTTGCATAAGGCATCAGCAAACTCATACACGTGACTGCTCAGTCTGGTTTGGTCAGCTTTCCTTCGCAGAAGGGGGAGAGACTGGGCAAAAAAGGTGTGCTGAAAAGAAAATTACCCAACTGACCACCATGATGTCACCCTTTGGTTTTTGAAACAATGAGTTTAGCATTTTGTCCAGCACCATCTTGGTATTTTGAAGAACTCCCCATATTTTGGGAGAGGGGGTGTAGCCTGACTTATAGCAAAAATGCCTAGAAATGTCCCGACCAATCAGAATGAGCCGGACACTTCTAGGCACTTATCATTGAGGCAAAATGCCTAGAAATGTCCCACTCTTGGAACCAATACGTGGCACACTTGTGGGCACTTTACATTAAGTTAATCTAATTTTAGTTAAGCTTTATTTCAGAAGTTGCTTTCCACAAACATGTGGTTTGTTATCCTGAATGCATCAATATCTGCCATCTGAAGCTTTCCGTTTTGCATAACCATACCTGCACCTTTGTCTTTAAAAAATTGTATTTGAACAACATCTGTGCACACGTTGGCTTATTCTTACAGTTTACAGCACTAACACTGGGTATAGTAATCAAGGCACAAATCGTTCCTAGTGATGTGACTCTAATAGGGACCAACATTTTCAAGAAGAGCATCATGTTGTGCTGGGGACTTGACAGTTGACTTCAATAGAAACTGACTTCTGTTTACAACCAGTGGAGTTGCCCTCTGCTGGTCATTGGAGAGAATACACGTTTCAGGCGTTTTGATTTTTTATGTTTATTTTATATTCATTACGTTATATCACAGCAGAAAACAAAGTGGGATGAGTGGTAGTCCCACTTTGTATATTTTGAAGTGCTTTAGGTTGTCATTGTAGCCTACAGGCTGTTCCTCTCTGCTCATGAGCATATGTGTCATCACTATGCAGGATAACATGTGGAGCAGTAGTCTACTTCAGCAACTGAATAATATAACAAATAAAATATCTTGACTTTCAATCTCCAGTAAGCACATCTCTGCTTCAGGTGTTATAGATCAAGATCAGTTGCAAGAAAAGAAAAGATTAGGATTTCAGACAAAGAGATTGTGTCTGTTTTTAGAAAGGATTGATTGTGTTGTGATATTTATTGATTTGTGACTTTCTTCTCATCTTTCTAAAATCAATTAATCTTTATAGGAGAAAAACAATAACAACGTCAAGGATTTGAGGAAACTACACTGGTCATTCTGCATTATTGTAGCTGTTATGTGAATTCAACCATATTGACCTTGTAATGTAGTGAGATAAGATAGATATTATATTCCTTTAGTAGCTCCACAATGTGGAAATTTGCCATATTGAAGCAGCAAAGAGATGATAAAATAGAAGCATTAGTAAAAAGTAATAGATAAGTAAACGTGCATTATTAAGTATAAAAGAAACAGCAATAATACAAATATACAATGTTAAACATCTGGGAATCAGAAGATCTGAAGTGGGGCATAACAAACAAAATGTGATGTATAGCATCATAGATTAGAATGTAAATATGCAAATATTAGTTAAGGTCCCAGCACTTTGTCCCCTTCAATCATTTGACAAACTAGGAAAGGTAAGAAAATATTTATGTTGATGAAGTTTGACCCTATAGACTTTACATTAGTTTTCATTCTAAAATTAGACACAGGGAATGGGTGCCTGTGAGAAGGGAAGTGCAGATAAAGGTTGATGGCATGCTTTGAAAAACGGTGAGCATTGAGAATTTATTCCGTTAAGTGATGTGTGGTGGGTTTCTGAATCCCACTGATCTCAGGAGCCTGTGGGAACTGAAAAGAACATGACTCCCTCAGTGAGACCACCAGAACGTATCAGTGTCTCTCTCACACAGCGCTCATCGGCAGTCTCGCTCCAGCAAAAACACTCCCTGCCAGGTCTCGACATGAAAACAAGTATCACTGAGACTCCCTTCACTCCTATAGCCTCACAAAAGGCAGCGTATCATTACAGCAAACACGAAAACACTTGCTTTTTCTTTTATCTATGAAGCGCTGTAAACGCTTCACCTTCGGCCTGTAACGCAACAGTGAGCCTCAGTGTTTTGAACCAACCCCCTGTGCTGAACAGCATTGACTAAACCCCTGTTGGGAGATATAGATCCAGACAAAGGGGCTCCTTATTGAGCTGGACCGCCTGGCCTTTGCTCTGGCTGGCGGGCTGCAGCACAGAAACACGGCTACTATTGGAAATGTGGTATTTATAGAATATTAGGATGGGCTTCCTCGTTCTCTCAGGCATTCTCTCCACCCATCTGTCTCTGTGGATGTATAAAAGGTCCTGATCGGTAGAGAGACAGGTTGCTGGGTAAAAAAATTCACAACACTGCAATAAAATGAAGTAATTTAACTCTGAAGTGTTGTAATACATCTTGCATGATCTGTTATTAAAATTGTGTGAATTCGTGTGTGGAGCCAAATATAATATTGAAATAAACAATAACTGAGAAGCATTATTCCAATGGGATACTGTAGCTGATGATGTGGATATGAGCCAAGGAAAAACCCGATACATTTGACGCGTATCTGGATGAGAACAGATAGAGTAGCATATGTCCACGCAAATGACAGAATGAGAGAACTTTACTCCTATAGCACCTATCTAAACAAAGTCGCACAGGGCTTTACAAAGCACATGGGAATTAAAAAATAACAGATCAAAACACAGACAAAAAATGGGAAAGATAACAAAAAAAATAATTCTGTTGAAACCTGTTAATAACCAGATGGTCCCCCAGATGAAGAATGTTTAATGTTTCTCAATATCATGCAGCATGATTCTGAAAGAGAACACACACTCCGGTGAGTTCCTGGATAGAGCAGGGAGCCCGGGATGCTGTTTCCTCCTCTGATTTCTCAGAGCTCTCCTGATCTGGCTGATGTTGATGTTCCTAGCAGATTACCCAGTTGTGCTGAGACAGAGCAAAGGCCCACATTATCCTGACTCAAGCCCTGTAGACGGAACCGATAATGGGGTATGAATTTCATTTCCTCTGCTGGTTTCACAGCAATTACAGCTTTGTAGGATAGTGAAAGGACGATTCATAGAGATGTGCACACAGTAATGATTACATACATACCATCAGGATGCTCCAAAAAGTCAAGGGATGTGACTCAAAGTGGGAGATAGCAGTGCCATCTGCTCTCAGTATAGTGACAGACAGTTTTACAGTTACTGAGTCACCTCTGGAGTCTTTTTTTCCAGCTGCCCTGAGAAACCCAACCGTGCCCACATGCAGAAACAATGGCTACGATCCAAGCAGATCTTTCTTTAGATGCCCCTTTATAGTTTTACCAGCATCGTTTTTCAATATCCCTCTGAAATTAGCCATCGGTTTGTTGCAGAGTCATCACAGCCCTGTTTGTACAGAATAACCTGAGTTTCTCGATACGGAGCAGGGATCCAAACCAAAACTTTGTCTGAGGCACAGATGGCTATGGAAAGCTGCCGTTAGTTGTGTTTTCTTGTGTGTCAGGACCACAGACAGAGTATAGTGGTGTGTGTTCGTGTGAGGGAGAGAGAGACACAGACAGACAGTTACCTCATCCTACCTCATGCCATACTGTAGTGAAGGCTTTTACTGTTCTGTCTGAATGGTACCTTACACTCAAGACATGGTCCTGGATAAATAATGTAGCCTTATGCTTCTGTCTGAGGCAGTAGACAACAGCAGCAGTACATGAAGTACCAGCTCGTCTCTCCTTCCTGTCTCTTTTTCACTCGCTCTCCCACCCCACAGCCTCCACCCCTGAATGGATAGATGGCACACGATGTCTCACCATGAGTCTTACATCAGCGAACCACTTCTCTATCCTTCTGTCTGTTTTATATATTTTTTGTGAATTTAGGCTTATGATATTTTGTGATAAACAGTAGCTACATGCCGACTCACACAGCCGGACACAATTTATTTATACCTGTTCTTGTTATGCTGGAAATAAATATGATGGAATACCCCTATGTGAATCATCAACTATCAAAGCCATTATTGTAAACTATAAACTACTTACAACAGGGAGTAGTACCTAGACAAAAAACAATAGTCTTCAAACACACTGGTGTATCATGAAATACTGCACAAATTGTAGAACAGCTTTTAATTCTTTCAAGCTGCAAAGACAAACCAAACAAACAATCACACGTGACAATACGTTCAAAGAAAGTCTTAGTTTTTTCTGTTCATGCCCGTTGTTGTAGTCTGCAAAACAGATCAAACAGAACCATTTCATATCTGCGGCTAAATTTAGTAACATTGGATATTAATTAAAAAATGTATAATTTGTTAGTTCTCTGGATTAAGATCATTAAAGTCTCCACCGTAATAAACAAGTATCTCATAAAGTCATAAAGACATGAAAAGCTCTCTATACATACAGACCATTTACCATCCATGTTGTTGTAGTTTTATCTGTTGAGTGAGTTCAGCTGTAAATGCTTTCTCTGATATAGAATTAGCTCTATATGCAAATAGTTGTTGAACAGTTTTGTTTTATTAGAACCTAAACCAATTTAAAACCTTGTTACAATATTGTACTTTCACTTGTCCCTCTCCTCCAGTGGGATTATGCAGACGTGACTGAATCAGGCTCAGTGGGATCAGCACTTGTCTTCTCATTTGCTCGACATATTTGTTTGAAGCCTAAAGAGAGGAAGGATCACGCAATGATTTCGGTCAGAGGACAAGGACTCCAACATGAAAAAAACCTGCTGTCAGAGCTGGTGCTGGTGTGGATCCAATTCAGAGGTCTTTTATTTTGACAGGTTTTACAGCTGAAGGTTACACAGTCCACACTCCATATCAGTTAAGACAAAATAAATCATGGTTGACAGAACACCACTGACTTGATTGCTTTTTATACATTTTCTTTTAAAGTCATTACATAAAAAATGTGGTTACTCCTTACTCTCAAAATGGTGCAGTTATTTGGCAAAGCGTTGGCACATTTCATTCAAATGTACTACTGCTCATTTAATGTAAGCTGTACAAAGAGAAAAACTGTTTATCTGAATTATTATTTAAATTATTCATGAAGGGTGATATAAAATGTATGTCAATATAAAGGACGAACAATATTAAAAGCTGACATGTGGTTGCTCTGTACAATAAACTATGATTTTTTTCAGTTTTTATCATGACAACAATAACTTTCAGACATTCAAGTCTGAATATTTTCCTTCGAATTTCCAACGGGGGAGTCTGTGAGGACACAAATGCGAAAGACTCAAAACTGAAAAAATATAAAGAATAAATAAGGTTCACATTTTCCAGACATTTTCCAGAGTTTAAGGCTAGAAACTGTGTGGATTTTACTGGTTTAACTGTGTTGACTGGCAGACAAGGTTTGTCCCCACTCTTGTTATATATGAGCTTTGTTCAATCCTCAACCTTGGCCTTCAGTGATAGCTCTCATTGATCTGACCAAATTGCTCTGTGACCCACCTACAATGAAATGTGTTTGGAGGCCTGCTGTGGAACAAAGTGCAATACTGAGCTTAAATGAAGTTTCCCACCAGCTGCCGATTACGCTTGGAAATGATTTACAGTAAATCTTTGTGAGGGCCAAGACCCGGCACGACTAGAGCGTTCTATCCTGAGAGGCATTAACTTTTATTTTCTTTGGGATTTAATGACCTACGCCTCATAACAGACCTGCTTGATGTGACATCCTTCTAAGCCAGTTTTGTAGCAGCCACTTTGGCAAAACTGTGCTTGGGAATAAAGCAGCTCAGGAGAGCTGTTACATCAGGGTGATTCAGATGGTCGCGTACAGCTGGTTGTATTTCATTGAACCCATCTGGCCTGTTTGGAAGTGTTGCTGAGTCTTGAGAGAGGCAGTCAGGCGGTGGAATACAGCGAGTGATGGATGGGGTGATGGATGCAGGGGGAGGGGAGAAGATGAGAGTGCAGATTTGGGGGGAAAAAGGAGCTCTTTTCCAGCTGAGTCTCAGGTTTGGCTGCAGCACACTGCTCTGCCTGTTTTCATACCAAGCACTCAGCTCTGGCTCCTCACCAGCTTCAACTCAACCCAGTGTCTCTGCACCCCCCTCCCACAGCCCACCCGCTCACTCCCTTTCTCTTTCCTTCACTGATATTTTGGCTCACCCCTCTTTTCTCCCCCCCATCTCTACATCTTACTGACTCTCACTCACTTCCTCCTTCCTTTGGCTTGCTCCTTTCGGTTTCTCTACCTTCACTCTTGTCTTTCTCCTCCCCTGTCGGACCTTTTTCTTTCCAGCCTTCCGGTGGTACACAGGGGTGTTGGCTATGGCCTCCAGGTTTCCATAGTGATACTTTGTGTCCTGATGTCATTAGTATTGATGGTGGGCAGCTAGGCCAAGCTGTCCTGGCACAGGGGCTGTTTACCGCTTACCCCAAACTTAAAACCAGTGTGTGTGCACGTGTGTCTTTTTGTGTGTGTGTGTAATTGTTTTGTCTAATTTTGAGGTCATTATATGGACCAATGCCGGATGTCCTGATCATATACTGTGGTTCTGAAGAGGCTGATGAGGCAAAATGTAAGGATTCCTTCCTGAGGTCCTTGTTAAGGCTAGGATGACGATGTGAATTGTGGTTTGGTTAGGCATGAAGTAGTCATCATGGTTTAGTGTGTGTGTGTGTGTGTGTGTGTGTTCCACAGTTAGGCTACATCTGGCCTTTTGCAGACAAAAGCTGTGAACCTAATAAGAAAAAAAGCTGATTTTTTTTGGGGTGGGTCAGTGGTTAAGGTTAGGGTGAGATTCATGTTGGTTATGGTGGGCGTGTGTGTGAGAGTGTTTGTGTGTGCGTGCATCTGTGACTGTCTCTATGTCCGTGTGACATCACTATTCGGATTGTTCCTACTTTACATTCAGATAGTGATAACAATGAATAAAGTATTTAATTTGTCATTGTCTGATTCCAGGAGCTGGATCTGCACCAGGGGGCAGCTTGGCACAGGGGGGGGGGGGGGGGGGGGGTCACATAGAAACCTCTTCTCACCATCCTCGCTCACCACTTGATTACTGAAGTGTGTCTGTAGAAACCAACTCCCAGCTGGACACCCCTCCTCCTCGCTCCTCTGGTTGTTTCAGTTGCTCGTCAGTCTGAGGAGATGGACGTACGTGTTTGATTGTGTGACCCCCCCTGGTTGACCTCATATATTTATGCTGAATACTTGAGTCACAGGGCTGCTCCCATGTCTCCCCCCCCCCCCCCCCCCCCCCTTACAGATTGTTCATCTCAGAGCCCTGAGCAGGCAGGCTGCGGTGTCCGTGTTGGCAGAGTAATTAGTTAAGCTCTGTGTCATAAGCCAAGGGTTGACAAAATATGGATCCAATATTGATGCTGTGTCATCAAACGCAAGGGGAGCATGTCCACCGTGCAGCTGCCGACTCATTCACCACCACAAGTTTGTTCCAAAAGCGTCTGCTTATGATCCTTAGGTTTAGAAAATAGTGATGGAAGATGGTCCTAGGATCCAGAAAGAGATTTCCTGTATTGATTAAAATGTGAACTGAGCGTGAGTCCACTCACACACACACACGCAGCCACGTGCACACTGCACACACACACACACTTACCATAACCACTATGAATCTGATGAATCTAACCCTAAGCCTAACCCTACCTTAACCACTAACCCCCCCAAAAAACCTTGTGTCTGCAATAGGCCAAATGTAGCCTATCAGTGGAACACACAGACACACACACAGGCTATTTTGAGAGACAGTCCATCAATGTCCAACCAACAGCATATTGATCTTGTATTATAGCGGATATTTATTAATCTCGGATAAATCAGTTTGGTGGATATGTAAAAGCACACTGACGTAGGTAAGTGTTTTCAAGTCTGCATTTTTGTTTATATATATATATATAGCCCTCCGATCTATTTGTTTTGTGGGATTATAATTTGTTTATTTGTGAGTCAACATTAGAGTGGACAGGAAATGAGGAGAGAGAAATAGAAATACACTCAATAAATGTTCCCAAGGGTTGTTGCTGAATTTCAATACTCACCGCAGAGAGATTCATTTCTAAAATGATGTCTAAGTGAGGGGGTCAAATTCAAAACTAGCTCTCAAAGACCAGGCATAGGCGACATCAGACATGTTAGAACAACTCCAGGGGTATCTACCAAAGTTTTTCATTGTGAAATTCTCTCGTAGTGCTTCTGTGTTTACCTCCTGAGCCACTGTAGAGGGATAGAAACACAAAGGTGTAACTTTTGAAACTAGACACTTGATTTGGATAACTCAGACTGCTGAAGCCTCATATCATCACCAGCTGTACAAGGACTGTAGATAAATGTACAAGAAGCTGAGAACATGATCACATCACACCTATTTTTCGCCTCATTGCACTGGTAAACCGAAGTTTTTCGAATTGATTTGACTTTCATTCAATTCATTAAATTCTAAATCTAAAATCATTGAATGAACTGAGGAGACCTTTTAAGATCCCATCCCCTGCATGTAATCTTGCTGTTAACTAACTGATACTCTGTACCAGGTTAAGACTTGAGGAGGGTAGAGTGTTCATTGTTTGGCCTCCACAGCTGTGTAACAACCTCCCCCTGTCGATCAGACAAGCTACCTCAATATCCTCTTTTAAAAATGCAATTTTATAAAATGGCTGTTAATATTTGTCTATTTTATTGTTTTATTTCATTATTTTGTATTATTATATAGGATTGCTTTTGGGACAAACTTAAAAAATATATATTTGTCTTCTTAGGTAAAAGTATTTATTAGTCAACAAACCCAGCCCCCTGTATAAACATAATTTTTGACCCAACACTCTCACAAAACATTAAAGGACGGATCCTACATGTTATGTATATTAGGTATGTATATGACTTTATCTTGAGGGATTTACCAGTGAAGCTTTACTCCATTTTATAATTGGATTGGGTGCAATATTTCCTTTTGCCAGATGGTGGTGCTCTAAGCTTGGCTCTTGATCCTACATGCAGAAGTCACTAAAGCTTTATTTGACCTCTTTGTTCACATCCTTTGTAAAGTATATATCCACATGTGATAGTTTGATAGACCGACAGACAGCCATACATAGATAGATAAATAGATAGATAATGTGTATATATAGTGATTTATAGCACTGTACCATTTGGTTTCAGCAGAAGAAAGTGTGTTGACAGACAGCCAGCATGATAAACAGACAGATGGACAGTCCACTTTTGCCAGCCAGTCCCTTCGTCACACTGTGCCATGTCAGAGACGGTGAGCCCCTGAGGCTGCTTTACATCATCACTGATCCCTCTCACCAGATCGATTGCTCCAGCAATAAAAATGGAGCCCTGCTGAAATGAGAAAGTGGCTGGGTGAGCCCATCGACGTTTTTCTATTAAAACAAGTCGGGAATTTATTGTCGCAGCCCACCTTAAGCTTGTCTTCAAATGGTTGTGTGTGTGTGTGTCAGTGTTTGTGTCGTTGATAGAAAAGTGTGGACGGACAGCTTGCCACCCTGTGGGTACCACGACTACAGTCTATCTGTGATCCACGCTGGCAGCTGCTCTGCCAAATGGGATTTTCCTGGAGATTACAGCCTCTAAGTGTGACACGCTCGTGTGTGTTTGTCTTTGTTGTTGACGGAGTGCGAATGCCGACTATTTTAATAAAGCTGTGTGGTGTTTTTTGTGTGTGCATTGAATTGTGTGAGTGTCAGTGTGTGTGGGGGGTGGATGGGTGTGGGTGGGGGTGTTTTGAGCCAAGGTGCACAGAGAACATGTTCTGTTGTCACATGGGGCTGGTTGAGACATGACTGGATGGCTGCAGGGGACCCTCTCTGGCAAGCTGCACTCTCAGGAAGGGGAGGGGACTTGTTAGGATTTTGGGGTCAGGCTTTTCCACCCGGCTGCTGTTCTTATTAGCAACATTCAGTCCTGCTGCAAAGACTTTGGCTGCAGGGGCTTTCAACTGTCTCTCTCTGGATCATGTTAAAGGTTCTTATCGATTAAAGACCTGTATATTGTATAACTATTTTGGATCGATATGAATACCAAGGCAGCATATTATTATCTTTCTGTCATTGATTATGAATAAATCTTTTTGATTAACTCTCTTAAGCAAAAATGTCAAGGATTCCCTAGTTCCAGCAGTAGAGAGGATTTTCTTTTGTGATAGTAAAATAGATAATTTTAGCACATTTGCCCGGAAGAGAAGCTGAATATCTTGTTTACACCCAAACAATCACTAGAAACTAAGAAAACCAGCAGCCATTCAGTGTGTTGATCAATCATTTATCTAAATGAGTTTCCTGTGGATGAATAAACTCGTAAACTAATCATTTCAGCTGTATGGGAAATACCTATGAGGCCAGACTGAGACCATTCCTGAGGTAAAATTATACTTCAAGAGAAATATCTCACTAAGCTTCAAATCTGATTTGAGAAAGTGACTTTTAGAGCTGGTACATTGAAACTGATTCTGGCACTTAATGACTGACCGACTCTTTCCTTATTTAAATTGCTTCTAAAATGAAAAATGTTCCTTTAATAGTGGATAATATGATCATATACTGTACGTGCTGATATAATGTCCTCAGATATGTTTCATTTTTTATACACTGTGCGGCGGCCCTAGGCGTGGTTTTTAAATCACATCATTACACTGAGCTGCATGTGCAATAAAATAAACTGCCACATACAGTATGAATTCCAGTTTTTAAGGTGGATTTTCCCTTTAACCCTTTTAAGAGTCTTTTTTAGTTTGCCTAAGCGTCTGCTCCTCTGACCACGGCCCCTGAACATATAAGCTGTGCATGGATCCCTGGTCATTTATAGGGAGGTAGCTTTGTAGTCTCTCACTAACCTGCTTAACCTACTTTCCACATGCCGCTCTTTCATCTGTCCACAGAGAGGAAAGTGCCGTCGGATAAATATAGCATATACTTAACAACAAGCACGCGGTCCTTCCAAGCTTCCTGAGCTGTACACAAATGGTTCCACGCTTTGTCGTAACCTTTTCTCTTGATGCATCACTGATCATTCCACTAATGAAACCCAGCTCCGCTCGGAACATGATACTCCCCATGTTCGGCCCATTAACCCAACTGGTAGGAAACGTGTTGGGCTGAGCTTCAATCTTTATTGAGATGAATATGACCAAAATAATGACATTTTAAGATCCTAATTGTCCAATTGTGCTGACAGCTGTTGTGCTGCATTGCGATGCCAGTGCAATTGCAGTTTCCTAGCAACCGGAGAGGCACAATGCAACGATTTTCTGTTAAGTGGAAATCATTTTCTCTCAGCAAGGCGAGGCTGTATATTCAAACAACAATATGAATCCCACAACGTGTGCTTGCTTCTTCACATTTAGGCTCGTGTTCGTGTTGGCTTCGCTGCTTCGAACAGCAACAGAAACGCTAGCACGCATGTTTCTGGGCGTGTGTATTGACGTGTGTTTGGCGACAGGATGCCAGTGCAGGTTAACATCCACATGGGTCATGTGTGCCTCTCTATACTCTAGAGGTGTGGTGGAGCTTATGAAAGAGCCGCGCTGCCGCAAACAGAGTCATCTCAGTTGATTAATTTTCATCCAAAATGCTCCGTCTTGTGCTAATCATTGTACATGCATTCTTTTCAATTAATTCACTATCAGGGGAGGCAGGGAGTGGGGGGAGGTTGGGGGAGGGGGAGAGGAGAGTCTGGGGGAAACAGAAAATCCAATCGTGCCGGTCTGAAGTCGCCGCGCAATGGAGCATTAGTCTCATCCTGATGTAATTGGAATGACACCAAGAGTAAAGCCTGCTGATTTAGGGACAGCCCCTAGGCTTGATTTAATGCCCTCTACCAAAACTATACATCCATCTTTTTATCTTCCTGCGCTCCCCTCTCCCGGGCCCTCCATTCTCCTCTGTACATCCCTCCCCCACCCTGTGTTGCCGCACTCCTGCTTGTTCACTAGCTACAGCGCCATGCATCTCCATCTGTACTCAATTAAAAAAAGAAGAGTAGCCACATTTTGTAATTTCTTTTTTAAAGCCCGGAAGGTTGTAAACTCCCAGCCGAGTGTGTTTTTTCCCGGCATTGTACCTACTCCTAATGGCATTTATGCACTCGAATGGCTGAGTTTACTCTCACGGAGTTTATGTTTTAATAGCGAGTAAATATCTCCAGAGAAGAGTGCAAGGAGAGGGCAGACTGAGCAGGTGTATCCAGGCCAGGGTGCTGCATCCCCAGGGTTCGCTGCTACTCCGTCCCCTGACAGATGGACTGCCAGGGCAATCCTATTACCCCCATGTGTTTAGCTGCTCTTAATGCCATGGTGGGCTGCATGGTTGATGGTAGGCAATGAATGTTTGGAGACGGAACCTCATGCTACTGAATGGGGATCATACTGATTTGTTTGATAACAATATCTGAAAGCAGCGGACAGCCAGTGAAAATTACAACCATGAAGACTTTGTGGCCCAGCTGGTGAACTCAGATACGGCTCGTCTCACTGAGGGATGTCATTTTAATTCGGCTCAAGTGCTCATTAGGCTTTTCTCTGTATATTTCACACACTGGGTTTATACTTTTTGAATTGTGTCAATATTTTGTACTATGTCTTCTCATCACATTCAGCATTCTGAAGCCTAAAGTTGCTTAACACATGTATTGCACCATTCATATACTAGACCACATACCTCTGCCAAGACCCATAGTCCTATGACATCCTGTTTTAATTCACTAGATATTTATTTAGATCGGCACCTACACATAGGACGTCAGATTTTTTTGCATCAAGATCCATGAACTCATCCCTTGGAAATTGGTGAAAATGCAACCAACCATATAAACAACTGGACAGGGGTGAAATCTCAACCTCCTTGGTGGAGGTACTTTAGGGATTTTATGACCTGTCCTGAAAAAAGCTATGAAAGTCGTGCCTGAAACATTTGGTGACTTTACAATAATCCTTTACATACACGTAGTGATTGGCTTGAATATAAATTCAGGTTTTCCTACTACTGTAACTGGAACCACTATGTTCATTTAGTTCACATTTGAATCATCATTATTGTTCATTTGACAGAGTTTGTCACAATATTGTACCTATATTGTTTTTACAATCATTAAACCATTGCTGGCAATACTGTGAATCAGTAAATGCTTCATGACAGTATAAATCCATCCTCGCAGCATGGATCTATCGATCGCTGTGTCGTTGAGTCGGTTCAACACTTTGGCTCAAACTGAAATATCCCCTTGTGAACCCTTGTGACTTTGGTGGTTTCCTCAGTTATGATTGAAATACGTCTACTACAGTCATGTTCCCCTTAGGATGAATTGCAATCCTAGTGCTGACGTTAGGATTTAGACTAGACTAGCTTAGTTGTAGACTCTAAAACATAATTTCGTCCAAAAGTACCAAGAACCTTTAATCCGATGGAATGTTTTTCCAGCAACTATAAGTCTTTAGGTTTGACTTTGGTCTCAATGAAATTGTCTGACATTGTTTGACATTGGATTTTATCCATATTACATTATATTTTATTTTATAATATTCTTCTACTTGTTATTGTAGTATACGCCTTTACGTCTATGTGTGTGAAAATATATTGTTTTAATTCATTATTTGGGATCTTGTTAGAGTGGCTCTTTACACATCCATCACTACTGCAGAGACTCTGCCTCCAAATGATGTCAAAAACTCAAGATGGCGTCCCCTTTATATGAGATACTTTAGCTTCATTTCTCTACAGTGGGAAGTGGAGATGCACCATCCATCTTTATTCCAAATAAATGTTCCAGAAACTATTCAGATTTCTGATTGCACTGAAATACTTGATTTAGATTAAGTTTATCAGCATTTATGAAAAAAACAACAACATTATTTTCATTTAGCAAGACTTATGTGTGGCATATAATTATGTTTCAACCTGATCACAATTTAAAACTTCAGGGTATTAGGGTAAGATCAAATTTTTGTAAACAGCTTACAGTTGAATCATTACAAGTCAAATTACTATTAGTCATTCCATTTATTATTCCATTATTTGTTTAAATATATTAAATAACAATACATAAGAAGTATTTCTTGGATCCATTTTGGATTGATCTGCCGAAAACCCTCAGTCTTGTTGGATTAACTGGAGGAAAATAATCCATATCTATCCTATTTAACCCAGACATTATCCAGTGGTCAATACTTATTATTGATTGCAATCCATGAGATTCTGAGATATGAGGGAATTCCAGCGAAGGTGGCTAATAACTGTGCTGTGCAGTCAAATATCTATACTTTGTGTGTAAGCATTTGCTGTGTATGTTGTTTGGTATGCAGACAGCGCCTGTGCCGCCTGTGGCCCCTTCACCAGCATCTGCAGGTCAGGCAATTACCACACATCAAGGAAAGCAATTGGGCATGACTAAAATATCATTGCCATGTGATTGTGTCCCTATGTTTGGTGCTGCTCGAGCCTAATTTAACCCACTTTGTCCATACGATCGAGGAGAATTGAGGACACGCTCTCCAATTCCGGGGCCTCCCCCGAGCATTTCCTGCAAGTCTGACACACAGCAGCTGGGTTGTATAGATGCCCTGTCACTGGTCGCCCGCCCCAGCGGAGTGGGAGACGAGGTGTAATGAACATGAGAAGTCGGGTACCGGAGGAGAACAAGTAGCTGGAGGTGTGGGGGAGGGAAGATTAAATGAGCCATGGGTTGCAGAAAGTTCAAAGCTCTGAGAATGTAACCCCTTTTCCACTGGTCAAAAAACCCATACTACCTCTTTTACACCAATATTGGAAATTATACATACAGATATACCTAATTCAGGTTTTTATTCCTCAATGCATCAGGTTCAACCTCATGAATGCACTGAAAACTGAGAGGCTCTCTCACCCTATTTTCTACAAATTTGACAGGACACGATTAATTCATATGTATTCTAACCCCATATTTCACCATTTTCATAGCAGAACAACAAAACATTACATAACACTGATAAAACCAGTGTCTATCGCAAGGTAATCTGGCCTGAGAGTGAATGTCGATGGCCAGATGTCAAGCCCCTCTTCCCCTGGTCAAAAAACCCCCACGAAATCTGGAACACCCGAGGGAAAGCGCAAATGTTCTCTTCTTTATTTTGGCAGTCTAGACGCTGACACTGCACTTATTCTGCGCGACATTATGATGTACTTTGCATTGTACAAAATGCAACAATGGCAAAATAGTGAGACTCACTGGTGAAGAAAACAGAAAGGCAAAATCTTCTACCGGCGATGGGGTAGGAGTCAATCTTCTTTTACCACATTCGTTTCTGTGTATTCGCTAATTTTGGTGTAAACTGACCCGGGGTCACCTGTAAATGGTAATTGGGTTTGTATTCATATAGCTTTTCTAGTCTCTATGGCCACTCAAAGCGCTTTACAGTACAGTTCTACATTCACCCATTCACACACACATTCATACAGTGCATCTATTCGCAACACTTAATTATTCTATGGGGGGGCCATTCGGGGTTCAGCATCTTGCCCAAGGACACTTCGGCATGCAGACGGGTCAGACTGGGGATCGAACTGCCAACCATCAGGTTTGAGGACGACCACTCTACCCCTAAGCCACAGTCGCCCGTGTGTGGTCGTATAATTATAAAAAGCCCAACTGGTTTCCAATCAGTAGGTACATCATGAAGGCGGACGTGATTGAGGGAGGGGGGAGCGAAAATGACAGGGTTGAAGTGGAAAGGAGATTGGCATGTGTGCAGAGGGAGCGGGACAGAGGCAGACAGAGAGACGGTGAATGTCATTAGGGAGACAGCATTGATCCCAGGCCCTGGCTCCGAGAGGCACCCTCCACTTATTCCTTCATTATACAGTCAAATATGTCTGTACCTTTAACTGCAGCCCCCTGCCCGCCATCAGACTGCCTCGCTGCCTCATAATCCCCCTCCTCACCTCCCGACAGAATCTGACAAAACTCGGCCTCTCATCCATGTTGCTTCATTCCCCTTAAAATCCATTGTTTCCATTTCTCAATGCTCAGCTGTAACTTAGCCGAAGTGTAAGTTACAGCCGAGCAGGGAGGGGGTTTCCCTGCGTGTTTCCTTTTGTCCTCACAGACCTCTGTTTAAATATTGATAGAGATGGGAAACGCTGCTGCCCGCTCAGTCAGATCTCAGAGGGTCAAGGATGGCAGAGCTTCTCTGCAGATTTCATTAGGGGAGCACAAGACTGTAAATATGGAATCATGCGAATCCCGGGCCCTCACCAACGCTCCAGCAGGCTTCATTATCTCCCTGCATGGATAATGGATAATGCCCCGTAATGTATTCCGGTGGAGATGGAGGTGTGATGGGGTGTAAAATAGCATGTGTAGGAAGGCCCTGTTTCTTTTTTTTTATTGTTTTTATGTACAAGCAGGCCGCCTCTCTCACAGCAAGATTCCCATTAGTGCAGAAGCAGAGGATTGGATGTGCAAATGGTCGCGTGGATTAGAGAGCTATAATGCATTTAGGAGAGGGGGCTATGCAATCTCTTTATTGCTGCTGATGTGTGTGGAGGCTCGCACAGGGGAGATACTCAGGGTCCCTTTGTGGAACCAGGGAGATTTAGGGTAAAGTGAGTAGATAAGGGGAGGAGGGATTCACTGCCAGCACGCACGCACACACACGGACACACACGCACACACACATCAAAGATTATAGTTTGAGTAGAAGACTGGTTGTGTGTGGTGTTATTAAACCCAGCATGGAAATGAGATTTTCCCAGAAAGAGGCGCAGACGGTGGCCCTGCTAATCTAATTAATCAGCGTCTGGTTCTTTTTTTTTGGTCATCTCTCTGTCGCTCTCGCCTCTTCAGTTTTCTTCTCTACTCGGCTCATCCCTCCCTCTCTCCCTTGTGCCTTCCTGATATCTATGACTAAACTTAATGCAGAAAAGAACAGAAAGGTGCCCAGTCACGTGACTCATATGAAGCATGTCTCGTCTTCCCCTGGCAAGACTAGCTGCAGCGAAGAGGGAACTGGATCTGGGAGCATGGAAAGTAGAGGCTTATCCGTGTCTCTGCATGAAGCAGGATGCAGGGGCAATAGGGACGCAGGATCTACCAGGCTTTAGAGGCAACCTGCTACCAGGCCGTGGGGCAGCTGTCGGCTTTAACACGTACAGACCTGGTTGATGGTGATCAGGGTGTGGGTGACCCTGAACTCTTCTCTAACTGGTGGTGGTGGTGCTCTGATGGTGCTGGTGGTTCGACTGAGGATCACATTTGCTGCTTGTGGATCTTTTTTTTCAAAGAGCCAGCCGCTAGGCGGCATGGGAGGGGCCGCCCACTTCAGCAGCAACAGCACAGTGCGCTATCCGTTGCAGTGAGTCAGCTGAGCTGACGGTATCCAAGGTACGCGGGGACAGGGAGAGAGAGAGGAGTCTTTGCAGGATCTTGAGACAGAAAGGCCGCTGTATAACTTTGGAGAGTTTGACAGGGAAATACTGAAGTGACAGGAGCAAGCTTGTTGACGCATAATCCCGCCCGCCCCGCTGGCACTGGTGCAGGCACAGGGAGGGGGGCAAATCAAGCCGCACACAAACTCAAATCCTCCAGAAGAGACTCGCGGGGTGCGCTGCTGCTGCTGAGACGGATCCAGCCACCTCTAGGCAGGAAGACGCACCATTTTTTTGACGTTTTTTATTGACGCACCATGGTGATGATGTGTGTCCTTTACGTGCAGATGAATGATCTGAAGCAGAGGACGTAATGCGCTTTAATAATTAGGCTCTAAATCCACTGCTGGATTCGGCACAGTCCCTGCGTCGCGTACGGTGCGCGCTGTTGGATGCGCTCTGAGGTGTGGACAAGACCTGCCCGTGCATCATCATCATCACCATCATCCTCAGCAGCATCGACTTCACAGGCATTTATTTGATCGCGATTGTGTTTATTACACGGGGAGATCTGGAGCCATGACAGCCCCCCCGCTGGTCGCAGCACTGCCCGCCACCTGCTGACGGTACCGGGCAGGATGGTGAGCAGGTCTGCCGCGTTCAGGATCCCGAACCAGCCGATTTATCAATGGAGGAGGAGAGTGACACCCGGAAAATCAACAACAGCTTCCTGCGCGACCACAACTATGCAACCGAAGGTATTTAAAAAGTGATGATGTTGAGGGGAGAGAGAGAGAGAGAAAAAAAAATCCTATCCTGAGCTGTTACTCTGCAGATCACCTGAGGCTGTCGCTGGAGGGAGGCTGATATCACAGCGAATGCACCAGCCATTGCATGGGATCAATACAATAATTATTATCAGGCAAACAGCTCAGTGAATAGACATCACTGTGCAGTTGTTTACATGGATGCCATTTGGCTTGCATTAGGTCATTAAGAGGGAATTTAATTGCACTATAATCTTCTGTGAGGGTATTAAAGAAGGCGTTGTTTCATGTAAATGTTCACAGTGGAGGTTGGTGGTGTCACTGGCAGGAAATGATGAGGTGCCTTCCCATCATACATGCTATTTCAGGATCCTTTAATCTGCACGGACGTGGAATAAAGCTGCTTCTGGAGTCTCATGTGATGCAGTTGGAATACCTGATCAAGAAATGTATTTTCCTCACCCTGTGTTCACTTGTTGAGAGAATGAGACGGAGGAGACAGGGAGGGTGGCCTGATTTAAGGAGGCAGCATCTCCCTCACACACACACTTTTTCTTACAGTACATCTACATAAGCACGCATTGAACAATAGCTGTGACTTGCAGAGCTTTTAAATCCTGCTCCCTGCTGCACGTGAGCGCGCATCGGCCTATTAACCATTTGATGCTTAATAGTTCCCTTGTGTTCCACCAATCAGCTCCATCTGTCCTCCGCAAGCTGCTTAGATTGGTGATCAACATAAAAACACTGATTTACAGGTAGAGGTTATCGCTGATCTCATTACTACCTCCATTCTCGTATATTAGATCGTGCAGATTGGTTATGGACATTAACTTCAGTTATCAGTATGATCATAAAAAGCAGCGGGGACTAAGAGCTTTTCATTACACAGAGACAACATTAACATAAGGTCAACTTCATCTGCCCGTGTTTACAAAGTCTTCTAGGGCTGCAGCTAATGATTATGTTCATTATTGATTAATTTGCTGCATATTGATCAGCAAATTGGTTTGTCCATTAAATGTGGAAAAATTAGCAAATTTCATTTCAACCGACAAAAAGAGATTGCATTCAAATTGCTGTCTTTATTCAACGAATAGTCTTAAAAGCAGAGATATTCAGCTTAACGTCGTGTCTGACAAATTAAAGCAACAGATCTTGACACATGTGAAGCTAAACCCGACGAGTGGGAGGCCATTGTAGCTTGAAAATGACTAAAATTAGGAATTATTCAAATGATTTTACGCCGTATGACTAATTGATCAATGAACTAAGTGTTGCTGCTTCATTACCTTGGTACTGTACATTTTTTGTCGTTAAATTCAGTGCACATTGTTTTATTTGCACATTTGTAGTCGTTTCTGCAGCATAGGGGGTAGCCTTGAATCCATATCTCACCATTTTTGCCTTCCACGTACCACAATGTTTAAAATCAGACAATAAAAGAACAGACGTAAAATATGATGAAAATAGCACAATCGTGCATCTATCCCGTAGTTGTAATGAAAGAAAAGTGGTGTAGAATAGAGGTTGTTGGAGGGTGAATGTGGCTGCAGGGTGGGTCAGAGCCACAATGGCTCCTTGGGTTTGCCAGTAGCTCAGGTTACTGATGCCACTGCAGGTTGGAGGAGAGACAAAGTCACAGCTCAGGAGGAAGATGGTCTCAATTTTCCTGATGCTTTTTGTCTTTTTTCTTTCAAATTTAAACACAAGAGAGCATCATGATTTGTTCTGCTCCCCGGCTCTTTCAGATGAATCCCTGTCATTGCTAAACACACAGTCACTGGTTCAGAGGGAGCGGAAGTGAAGTGGGGGTGGGAGTGGTGTGATGGATATCTTTGTGTGATGTGTGCGCTGAGATGAAAAAAAATGGGAGGGGAGCTTCTTCCAGCTTCTCCCCGTCTCTCTGTCTCCCTCCTTCACTCTGTCTCATCCTTTTGATGGAGAGAGAGTGTATTAGAGCTGTACAGGTTGTAAAACGTGTCTCCTTAAAGCAAAGCACTGTCTAGGCTCTGGCCCATCTGTGCTTTTCAAACAATGAGACTCGACTTTTGTTATTTTCTTTATAGTGATAATTTATGGAGGAGCGTCACACCTCATATATCATGAATGTGTGTGTGTGTGTGTGTGTGTGTGCGTGTGCAATCACTGTCCCTCCTTGTCCCTAAAAGGTATAGAGTCAGTCTACAGCCAAAGATCACACTAGCTGGTGTCTGGGTCCATCGCCCCTCAGCAATAAATTCACCAAAGTGCACATGTTCCATCAGGCCTGGTCCATTCAGACCACACACACACTTACACATGCACACACAGGTCTCTTAGTGGTGGCGAGCTGGTGAGGATTTCCCCCCAGGCCCTGCCAGAGCGGCAGGGCACTTTTATGATGTCACATTTTAATGATGTCACTCAGGTTGACCTTTGCCACGCACCAATCCCACGCCTCACTGGGCCCCTGGGCGGATACATTGACACGATGCATGTCCACGCTGATGTGAGCAAAGCTGTGCTGGTCATCTATAGCTGGGTGTGAAATCTCAACGTCCCCTCGACCATAAAAGCAAAGTTTCCAGAAGCTTCATTGTTGTCGAGCTGAGAGAAAATTACATTGCGGGCTCATTTGCATTCACCCGCCGCCTGCAGATGACACGCAGCTAATGGTGAAAGGATGGATGGTGCTGGGCGGTGTGTCACCACAGTTGTGTATAAGTGTGTGTTAAGTCAATGGACTGTTACACTCCCACAACACGGCTCCTAGTTAATTCCACCTGAATGTGTTGTGTGATGAAACAGTCAATCAGAACACAACGCTGGATGTTAAAAGATGCAGATTGCTTCCTCGCTGTGAGGCAGCACCTAACCTGACGTCTGCTTTGCTATTGATTTCTGGTCCTTTACAATTTAGCCACCGGAACAATGACCCGAAGATCTATTGGTAGGAGGTGTAATCCCTTCCTCCCTTCTCCCCCCCCCCCCCCCCCTCGGCTCTCCCTCTCTCTTGCCTTCGCCGCTTACACTGTACGTCTGTCTGATGCAAGTACAAGACTGTGAGTGTGATATGACCCCTGTAGCCCCCTCTGAATACTGATGCAGTGCTGTAACAGAGAGCTCACAACCTTTATTGCTGCTGCAGATGAGAGCGGGGGGGGGGGGGGGGGGGGGGGGGGGCAGCGAGCCTAGTTGTTTGTGCCAAGGCAAACGGCCTGGGGCCACACTTTAGGACCCCAGCATAAAAAAAAAGCTTAGCCCACCATACCCTCAGGTCCCATCCATTATTCACTATATGAAACACTCAAAACGCAGGAGCCCCGCCGCAGAACGAAGCGCAAGAGGGATAATGTCTGTGTGTGTGTGTGTATGGGGGTGCATGGTGTGGGGGGTGGCGGGGGCTTAATGGCAAGCTGTGAAGTTGGGGAGAGTCACACTCCTTATTCAGCAGCTGCTTTCATCCCCTGATTAGCTTCTTATTAAGTCTGCAGCTCCATGAAATTTTAATGAGAATTTATTAAAGAATACCCTTAGTGGGATGATTGCAAGAAAAAAATCTAAAAAATAATAGTATCCTAGTTCTCAACGGCAAACGAGCTTCCTGGTGAGTGGATTTGAGGTGCAGCTGTGATGGATGTACCGAGTGCGATTCATTCAGAGGGCCGCTGGCCCGCGGGCTGAGCAGTGTTTGACCTTTCTGGACTTTATAATGGAATACATTTGTAAGTTTTGATAGCTAATTCCTGCGTCCTGCGTGTCGTCACTCCCCACGCTTCGTGTTCTGGTGATAAGGTCATCGCGGAATGATGCAGGTTTTGTGCAGCAAGGTTCTCGTCTTTGATTCATTCCTCCCTCAAACACAAGGGAGATGAAAGGGAGTGCACCAAAGCAGCTCAGACAGACAGATAGAGAGGGAGTGCGTTTTTTTGTTGTTTTGGTGAATTAAAATTCTGTCTGCCCCAGATTCCCCACCATCCCCCCCCCCCCCCCCCCCCCTACATCTTCAGTTTCTAAGAGAATACCAAATTACAAGCATTCTGAGTGATTCCTTTTGGTATTCAGCTTGGTGCTGGCGGGGATCGATCACTTATTTCACTCCTTTTCACCACCCCGTGTTTTGCCCTGTCCTGTATTGTGTCTGTGGTGTGATGTGTTCCAACGTCGATGTGTTAATGAAGTGTGAGGAGTGAAGCAGGAACACGTCTCGCCCATTTCCCCCACTACTCCCTGTGGGGGGAGAGAAGGGACATAGAAAAGCAAACGCACACACAATATTTACACACTTGAGCACATACACACACATGCAGACAAAAACGCATACACACACACACACACACACACACACACACTGTGTGTCAATCTCAAGGGGCTGATCCAGGAGAAACCAGGTTAATTAGCTTGTTCACTCCACATCTTACAAAGAGTCATGCTCCTCAGATCCTCTGCTTTGTGTGCAGCTAATAAAGCCTAATAAACCCTTAATCATATGGCTGACTACCAGACCAGTAGGTAACGAGGCGTATTCAAACATTTAGTTTGATTTCCATTGTTGCTAGTGTGAAATGAAGCTGTGATCAGCTGCTAATTCATAAGGAAATGGAATTTTACATGTGCAGAATTTGTACTAGTTTGGCGTCCGTTGCAGGAAGGAAAGATTTGCTGACCGATACATATTGTTGATTATCACAGAAGGTACATAGAGCTGCGGGTGAAAGAGAGTGCGAGAATGGACCAGAATTCCCCCCCCGGCCTGATCCTTTGACGCAGGCAGCTCAGCACAAGTGCTGTAATCCTCCCCTCACCACGTCTGACGCTAACAAAGCATTTACACAACACTATGTTGCTCACGTCCCTCCCTCTACCTGGAATTACTGCGCGCCACTTACACAACTGTATTTCCATGCATGAACCCAACCCGTTTTGGGTCTGTGTGTCTTACACAACCCTCCCAATGCCAGCGGATCAAGACCCGCTTCGTTTTCTGGGATTTATTTCACCCCTGACAGGATTATGTGCTGTCTAGAGGTTAGCTAGGGTGCTCCTATTTTGGTCTTTGCTTGCGTCTGTGCCGGTGAGACTCACTGTACGATCTTTTTGTTGACCCACTTAGAGAAACAAACCTCTGTCCCCGGACTCCCCCCTCACTCACAATCATTTCTTTTAGTGGCCCCTTCTGTTATGTGATATAGATGTTGCGAGCTCAGGCTTCTATAAATACATTCAATATCCTCCCTCGCCTGCCCTGTGTCCGTGGCTCCTCGTGCACATTTTTCATTCCAGAATCAATGCATATCTATGTTTCCACCCAATTGATCTGACGTCCAATTCTATATTGCATGCTGAAGGGTGTTATTGCAGTTCAGGTTGGCGAGCAGAAACAGATAAGAGCGGTGCCATGCCCGTTTTATTTCACTGGTACAGACAAGCATCACAGCAGCAGGCTCACAGGCTTGTCTGCGTTATTACTGGTGATGGATGTGTGTTATCTCGAGCATCACTCTGATGCATCAAGAAGCGCTGACCTGTCCGTGTCAGACCTGGCTGGCCACGGGATTTATGGGCTTCATCTGGTTATGGTCTGCTGATGAGGCTGTGCGTGTGGGTGTGTGTGTGTGTGTGTGTGTGTTTGTTTGTGTGTGAGAGAGAGAGAGAGACAGAATGTGTGAGAACACATTTGATCAGTTGAATCACCGGCCAGATGCTAATCCTACTCCACCTTGAAGATGAGGCTCACGTAATAAAATTCTGATCTGGTGCAAGCGGGAAATATTCAGGGGACCCGCCCACCTGCAGCTCTGCTGTTAATCAATTTTTTCCCTGGTGTGAAATTTCCTCTGAAAAAAACCAGCACGCTGCCATTCAAACACAATTCCATCAGTGGCCGAGGTTGTCTGTAGAGAGATACATTTGCATGAGGAAAAACTCATTTAGGGAAGCGTTCCATCACGTTGTGTGTCTCAGCTCACTGGCCCTTGCCGATTCTTCATTTACTGAGATGATTGAAGGATGTATGCGTGTGTAAACTCGTTAAACGGCATCCATCAATTACTGTTTCTCTTCAGTGACTTAATGTGTTGATGATGAGGGATGCAGAGAGGGAGTGGGGGAAATTAGGAAAAAGAGGAGTATGAAGGACAAAAAGGGAGAAGGAGAGACAAGCTTGGATACAAGAATGCTGACTGTTAAGCCGATTCCATTCGATTCACGCCACTGGCTTTGGCTTGATGGTGCTGGGAGAAGACACTATTGTGTGCGCCTCTGTGTGTGTGCGTGTGTGTGCTGCACATGCAAGTCTCTGTGCACCCAGGGGGTCAATATAGTTTTTTGCGTGCGTGTGTGTATGCAACCACTCAATAAGTGTCAGTGGGGTTCTCCCGGGTTGTAATTAGGTCAGAGTGTGTCTTTTCTGTGGAAAAAGTCATTAGTTTCAAATATGATAAGGATTGCCCACCTGCATGGCCACAAGAGTCCCTCTGGTCTCACCTTTGAATGTGGCTTCCTTTTCAACAATTAAATCAAACAAGGGGAAGAGCCACACACATGCACACCACACACGATAACGCTTTTTCATTTCCACCATGCACAGCGGCTTTATGTGAGGAGATGAGCCAGTCTGCAGGGACTCTATTGTCTGAAGTTGTGCACTGCATTGAACTAGACACACTCCCCCAGATGCAGTACCAGGTTTTCACCCTATTGCAGCACTCGCTCTGTCTGCTGAATTACAGCAAGCATCAGCAACTAAGTCTGAGAGCTATTGGCACACACACTCACAGACACACATTCACCCCTCCGACTGCTGCTAGAGATGGAAACGGTCTCCATAGCAACATTCCCCTCTCCTGTTCAGCACTCTGCCAGTAGCAGGTCCACAGAGGGCGTAGGGGGGTACAAAACAACAAGCTCACTCTCTCTTTCTCTCTTTTTCTCTGTCTAATATTATTGTCACTGTTAAGCAAAGGGCTAGCCTCCACTGTACGTGTATGTCTGTGTAAGTGTGTGTGTGTGTGTGTGTGTGAGACTATGTGAGGCTATGTCCTTTTAGCCCAGGGCTGTATAATAATTACAGTCACCATTAGCCTCTCCTAAATACGAGCAGATGTATGTCTTTGAGAAGGAGAGGAGAAGCTACCTTAAGGGTAGGTGTCTGTTATTTACTTTTTGGTAGAATTTAACTGGAGCTATGCAGAGACACGGAGAAATGTTGGGGATGTAGACAAAAGAAGGCAATTATATCTTATAAGCGTTATATTTCTTTTGTCCAGATAGTGCACTGCACAGACTGGAAGTTAAAAAGTAGGCGTAACATATGTCATCCGCAAAGGAGAACCCGTTTGAAAGGTTTATGATATTTTTTAACGAAGGAGCAGTAGAGTCTTGGAGCAGCACATGGTCTTGCAGCCAACGGGAGACTGAGGAATGGCGTTATTACAGTCTTGGAAGAGCCCTATAAAAAGCAGAAGTGCAATTAAATGAAAACGATTGGCTCACTTCAATGAGACACGGTGCTACATTAGTTGATATCATGCAGTGACTCATCCTGTGATTTGTCCTAATCCATATTTCTACAAAAGTAGGGTAACAGTGCCACAGAGTCCTCTACGGGTTTGTCACGAGATTCCCCTCCCCTTCCCCTCCTGTGTTTTCTGGAAATCCCTGCACCGCATCGGACTTGAAAGCTCTTTCTTTTAGTCTGACTTCTACCTTGACAGCTTTTGTCCACACTGACATTTTCTCCCCCTCCTCTCCCTTTCTGCTTCCTGTGTTGCAGCTGACATTATCTCAACGGTGGAGTTTAACCCATCGGGGGAGCTGTTGGCCACCGGGGATAAAGGAGGCAGAGTTGTCGTCTTCCAGAGGGAGCAGGAGGTAGGAAATGCCAACAATGCTACGCTAATTACGTTGCCCTTCTGCTGAGAGGATTTCACAGCCTTGAAACATTAAAGTTGCTTTTAAATAACAAGGGAAGGTGTATTTTTGAAAAGGACTGCTGGTTGGAAATCTAAATGTCACCACAAATGGTAAATTGTCTTTAAACACAATCACTACGCCCTCATGCAGAAGCATCGTTTTTAACCACTCCATTCGGAATAACAGTTAAGATCCCAATGATCCTAGCATTTGAAACAGATGTAGAATTGTTATTTAATACAATGGAGAAGCCATACAAATAGCATTTTGAATTCAATGTTCATTCAGAATAAATACGACATATTTGTTATCCTTTTAAATCTTAAATCTTTATGTGAAGCTATGGTAACCGGCTGCTGGAGAGAGTAAGTATATTTCCTAAACAACTAAAGGAATGAATCTCTCCATAACACATTTGAAGTAAAAAACAGGCCGACTTTGACGCCCATCTCTCGGGCATAATTCAAAAGTCTCTCTCTCACCTCCTAGTTAAGAACGCTGCAGCTAGGCCTCTTACTGATTTAAATATAAGACATCACACCAATCCTGGCTTCTCTCCGTTGGCTCCCTGTTTGCTTTAGAATGGATTTTAAGGTTTTACAGATCACTTTTAAAGTTTGCCTTATTCTGGCCCCAAACAACACAGTAGAAATGTTGGCCCTATACGAGCCAGCTCGGAGCCTTAGATCTTCAGCTGGGGCCCTTCTGGTCATTGCAAAGTTGAAGTCTAATGCTGCTTGGGGAGATAAGGCTTTTAGAGCCAGTGACTTGTTTTAATTTACTTCTTAAAACCCATTTTTACAGACTTGCCTTTATGTGATGTTGCCTTTTCATCTGTCTTTTTGTTATATTGCAACTTTTTTTTAGGTTGCAATATAAGTAAAGTTATTTTTATTATTTATCATGTAATCTTTCTTATCTCTGTCGCCTCCTCCTCCTTCAGAGTAAGAGCCAGCCCCAGCGCAGAGGGGAGTACAATGTTTACAGCACATTCCAGAGCCACGAGCCGGAGTTTGACTACCTGAAGAGTTTGGAGATCGAGGAGAAGATCAACAAGATCAAATGGCTTCCTCAGCAGAACGCCGCTTACTTCTTGCTCTCCACCAATGGTCAGTCACTCAGCGAGTGTTTCAAGAAGGCGGGATTCATTCCTCACTCCACAGAATAGTTAGAATTACAGCTGAGATAAAAGGAGACGTTATTAATATCAATTTAGAATCACTATCTCTGTGAGCATATTGGTGTTTCGCTTGACGGAGCAGGTGCCACCAGCCGGGGCCGTTCGGATTGAGTACTTCATGCATGGCTGCCACAGCAGGCAACACACTCACACACATATATATATCAAATCATGTGGCACCGCACCCCATACATGTACGCTAGCCTTAGCAGACACATACACATCAGCAGAGAGAGAGACATCTTGCAGATTGTGGTGCTTCATGCATGGCTGCTCCAGGAGTGCTAGCGGTGGCTGGGACAGATGGTGCAGGTTCCTGTGGCGATGGCCTCGCTGCTCTGACACCAATACTCACTGTGGAAATTCAAAGGGGAAAAAAGCAACAACCTGACTGCTGCTGACAACCACTTTCACTAGACAGAGACACCGGGATGTAACTGGTGTCTACGTGATGCAGAATTGAAAAGACGGACAGATGGCTTTTTTCAGAGGGAGCGTATACATGTTGCAGTCAACATGGAGGTTGATATCAGTACATCAGTATCTACACAGGAGCCACCATTCATCATCCTTGCTGGCTCCTTCCCAGCTACATGCCAGATTGGCTGCCCAACCCCCGCATCCATCTTGTTACTGAGTTTTACCGTGGTGAGCCGTTTTCTGTGTGTGATTTTTGTGTGCGGTTTTGTGTGATGTATCCATCTCAGACAAGACGGTGAAGCTGTGGAAGATCAGTGAGAGAGACAAGCGTCCGGAGGGCTACAACCTGAAGGATGAGGACGGACGGATCCGAGACCCGTCGACCATCACCTCGCTACGGGTAAGGACAGGTCACACAACACAATCAGGTCTAACACCAGCTAACGTCATATGCACTCTAGTACACACTTCTACTCTGTCTTGCTGGTGTGTTCAAATGTAACTGTTTGGCTCAGAGTAAACCCGCAGGTCATGATCTGACGACAGGAAAAACATCAATCTTCTATGGGAACAACCACCTTATAGGCTTCCTTTAGAAGGAATTGAAACCCACAAGATCCATTAAGTTTAATCCATCCATCATCCATACCCTCTCTTGAGGGTCACAGGAACAGATCCCAGCGGATATTGGGCGAGAGGCAGGATATACTCTACTGAAGTCAGCAGCATATCAAGGCTGATTTAGAGCAGCAAACAACCATGAACAATCATATTCACACCTATATTTGTATATAGTTAACCTAAGCTGCATGTGTTTGCACTAAATGTTGGAGAACTAGGAGAAAACCACGCACACACACATGCATAACTCAAAGGATCCTCGGAGAGGGCGTACCTCCGTTCCCTTATTAACCATATTTAAATTCACTAGATTTGTATTTGGATCTGCACCAAATTGGTCCCACTCATAAATCAGTTCTCTAAAACCAAGTTTAGTGGTAATCCCTCCAGTAGTTTTTGCATAAGCAAGCTAATTAACAAACAGGGTTAGTGGATGAAAAAATAAACTCCTTGGCGGAGGTAAACATTGCTGACTGACCACTGTGATGACGTGCAGCCTCATGAAGTGTCAATATTATTTAAAGTTATGATATATAAAATGTTAGTTATTGAGCTTTAGAGGTGCAGATAGGTGAACTATGTTGACCTTAGTCAGAGCAAGGCTAGCAGTTTCTCCTAGTTTCCATGCTAAGCTAAGCTACTATCTATATACACACACAAGAATGGTATAAGTAAATCATTCATCGTCACTTTACTCTTGGTAGGAAAGTGACCAAGTGTATTTATCAAAAGTGACAAACTATTCTTTTAAATGTATCAGTCTGAAAAAATGAAAAGTCAAAGTTTTGAAGATATTATTTGATATTTTCAGAGCAGACATAATGTAGGTGCACAATGCCAGGAGTCTGAACCTGAAATATAATTTTTTATCATTTGCTCACATTTGCCTTTTGTCAGACATTTCAAACCAACAAAAGCCTATCCTCTGTTTGCACATAGAATGGTCTGAGGTCTGAATAAGAACAGTACAGATAAGCTGATTAAATCAACATTTAGCATTCAGTCGTTATCGCCTTTAATCCTGCACGAACATCTTAGCAACACATGCTGTATATGTATATTTATATGTATTTCATATCTCAAAGTTGACACGTCTCTGTTTTAAATAGCAGCTGATGATCATATGGTGCGTTTCAGTGCCGGTCAATGAGATAGACACAATCCAACATCCATGTTTGGGCAAATTTTAACTCAGACTGGCAGAAGAAAGTGAGAATGAGTGATCGATATGTGCAATGAGGTGAAAATTATTTTTTCTCTCGCTCTGAGTCTCATTCTTATCACTCTGCAAAACACTTTTCACACAAAGAAGGCGGGCACTGTGTGTGTGTGTGTGTGTGTGTGTGTGTGTGTGTCTGCCACAGTAGATTAGTGCTGTGTTCAGCGTGTCTGTCCCTCTTTGTCTGGCTGGCCAGGGGATCATAGCAACCTGGAGGACAGGCCGGGACTGTGGCAATCCTGTTTAGAGGCTGTGAAATCTGCTCAGGGCGAGAAAAAGCAGAGGGTTCAACTCGGAAACATTAATTCAAAAATGTAGCCGGATAATGAGGTCATCATTTATAATCTCCCTCAAACACGAAATATGATCAAAATGTGTATATTTTCGCTTTTGTCTTGTGCTGCTTTAAGAGTAAAAAATGTCTGTTATAGATAGTTAAGTGTAAAAGAAGGAACATGTGATAAATTATTCAGTTTTTTAAAATATTCTTCACATGATGTAAGGATAAGGATGCATTAGGTTGTTGTGAAGGTGCAAGGGCCAAGCGGAGCAGTGTAGCTGTCAGTGTTTGGGGGTTATGGGTTAATACAGTCCACGTCTCTCTGGACGGCCACTGAAAGACATGGAAATGAAGTGACACCCATGGAGATACAGCGGCCTGCTGGGCTGCCATGTCTCTCTGTCGGTGCCAGCGACGATGGAGAGAAAGAGAGAAGAAGCAGCCGATTTGTTCGCCTCTCTCCCTCCCCTCCCTCCTCTCTTTGTCTGGGTTTTATCTGGCCAACGGGGGGCTGCATGCAGACTGGTGCTGGGGGTCTTTGATATGGAGCAGCAGTGTGAAACTCTGTTTGTGTGTGTGTGAATGTGTGAGTGTGTATGTGCAAGACAGAGGGAGAGAAAGAAAGAGCTTGCCTCAATTCTGCAGAGTTCAGTTATCATTCCTCAGCAGGGTCTAGCGATGCCTTCGGGCCATCTCTCTTTCCACCTCCTCTACTTTCTCTTGTCTCTCCTTCTCGCTCACGCACACGCACACACACACACACACACACACACACACACATTCTCTCTGTCTCTCTTTCTCTCAAAAACACAGAAACAAGAGAACAGGACTTAAACATGAGACATATAGAGACACAGAGAGAGACACAGAGAGAGAGAGAGAGAGAGAGAGAGAGAGAGAGAGAGAGAGAGAGAGAGAGAGAGAGAGAGAAACTGAGGAGGAGTATGTGCGGTGAGATCAGTGAGTAACCGTGTAGCAAACAGATATTCACAGTCTGATTGAACCAGCTCATCAAACAGCCCGCAGCTCCTCAGCCCCACCGACTCTGTTACATTAAGATTTGTGGAGTAAATGTCATATGAATCCCTGGGGTTGTGCTCACACACGCTCACGCTCACACACACACACACACACAAACACGTGCTGAATATTCCAAACACACAAACTTCTATACAAGCAAGAAGCCACATGCATGTACAAATAAACCTCTAAGAGGCCTTTTCAGAAACCAGCTTTTAAACAACTCCAAATAACGAATCAGTCAATTTTTCACAGTGGTCCCGTTTTCCTTTTCAGTAGTACTTCACATTTCTTCTTCCCCTGTTTCTAACTGAACCGTCTTCTCTAATAGGTGCCGGTGCTGCAGCCCATGGACCTGATGGTTGAGGCTACAGCCAAGCGTGTGTTCAGCAATGCCCACACCTACCACATCAACTCCATCTCCGTCAACTCCGACTTCCAGACGTACATCTCCACTGACGACCTCAGGGTCAACCTGTGGAACCTGGAGATCACTGATCGCAGCTTCAGTATCCTCATAATAGTGTAAATAACGTAATGTTTATGTTTATGAGCTAAGTTGTCGAAGGGGCGGAAACTAACCCATGAGTTTGAGTTGTAAGTAACTTGAGTTTTATGTTCGTTGTCCACAAGTCGGACATTGTCCTTAGCGCCTGTCTCTCAGACATTGTGGACATCAAACCAGCCAACATGGAGGAGCTGACGGAGGTGATCACCTCAGCCGAGTTTCATCCCCAGCACTGTCACACCTTTGCCTACAGCAGCAGCAAGGGCTCAATACGCCTCTGTGACATGAGACAGGCTGCACTCTGCGACACTCACTGCAAATGTGAGTATCCATGCGGTGCATGATGGGACAAATTAAAAAGAAGCAGGCAAATAAACCTACCAAAGTTTGGTGGAGAACCTTTCGGAATATGTTTTCTTTCCTGTGATGCCTGTTTGTCCATTATGGGAAACTAATAACTAATATGTATATATATCAAATACTGATCCGGATCTGCACCAAAACTCAATAGGTTCATTCCTGACATATTCTGCATCCTTTCACCAAGTTTTGTGGAATCCCACTCAGTGTTTTTTGTGTAATGTACACAGACAAACATACAAACCAACTAACAGACAAACTGATCCGGGTGAATGCCTAACCTCCTTGGTGGAGATAAGGAGAAGTGATAGAACTGTAAAGACATAAAATCGGATATACATGCAACATGGTAACACCAACGTTGCTAATTCACTCTCAGTTTTTCTGCTTCAGCTCCACCTTTGTGTAGCATGCACATGTATCTCCCCCCATCATATCAACATACCAGGATGGATAACCCATCAATAAATCTGTCTGTGTGTGTGTCTCAAACAATGAATGGCCTTCTTTAAAGCTCAACATCACATGCATACTCTTTGGTCGAATGAATAATGAATACATTGACATTTTCGCTGAAAAATCAATGGCTTAAAAGCAATCGCATTAGTCCCCCATGGACACACCTTGTTGTTCAATAATGTCAGTCGTTTCCTCAGACATATTGACGTGTTCACTGGACCAGGCGCCAACATGGCCAGTTTAATTACACCTGAGCGTTTTAGAGACAAATAAGATATTGGGATGAAGACAATTTGGGAGTACATTTCAAGTTATGTTATTCAAAGATCGCCAAACACACACACAAACACATGCACGCACGCAAAGCACACACGCAGAGCAGGCAGGTGCTCTCATTAGCCTCAGGCAGGTCAGTTACACACCTACTGTTTCACTGCATGAACGTGTATGGCTCAGAGCAATGTGTAATGCCCTCCGTTCTTCCAACACACACACACACCTCGTACATAAACAACAATACTCATACTGTATCCCTTCCCTATATATCTGGGAGGCTGTTACTATCAATCAGAATTAGAGCAAAGATGGATGGATAGTTGAGGGATAGATGGAAGGAGGATGGAGGGATAGGAGAGGATTGCCAAAGCGACTCTGGAACTGTGAGAGGGGGACCACAAAGCTCCCCTGCCCACTCCCCAGGGACCCTATTATACACCCCTGGAGTGAGAGGGGAGGAGAGGGCAGCTAGGTATGCACACACATGCATATATACATACACACACTGCACACACCCATTTATACACAACCACTCATTCAATGACACACACACAAAATCCAGCAGGTCTCAAGTGGGCCCAGGACTTTGACATTGATTTGTTTTTCTTATCCCTCCCTCATCCCCCTATTTTTTCATCTCTCATGCCGCATCCCTTGTTAGACTCCCCACTGACACATCGCAGAGCTATTCTCCTGGCTTCGGCTGAGGAGGAGGGAGGGGATGGAAGGAGGGTGGGGAGAATAGCAGGGGTATTTTTGGAGAGATGGAGAAGAGCAAGAGAGGGGGGGAGGAAATGAGGAGGAGGAACAATAACTTGACAGCTAACGATGGAATGCCTGGCTCTTATCCCCAGCGTGCTGGCCTGCACACAGATGAGCAGCTGCCAAAATCAATATGAATCATAACCAATATTTACCCAGCATGCTGACCCACGACTTGCTCCCCAAACACACGCAGAAATAATCCTTTGAAGACATGCAGCTGCTGCAGAAAAAACTCTGCATCCAGGCATTGCTGTGTCTGTCATTGTTCGCTAATGAAGGGCCCCCCCCCCCACCCAAACCGAATCTGCTTTGTGTTCTCTCCCTGTGAATGATTAGAAGACGTGCAGGAGGGAAAACACCTCTTTAAAGTGGCGACCTCCTACAGTGTTAAAATTTGTTTCCCCTGTCAGAAGATAACTGATTTTCGCTCTTTTCTCTCCCAGACTTTGAGGAGCCGGAGGATCCTTCCACTCGCTCCTTTTTCTCTGAAATCATCTCGTCCATCTCGGATGTGAAGTTCAGCCACAACGGGCGCTATCTGATGACAAGGGACTACCTCACTGTCAAGGTGTGGGACCTTCAGATGGAGAACAAGCCACTGGAGACGTACCAGGTGAGGATTCATCATGCCTGCCGGACAGATAGAAAGCCTCAGAAGAAAACTCTCAGCTAGTGAAGTTGGTAAATAACAGTTAGGCCACGGATCAAATTAAATCTTATTGATTTCAGACTAATCACTCAGCATAATCCTGTTGCAGTGTCAGCGATTACCCCTGGAGGGCTTATAAGAGGGGACTGCCCATAAGATAAGACAGATAGTGTCTGTGCTGATGCAACCAGAAGGACAGAACCTCCCACTGTGCGGTCACCAGGGTCACATCCACCCTGTCTGATCAGGGGAAGCCATCTTAGGGCAGGTCATGATTGATCAGGCCTCAAGCTGGGCTCAGGGGATTCTCCTTTCAATTCCAGCTCCGCCTCCACCTGCCTTATATCTTAGCGAAGGTCACCAGGTCCTGAAGGATTATTGAAAGTGGAGCATATGCTCGTGCAGCTTATGGCTGGAAGTGGAAAGGCAAACTTAAGATGTCTAAAAACAATGATCATATCCCACCAATCGGATTAATTTTCTTTCTTTTTTTCAGGTTCACGACTATTTACGGGGGAAGCTTTGTTCTCTGTATGAGAATGACTGCATCTTTGACAAGTTTGAGTGTGTCTGGAATGGAACAGACAGGTAAGACTCCCCATCCATCAATCCATTCATCTATCCATCCATTCATTCATCCGTCCATCTAGGCCATTTAAATAATCATCTACTGTCCTCTCTATCTCCACAGTGTCATAATGACGGGGTCCTACAACAATTTCTTTAGAATGTTTGACCGGAACACCAAACGTGACGTCACACTGGAAGCGTCCAGAGAAAACAGCAAACCCAGAGCCATTCTCAAGCCTCGCAAGGTACAGCGATTCATATCACATAAACAAATGAACCTATATCGAGTCAAAGACAAGTGAATGTACTGTTATAAAGCAAGAGACCTATCAAGACAACCCAAGCGTCTTTGATAAATGCCACGGTCTCTTCATAGAACAGAATTTACCTTGATCATTGTTTTTTTAAGTAATTATTTTGACAAAAATATTTCAAATATTTTATAGTTGTACTATTGGCTGTGGCTCAGAACGAGGAGCAGTTATTCCAATAACCAGAAAGTTAATTGGTTCGATTCTAGGCATCTTTAGACTGCATGGTGAATTGTCCTTGAACAAGATACTGAACCTAAAATCGCCCCTAACGTTGTTTCTTCAGTGTGTGGAGGATGTGTGATAGAATAATTCATGTATAGAGGTTTATGGATGAATGTGTGTGTGTGAATGGGTGAATGTGACTTGCTCTGTGACGCACTTTGAGTGGTTGATTAGACTTAAAAAGCACTATGTAAATGCAGTCCATTTACTAATGTAGTCCATTTTAAATTTGTATATTAGCTGATTTCAAATATTCAATAGTAAATATCAACATGGAAGGTCTCGCATTGTCATTCAATCAAAATGCACAAGGAGATCTATCAACTAGGTATCAACTAATCAAGAGGCTGCAACATTATCCCAATCTCTTCTTAGATTATTTCAGGATGTCAGTGGTTCAGTTTGTTTACGCTACTGGCAACACTGGGATCAAATATTAAGAGAAAAAAACGCTAATTCTTTGAACTGCATTTGACAGATGTAAATAAAAAACAAACAGCAAATTGTATAAATACAGCTCAACATCACTGAAAACCTTTTTAATTTTCACTTTTCAATCTCATCTGAATGCCTCTGTATCCCCACTGCTGTCCTCCAGGTGTGTGTGGGTGGGAAGCGACGTAAGGATGAGATCAGCGTGGACAGCTTAGACTTCAGCAAGAAGATCCTTCACACCACGTGGCACCCTCACGAGAACATCATCGCTGTAGCCGCCACAAACAACCTTTACATCTTCCAAGACAAGGTGAACTAAAGGGCGACCTGCCCCTCTGACCCCTGGCCGCCGCACACGTGAGGAGGGGGGGCTGCAGGGAGAGGTTGGGCTGGAGAAGGAGACATGAACCCCTTCTCTACATCCTTCTCCTCCTCTCCCTATACGTCTTGTTGCTGCTGGTCTTTTAATTCTTGCCACTCGGCTGAGGACGTGCAGAATTGAGTATCCAGTGAGAAAGTGGACAGAATGGATTATGGGAAGTGGAACAAATTGATACGAACTGGATACAACAAGTGGAAAAAGATTCCCTGAAATCGAGAATGGACTTTTCATTCTTCAAATTGACCTGTAATTTTATTTATTTAGCCATTTGGACACCCGGGAGTGTGAATCCTGTGTATTTATGCAACAAGAGGATGGCTGCATGAATAACAAGATGTAGCAGCCCTCTGGACCCTGGAGAAAGGGAATGACATGGTCACACTCAAAGGAAAATAGAGCACATGGACAGAAACCAAGCTTACATGATGGTGGCTAACTCTCATGTAGCAACAGTGCCCCCTCTCTTTCTGTCTGCTCCAGCTGCAGTGCATGTGCAAGGTGTCGGACAGTGCAACCTGCTGCAGCTCCGACAGATGAGGAAGAGACTTGAGTTTTTCTCTGCCTGTGACACAACACAGTCTTTCGGGCACCGATTCTGTGTCTCCCTGCTGAGACTGTAGTCTGTAATGTGAATGAAGCCTTTCCAGGCCGTGTCAATTGTTTTATTTAATGCTGTCGTTTTATTTCGAGTCCCTCTCTCGGTCAGTGAGTCTGTTTAGAAGCTGTGGTGCCTTCTTTTGGTATGTGGGGGTTCAATGTCGAGGGCGCGGGAGGGGAGGGAGGGGAGGGAACTGAGTACAAGGCAGGAGTGTGAATGTTTCAAATGAAATGTTAACTTAGAGATGTTTCTTTTCTTTTTTTCTTTTCTTTTCTCTCTCGTTCTATCTCTCTTTACGAACAAAAATGAAAAAAAAGAAGAAGCTCCACTGAGGTCCCAAAGTGAAAAAAAGTGCTTGAACGGCTTTGTGCTTGTGAGTTCATAGGTGGACGCTGTGATGTATAGAAAGTAATTGTTGCTCTCACCACGCAACCAACAGTCAGATGTCCGTTATCAGTTTGCAAGAAACGGGACAAAAGCCACAATTCAACAGTTCTGTAAAATTCCTGCTAAAGAAAGAGAAAAGAGTTGCTCTATTCTCTAGTTTATGTCGATGGTGCATAAAATGATCTGTAGATGGTTAAACTGTAAACTTCTCACGTAAAAATATTATTGAAGGTTAACTTGAGATTTCTTGGCAGAACATAATCCTGTAGGCCAACTCTTGTTTTTGCATGTGTTACATCTGAATCCGATGACGCTGACCGCCTGCGTTTAGATACTAGTGCATCTACAGATCATCTGAGGCACCATCAATATATCCCTCGCTTTCTCAAACCAATTAATTTTGTGGCCTTGCTTGTCCACGAGGACGTGAAACAGCAGCAGGTGGTGTTCCAGCGCTCGGTCCTCACTTGTCTCCAATTTTGTGTTTACAGGCCAGATCCCATCGCAGGAAAGCAGTCAAAGGTCTAACTGAACTCTGTGAAATCAGGGAACTATTAAGTGTGATTCCTTTAAACAGTGATGTCTTCTAGACAACCTCGTTTGTGACACTTCTAATTGAAAACAAAAAAAAAACTTTTATAGCTCAGAATGTATTGAAATGCAATTAATTACCATGCAGTCTTTATGCTTACTGGACTTTCTTTGAATAAAAAAAGAATAAAGATGTGCAAGTTCAAATTCTGTGTTGTTGTACCTCTCCTCTGTTAACTGTGTTGACGATGTGATTTGTTGCTTACGGTACAAGGGTGTCCTCATGTGGACAAAGAGTGTAAAGGCAGTCTTGCGGTGGCAAATAATCAGAATCAGAATCAGAATTCTTTTTATTGCCATGTATATTTGCACATACAGGAAATTGCCTTGGTGTGATTGGTGCACTTTACAGACAACAAATTAGAAACAACAATAGCGAACAATATAACAATATAAAAAAACAACAATATATACAGTTAAAGAGTTACGTGCGGTTTTAAGGTGCAGAGATTGGTAATAGTGCCAGTAATATAGAGTTATAAATTATGTGCAAGGGTGGTTGGGGGGTTGGGGGGGGGGGGGGGGTCAGCAGAGTCAGTGTGATGCGGAGTCAGTGTGATGCAGGGGGCTTGTTTGTGAGCCCCACTGCCATGGGGAAAAAACTGTTTAGGTGACGGATGGTGACTGGACACAGTAGGTGGCTGATTTCAAATTAATAGAAATTGTCACGATTTTCTTAATTTTTTTATTATTCTTGTAACACCCGTGTATCACTTAAATAACAACCAAAAATACCCTATTTAAATGAAGGCTGCTGACCCATTCAAATATCTCATACAATCAACAAATGACATCATTTATCTGATTCCAATGATTTTCTAGATGGTTTGTAACCCATTTTCAAAAAGCTGCAGCTGCAACGCTACTGAATTTGACCACAAAATCTTTTATCAATAGTTTAACCAATATCTGATAACTCTATGAGAAAAACCCAGACATATTCACAAACATTTAATCTAATTAGAAATCCAACACATTCACATGTCGTACTGTGAACATTATCCAGAGTTCTTCTAATTGGCCCCGCAAGGCAGTGGGTTAACGCACATTTCGTCAGCTGGGGACAGCAGCTGTCAATCACACGGCATCTTTAAAACCAGCGGCAGAGGCTGCATCATTGTGTCTGACGGCAGCCTCGGAGACAGACAGGAGCTCGACTGTGATGACTGATAGACAATCGATACGTTGTCTGATACGATTATTTGAACAGGTTTAGACTCAGAGGAGACATTTTTAGATACGTATTTTGTTAAAGCAATCTTAAGACCTTCTCTTCTCTTTGCTGCCTTTTAAATTTTGCATATTTTCCTCCTGTATCATCTCTCTCTCTGGAGAGGATGGATAAGTTGAGTGGGAACAATGTGACTGTTCTGAACAGCTCCATAGACAAGTGGTCTTTCACCGAACAGGGCTCGTTCCAACACCTGAAACCCGGGGAGCTGAGGGTCCTGGTGCCCGCCATCCTCGGAGTCATCTGCTTCCTGGGTGTGGCTTGTAATCTCACTGCGATGGTCATCTTGTTCTCAAATGCACGTCGGGGGAAACTGTCTCTCATCAACTCCCTCATCTTCAACTTGATGTTAGCGGACGGGTTGGTGCTCGCGTTTGCGATGCCTTTCCGGGCTGCTTTCTACTCCAAGGCGAGCTGGGATCTGGGCTGGGTGGTGTGTAAAACCGCTGACTGGTTCCTCCAGTCCTGCATGGCTGCTAAGAGCTTGACCGTGGCGGTCATGGCCAAAGCCTGCTACCACTACGTGTCCAACCCCACCAAGCAGGTGAGCCTCCACCTGGGCTCCATCCTGGTGGTGCTCTTCTTCATCTGGCTGTCTGCCTGCTCTGTCACCATCCCGCACTGGCTGTTCGCTACACTGCATAGAGGAATCGGCAGGGTTGTGTGTGTGCTGATGGTTCCTCCTGGAGCCCAGGATTTCATGGCTGTGTATGTCAAAGCATACCCCCTGGGGGTGTACTGTGCACCTCTCAGCTTTGCACTGATTTATTTCTGGAGGGCTTACAGCCATTGCCAGCGCCGCTCCAGTAAAAGTCAGAATCTGCGTACACAGATCAGGTCCAGAAAGCTCACCTTGATGTTATTCAGCCTGACTGTGGCTATGGCTATTCTCTGGCTTCCACAGTGGGTTGTGTGGGTTTGGGAGCGACATATGGCAGAAAAAGAAATGGAAGGAGCTCAGCCACTCGTCCCCTCGCCCCCCCTTCTTCTAACCGTCTCCGCTCTGCTTCTCACCTTCTCTCTGTCGCTAGTGAACCCCCTCATTGTCCTCTCCCTCTCCGAGGAGTTCAGAGAGGGCTACAAGGGGCTGTGGAGGCGCCTCACCCTGCGCAAACAACTTCCGTTCAAGCCGAAGCCCGGACCGCACAACCCTACCTCTCTCCAGTCACCTTGCCCTAGACCAGAGACCTCAGTCCAGCTGAGAGGAGAGAGGAGCTTTCAGTCAAGCTACAGCCAGGGTTCCGGCAGAGACGCTCAACCCCAGCCAGAACAAGTGGAAGGACGAGGAGGAGGCAGAGACGCGGACAGAGTGAGCCTCAAAGATGGAATAGTGTTGCCTGATTTGGAGCACTTCTGGCACGAGAGGGAGACGGGGGTGCCCACAGACGAAAATGATCCTGTGCCGTGGGAGCATGAGGGCAAATAGGGCAAAAAAGAACTACCCCCTTCAACTTGATCAACCTTCACAACTATCCTGAGCAGCAGCTTCATTAACAGACCTCTGCACAGTAAATCAGTGGTATTTTGTTAACTTTGTGTATGATATTATACAAAAGGTAAGAAGGCATCAGTAAGGAAACAAGTTTGGACTATGAATAGAGCAGTCTCATCTGCATATAAGATAGACTTTGCAATCAGTCATTGTTTAATGTGTAAGAACTAGACTATAATGTGAGTGTGACCCGGTGGTTGTACATCAAAGCTTTTGGTAAGGATTATGTAAATGCATTGCACATACACATGTAGATTTGATGATTTAAAAAAAAGCATCTTAATCGGATATTAAATGTCGATGCATAAATTTGACAAATTTCTCTGTAATTGTGTACATCTTTGTAGTAGGATCCTGAAGTTTTTTATGTGAAAGAAATTGTGTCCTCTTTCCTTGACAGAGAATATTTGTAACTATTGTGTTTAATGACCAGTGTTCAGGAGAGAAAAATGAAAATATAAATAAATAAATAGCTTGTGTGTCATAATAATGTCTTGTGTTGTCAAACATTATTCAGATGGGAGGAAAAATATAGAAAAGAAACTTAGTTGTTTGTGTGTAACAATCCCTGTTTAGGCTCATGATTGATTTATATTGATTTAATCAATGACACACACACACACACATTAAATCTTAATGAGATGGATCAGACACCAGTTGAAGGTCTCCCGCTGACATCAGGTCATTAAACATATTTTCATAAGGGCATCCATTAGAATTTTAATTAGAGGTAAAGAGCTTAAGTCATAACTTTGAATCATTTCAATGGACTCTGTGGGAGACTCATCAAGTATTCTCTCTTCATTGATCTGAATATACGCAATAGGGCAAAATCTCACAGTTTAAAAGGATAAACAACATGAGAGGAAACTGATCCAGGATCGATCCGTCTGTCTGCTGTAACAGATACCATGCTGCGCTGAACACAAAGGCTACATGTAAATATCCCTCTATTTCAAATTGTACTGACGTCACCTACATGGCTGAGGTCTGTTTTATAAAAAGTCAAATGGAAGGAGAGCTGAGGAGAAGTTAGGGTGTAGGAGTCACCCCTACAGTTACCTAACAACTATTTTAACTGCCTCACTTCCCTTATGACATTTTCCTCTTGTTAATTATTTATGATGACCTTTTATTGCCAGAGGCGAGAACCTCAATCATAGCAACACTTAACAATACAACCCACCATCAGTCCCTGGAGAAGTGACCAGGCCAAAAACACCGGGGGCAAAGAAAGCTATTCACTCATTGTTGTGCTGAAATGTTAGCCATCACGGTATAAACAGAGAAATTATTAAAAGTTAAGAGTACAACAATGACAAATGTGAACACTGATGTGTATCTTTAATGAACACCTCCTGCATGCAACACAGTTTGACACCTCTGGCATTTACTCTGCTAAATGAGCCAGGAAATGGACAACTGCAGAAAGCAGCAAAGCTGCTGGTGGGCAACTGGTTCAATCCAGGTCATCACACATCAGAGACAATATGATGGTTTTGAAAGCTGCCACATGTTGGTGGTAAATCAACTTAGATATTGCACTTGTTCTGCCTAATTACACTGATAAATGTGTTGGAGCTTGACTGACATATCCCTGATCAGTAGCCACCAACCCAGGTGTTTAGAGACTGTCTGTCACTCGAAATCCCTTAGCCGCTCATCAAATATTCATAAAATATTACAAGAATTAATTAAATACAATCAACATAATGCATCCATCTATCGATCATATATATCTATTACATTATACAAATATATATATATATATATTTATATTATTATAAAGACCACTCTCCACAGTCCAAATTTACAATTCCAGTCTCCAATTCCACACATAAAGGGGCTCCTGGCCAGTGTTTGAACCAAGAACCATCTTTATGTGAGGTAAGCGCTCTACCCACCGTCCCAACTCTCAATGTGTCACAACAGAGTGAGAAGTCGCAACCGTTGGCCAATTAAACAAGACCAGTAGTGTTGTATTATGAGAATAATTGAGACAATATTAAATACAAATATTTTACACTTTGATTTAAAACACTTTAAGACAATAATGGAAAGTAAATGTTGTGTAGTAAATATTAAAGCGAATGTAATTTTGAGTTTTATTAGCAGAGCTCTGCCTAAACAACTTGTGTCTAATTAGCAGGTATTTGTTAAACATTGTGCGGCTTACCAGAATATTTTAATATAAAACTAGGAAGCAAAAAAATAACTTCATCCAGCAATGAAGGTCGAGTGTGATGTTGAGTTTTTGAGTAACATAAGAGACTTAACTAGATCAAAAAAAGGAGCAGAATCTGCAACATTAGGCAGAGAATGACTGAGGAAAATTTGAGGGGTAGGAGAAGAGATCATTGTCAGCCTCTGTGTTGCTTTGTGTAAGAAAGTACACAAAATTAAAGCTCATCGATTATTTATGAAGGTTGAGGACATGAAAAGCTCTCCGAGGTGTCTTGATCGCCCCCTGGTGGCTTCTGTTAGTCATTTTGCAAGCATTCATCTCGGTTTTAATTTCTTATTTGATGCTATAAAAAAATAAAATACATATTGAAACATATTGATTTTAAGCTGAGACTGACTCTCGATTAGTTGAGCGTGTGTGTTGGTGGGACCTGGAAACCACTGCTCCTCCCCACAAATGTTTCTGCACAGACTATGGCTCCAAATGATGTCATCGGCTCAAGTTCTGTTCCTGGATGTTTGGGCTTCGTGTCTGGAGTGTGAGAGGAAATGGAGACTTGCCATCAATCCTTATTTACAGTCTATGTTAAAGCTGATTAGCTGCAGACTGTTAGAAATCTCCAGAAATACTGCATTGCACAAGTTATGTGTCGAGGAGGCCTACCTCTCTTATTTAAGTCTCTGGCTCTGTGAGGCAATAATAATCTTATCATCTAAGAATCTATTTTAATACGTTACTGTCTTTCTCACCACTGCAGAATTTCACCCGACTTAAACTGCACCGGAACAGTGTCTACAGTTTAAACTGTGAGGAAACACTTCATCACCAAATGTCCATCGGTGGAGCCAGCTCCTATTAGGGTGGCCATGGTGATGGCACCAGCTTCCTAACTGATGCACCTCCTTAAATCCTGCTGCTCAGTCAAAACCCACAACACAGAACACGCCTATAACTCTGAGTGCTACATGACATTGCAGCACGCATTTGTGGCGAGTATTGTTCCTGTTGGTAAATTTGTCCTTTTTCAGGCTGTCCTGTTAGAAAGGTCTACATTTCCAATTTCCACGAGAAATTGATTGTATTGTTTTGTATTTGTCAATCACCTTACTTATGGAATTATTTGAAAGTGAGCTACTTGTTTTTAATTCCTCATAGACCCATCTATTTCTTCTACATTTGTCCTCTCCATCAAATTCTGAATACAGTGTGGGGGTAACTTATGATATGCTTTGTACATTATTTGGAAGGGCATATAACTTAATGATTTAAATAAGTCAAAAATATGAAAACCGCGTGATTCAATTAGAAGGGTGTGATGTGTTTGTTTCTGCGATGCAGCTAGATGGTTCTGCTGTGACTCAGAGGCTCACAGAGCCAAAGTCTCTCCGTTAAGTTAGTGACATTGTGTGAAAGAGGAGAAATTTGCATTCGTTATGACCAACAAGAGGATGTAAAACATCTGGACTTTCAGGATCATGTAGTGGGTCTGCTTGCTCAGCCATCCCACCAATTACAAGTGGAAAAACAACCCAGGTTTAATGAGGTCATTATACAAGGCAGGGGAGTTTTCAGCAGGGGAGATCCTCTCTTCACCGCTCTCCTGGCTTTGCCCTCCCCCTGCTGAGAGGGGGACGCGGGGGTGTCACCCCTGCGTTTTATCCCTCAGCCAGTCATCATCTCTAATAAATGATACTCCGCAGGAAGTGACACGCCAGCCAACACTAATTATGCTCAGCAGGAGAGGCTGGCTGCAATTATGCCACATGCTAAAACGTCTGCCTGCCACTGCTTCATCTCCCTCTGGGCCACAGCCACCTTCCCCTCCCTCCGGTCCTGTGGAAGATCACCTGACTGGAGAGTCCACAGAGGAGTGGGTGTAATTGTTTTTGTGTTGGGGGGGGGTTGGTTCAGGAGGTCTGGCCACAGTATTTAATAGTCTTGATTAGAATAAATCAGAGAGCTTTCATCTCATGTGGAGATTTAAAGGGCAGGCACCTTTACAGCAGGACTGAGAGTGGGAACCATCTAAACCCATCCACTACGGATTAGAGCCTGACCGATAAGGAGGTCGATGCCAGAACAGTTGTTGGGGAGGAAATTGTCTCCAATAGATGGCAATGAATCCTACAATGGCAATTTTAACTATAAATAAAAAATAAAACACAAGCCCAATAAAAATATACAGAACTTGTTATAGAAAAATACTAATATTTTAAACATAAATACACATCTTGTCTGCTTTGTTTATTCTGCTAAATAGATATGTTTAAATTGGCGCTTTTCTGGGAAAACATTAACGCAGGTAAAATTATATGAAAAGCTCATATCGGCTGATAAATTTGGATCTCTACCGTCCTTTTATAAATGTTTAAAAAGCAGATGTTAATGCATAAAATAGCAGTTAATTACCTTTATCAAACTAACACACACACACACACACACACACTTGAGACTTATAATCAGAGCTACTACTTACCTAACACTTCCAAACTAAACCTTACCTAATCCTAACCAAAAAAAACGAATCCTTACCTTAAACGAATCCTTACCTTACCTTAAACTAGCCTTAACTTTACCTAATCCTAACCTTAAACAAATTCTTACCTTAAATTTATGCTAAATTTAAACTGACCTTAAACCTGTCTTTACATAAACTAGAATTGTTTTGGGGAATAGTTGTGAATGTTGGAAATTAAACTGTTCAAATGCTGGAGAAAAACCCTTAATCTAAAAGCGCTTTTTATTTTATAATCAAGTTATTAAGTTCAGTAATATAATAACAGTTGATTTAGCAGATATGGCGAGGTTCATTTACAGTTACGCCAATATTACTTTAATAACACATTTGATTATTTCATAACACAGATCGAACAAGATCGCTGTGACCATGCAGAGATGAACTCACAGAGAAGTTTCATCCATCTCCAGACTTGTAGAGTTTTGACTCATTGTTTTTGTTTTACTCAGCTGTTGTTTTCAGTGACAAAGCCACAGGTTCCAGTTCATATCCAGCACCAAACCACAGCCAGTGGTTAGTCAGGGATTAGCCGGTGAACACAGGGTCGTTCAGCTGCTATATTTACTCCTCAGTTGTTGCTGGTCACAGAAAAATGATAGAAATTGTAACCTGTTGGAAAAAGAAACCCAACTGTTACTAAATATGTTGGAAGTGTTACAAATATGAGAAATATGTTAGAAATATGTTCTTTCATTGAGAATTATTTTTATTTAATTTATACATTTATTATTTAATTCATAACTACATTCTTTATTTTATTCTTCATTTCATTGATCATTTCATTTGATCTCAGAGGTCTTTTTGATTCAGTAGATGGTCCTGTGAAGAAAAACTTTTCAAATTGATTTCATTGGTTCATTTCAGTTTAGCTGAGTTGCTATTGGTTAAGGCAACGCATGTCCCGCCTCCTTCAGGTTAGAGACGCTGCGGTAGTGTGTGAAAAATACACAGAGAGCAGCAGGACGATAATTGAGACACAGAGGTTTTGGAGTGATGAAACTTTAAAAAATACACTTTATATTGTTAAAAGGAGGAACTGTGTAAACAGAGAAAAGTCCGGTGAACCACTGAAGCGACCCTGGGAACATCTTGTGTTTGTTTTATTATTTTATTGTCCCGGCTGGGTTTTTTGGATACCCTGAGATCCTGGACCGTGGATTTGGAGTGATTCTCTCCCTGACGAGGGGGATGGCGAGCTACCCGCGTGAGCATTTGGATTGAGGAGGAACCTTTCCATTCTTCATTCTCTGTCCTGCCAGAGTGGTAGGGTTGTGGGGAAGGACTTCCAAGAACTTTCGAATTGAACTATTTCTTTTGGGTAAAACATTTTATTTTATTTAGGGTGCACCCGGTAAAAAAGACATTTCAAATAAGAACAAAAGTAACTGTCGGCAGTGTATGTAAACTGTTTATTTTCTATATATGTTAATACAGTGTTTTGCTTAAATCTACCTGTGTGTTCCTTTTACTCATTGCGGTGTCCAATCTCTTCTTATTACTTTGCCCTGCGAACCTAGTGTGTACTTACCTGTCAAGTGGGTTACACAGTAAAACTTGGCGAGCTAGCCAGGAGAAATTTATGAATTCACATTCATAATCAAATTAAATGGACATCTTTTGAGTAACTGGACTGTGACCGAGTGTATTTGGAAGAGAATTCAACATTTGAGGTATTTTGGTTGTATTAACCCATATCATTTTCAAGTTTATTGACATTTCAGTTTTACCTTGGTTAAACATGGATATTATTTTGACAGAGAGTGTGAAAATCCCAAATGCTGTTTTAGTTAGTGGGTTAACCAACACTGAGGTTGACAATGAAATCTTTGATTTACTCAAGCAATATGGATCTATCGCTAGGATAATCAGAGTACCTAGTGCAGACTCTGAGACCCAGGCAATTGCAGAGTTTGAACATGGCACCGCTGTGAAAGACCTTGAAGCCAACGTCTTACCTTACCGAAGACCATGCACTGACAATCCTGAAGTTATCCATCATGTTCAGAGTCTTGCCAGCGTTTACACAAGTGATGCAGGCACCAGTGCAACAAATACTTACCTTTCTGGGTTAAAAGATTTAGCTAAGTTGAGCGGCAGGGAGTTTGTAGACATCCTTCGTGAGGAGCTGGCTAGGATCAGTAAATCCATTAGAACTCAAACCCCACTTGAGGTCAGTGAAGAGCCTGTGGAAATTGAGCCACCCCTTACACAAAGTGATATCCAAGCTGCAGGCCCTAGCTTTGTCAGTGTCCCCAATGAAGTGAGTCAGGACTCTTACAAACCCCAGACTGGCATCGAGGTCAGAGATTTTCTCTCTCCAAGAGGAGAAAGAACCAGCACTTTCCACTTGCCTTCAGATCAACTCAGCACACCAGAAGTACAGCGTGTTGTGGTTGAGCACATTGTCAAGAGCAGTGAAGTTTCATCTCACATTCAATTTCCTTGTAAACTGAAACAGTTTTCTGGGCGACATCCTCAGCCAAACTTTGAAGTCGACTATGACACGTGGCGCAACAGTGTGGAGTTCTGTTTGCATGACCCATCTATCCCTGACTCCCAAATGGTGAGGAAAATTGTTGAAAGTCTTTTGGCCCCTGCTGCAAACATAGTCAAGTCATTAGGGCCTCAAGCTTCTCCAAAAGAGTACCTGAACTTACTTGATTCTGCTTATGCCACTGTCGAAGATGGGGATGAGCTTTTTGCACGATTCTTGAACATCAATCAAAATGCTGGGGAGAAAGCGTCTGATTACCTGCAGCGACTTCATACAGCATTGAGATATGTGGTAAATAAAGGAGGAATCGCTGCCGGCGACTCTGACAAACAACGTCTCAAGCAATTCTGTCGTGGATGTTGGAATAGTATTCTGATCACCAGTCTTCAGCTTGAACAGCTCAGGAGTAAGCCACCATCTTTTGCAGAGCTCCTGCTCTTACTGCGAACTGAGGAGGACAAACAGGCTAACAAAACCAGCAGAATGAAGCAGCACCTTGGGTTCACAAAGCCAAAAGTCATGTCAAACATGCACGCTGCACACATGTCCTACGACGAGGATATTGTCATGCCACAGAATACAGAGGATGCCTTCTTAAACATGACCAAAGACATACAGAAACAGATTGCTGAACTTCAGGTTCAGGTGGCAAAACTCAGTGCATGTAGTTCAGAGAAACCTGTGAAAAAGAAAACAACAGTAAGTGTAAGACAGAAACAGAAGACAAAAAATACCCAGCCGGAAGGACAACTCCAGCAAATGACTGTGACAGTGAAACCGAAGCCATGGTATTGCTTCAAATGTGGTGAAGATGGGCACATTGCATCTACATGTGATAACATACCCAATCCCAACCTTGTGCAGGCCAAGAGAGCAGAGCTCCGGGAGAAGCAGCGTGCATGGGAAGCTCAGAATGGTTCACTCACCACTCGCCAGTCAAACTAGAACAGGCTTCTGTTGAGGGGAAAATGGAAGCCAAGAAACCACTATATCCCCCATCTACAGGCGAACAAAAACCCATGACTCACAGCCACAGAGTCAAACGACAAAGGGAATTGCCAAAACGTCTTGTAGGCAGCAAGTGTACAGCCAATGTAAATGTGGATGGGGTGGACTGTAGTTGTTTACTAGACACAGGGTCACAGGTCACCACGGTGGGCCAGTCCTTTTATCAGACCCATCTATCTGATCATCCTATCAAGCCCATCAGCAACATCCTTGAAGTAGAGGGAGCAAACGGCCAACCTGTTCCTTACCTGGGTTATATAGAGGTTGACCTCAAGTTCCCTAGAGCCCTTCTTGAGTCAGAGCCTGAAATTTCAACCTTGGCTTTAATCGTTCCTGACCTCCGGTCAAACAGTGGTGTCCCATTGTTGATCGGCACCAACACTTTAGATCCCCTCTATGATCAGTGTTGTGATGAGTTTTCACTTTCCCATAATTCATCCTGCTATGGCTACAGACAGGTCCTTCGCACACTACAACTGAGGAGAAAACAAGCAACAAGCGGAGAACTCGGCTTTGTGAAGCTCAGAGGAAGGGAACAAGCAGTTCTCCCAGCAAAACAAAGAGTGCTGCTTGAAGGCTATATGTGTGTCAACCTAGTCAACACAGAGAAATGTGCTCTGATTGAACAACCATCAAGATCAACTCTGCCAGGTGGCGTGTTTGTAGACTGTTGTCTCATTTCCTTGCCAGAGCATGGCTCCAACAAATTGCCTGTTCTCCTTAGAAATGAAACTGAACATGACATCATTCTACCTACCAACTGTGTCATTGCAGACCTGACTGTTGCAGATGCTGTAGTGGAGAATCACCTAATTGATGGGGATGGTCAGAAGCATGTTGTTGACTGCTCCACTCATCAAACGGAGACGTGTCCTGGAAAAAGCTTTGACTTTGGGCCCTCTCTACCTGAGAAGTGGAAGGAAAGAGTCACTCTGAAGCTCAACACCTTCTCTGATGTGTTTGCCCAGCATGACCTCGATTTTGGTCATGCGACGAAAATCCAACACCACATCAAGTTGAAAGACGAGACACCCATCAAACAGAGACCCCGTCCAATTCACCCTCGTGATTATGAAGCAGTCAAAAAGCACCTCCAAACCCTTCTTGATGCAGGCGTAATCCGAGAATCAGAGTCCCCATTTTCATCGCCAATTGTGGTGGTGAGAAAGAAGAATGGCGATGTACGCCTATGTGTGGACTATAGAAAGTTAAACTTGCAAACGATAAAAGACTCTTATGCCTTACCAAACTTGGAGGAGTCATTTTCTGCTCTCGCTGGATCCAAGTGGTTTTCAGTGATGGACTTGAAGTCTGGGTACTACCAAATTGAGATGAATGAAAGTGACAAGCCAAAAACTGCCTTTGTGTGCCCCTTTGGATTCTGGGAATTCAACCGGATGCCTCAGGGAGTCACCAATGCACCGAGCACATTTCAACGGCTCATGGAAAAGTGCATGAGTGACATTCATCTGAGGGAGGTCCTGGTCTTCCTTGATGACCTAATAGTGTTTTCGGACACTCTGGAGGAGCATGAGTCTAGGCTCACCCACGTGCTCAACCGTCTCAGGGAATATGGCTTGAGGCTTTCACCTGATAAATGTAAGTTCTTTCAGACTTCAGTGCGTTATTTGGGGCATATTGTGTCCAGCGATGGAGTGAAGACCGACCCTGAAAAGGTTCAAGCCTTGAAAACCTGGCCGGGACCACAGAACTTAAAGGAACTCCAATCCTTCCTCGGATTTTCCGGTTACTACCGGAGATTTGTGAAGGATTATTCAAGGATAGTCAGGCCCTTGACCAAACTCACTGCTGGCTACCCACCACGGCGGAAAGGAGTCAAGATAGGCCTCAGTGATGGGAAATACCTCAACCCAAAAGAGCCTTTTGGTGAACGCTGGGGCACTGAGTGTCAACAAGCCTTTGAGGCGATCATACACAAACTGACATCATCTCCAGTCCTTGGTTACGCAGATCCTAAACTTCCTTACGTGCTCCACACTGATGCCAGCACGACAGGATTAGGAGCTGCTCTATATCAAGAGCAAAACGGGAAACTGCGTGTAATTGCTTATGCCAGTAGAGGACTCTCCTGCAGTGAAGCAAGATATCCAGCGCACAAGCTTGAATTCTTGGCCCTTAAATGGGCCATCACAGAGAAGTTTCATGACTATCTGTATGGAAACTCTTTCACTGTTATCACAGATAACAATCCCTTGACATACCTACTTACCACAGCCAAGCTTGATGCTGCGAGCTACCGTTGGTTAGCTGCGCTCTCAACATTCACTTTTGACATCAAGTATCGAGCTGGCAAGCAGAACATGGATGCTGATGGTCTGTCAAGGAGACATCATGGTGCGCTGGAAAATGATGCCACATCACAAGAGGAAAGCCAAAGGATTGACCAGTTCACTTCTCAGCTACTGACATCAATAAACAAGTTTGAACTGGTGACTCCAGAAATTGTCAAAGCTACTTGTCAAAGGCATACTGTGAAGCAAGATCAAGAGCTCTCACCTTTCCCTGGCTATGTTGACTCACTTGCCATTCATGCAGATGCAATTCCTGCTGTCCTTGAGGAGGATGAGTCACAGGATGGGATCCTAACAGTGCCTAAATACAGTGAGTCTGATCTCATGAAACTGCAAAGAGAAGACCCTGGCATCAGCAGTGTTATCAGTTTGGTGGAATCCGACAACTTACCTGCAGATCACACGGCAGATTCTCCTGAAGAACGGTTGATCCTGAGAGAGTGGAAACGGCTTCAACTGAAGTCAGGCCTTTTGTACAGGACACGGGAGTGTGAGGGACAAACCCTATTTCAGCTGGTACTCCCAGATGTCCTACGGCCTATTGTACTCAGGAATCTCCATGATGACATGGGACATTTAGGGATTGAACGTACCCTTGAACTCACCAGATCACGATTCTACTGGCCAAAGATGGCTGCTGATGTAGAGAGAAAAGTGAAAACATGTGAGCGATGTGTTCGAAGGAAGACCCAACCGGACAAGGCTGCCCCACTCGTGAACATCAAAACAACTAGACCAATGGAGTTGGTCTGTATGGATTTCCTTTCACTAGAGCCAGACAGCCACAACACTAAGGACATCCTCGTTATTACGGATCATTTCACTAAATATGCCGTAGCCATCCCTACCAGAGATCAGAAAGCTAGTACCGTCGCTAAAACCTTATGGGAACACTTCTTGGGCCATTATGGTTTTCCTGAACGCCTTCACAGCGACCAGGGTAGGGACTTTGAGTCTCATACCATCAAGGAGCTATGTGCATTGGCAGGTATTCGTAAGGTGAGGACAAGCCCTTACCATCCCAGGGGAAACCCTGTTGAACGGTATAACCGAACACTCCTCAGCATGCTAGGCACTCTGAAAGACAAAGAGAAGATACAGTGGCGAGACCATGTCAAACCTCTCACTCATGCTTACAATTGCACCCGAAATGATGTGACCGGGTTCTCCCCATATGAGTTAATGTTTGGGAGACAACCCCGGTTACCCATAGACTTAGCCTTTGGATTGCCAGTCAAGGGAAAAGAGTCCAGTTCACATTCTCAGTATGTAAGGAACCTGAAATCTCACCTGGAAGAAAGTTATCAGGTTGCCATCGAAAACTCTCGCAAGGTTGCAGAGAAAAACAAGAGGCGATTCGATAAAGTTGTCAGAGAATCTACACTGGCTGTCGGGGATAGAGTCCTGGTCCGTAACCTCCGCCTCCGGAACAAACATAAACTGGCCGATCGTTGGGAGCCAATGATCTATGTGGTTACCAAGCAGATGGGAGACTTACCTGTCTACTCTGTGAAACCAGAAAAGGAGGAAGGTCCCCTACGGACGCTACACAGAGACCTTTTACTTCCATGTGGATTTCTTCCTGAAACTGAGAGAGAGGAACAAAAGATGAAAAGCAGTCCAAAGAGACCTCGAACAAGGCAGCAAAGTGCCATCCAACAAGATGAAGAACCCTTTACTTCAGACGATGATGACAAGTTTGAAAGCTGGAATGCAACTGCTGCCTTACCAGATGTCAAAGACAGGAGGTTTGTCAAAGTGTATGATATACCAAGACACAATCCATCACCCGCCCTGGGTAATCATAGTCAAAGCCCTGTAACACCTCACCCATATCAGGTCAATGCGGATTCAGACCCAGGAGCTGTAAGGCCAAGTGCTGTCCTTCAGTCTGAAAAGGAAATAGAAAACTTACCTGAAAAGGAAACAGAAAACTCACCTGAAAAGGAAACAGAAAATCCATCTGAGAAGGAAAAAGCAAACTTACCTGGGATGGAAAATCAAAATGTACCTGAAAAGGAAACTCATAACTTACCTGGAGACCTACCTGATACTAGTTCAGAACCTGTGGAAGAAAGTCTTATGGAACCGGAAGCTAAAGATCATACAGAGGCAGAGATACCAACTCAAGAAGAGACAGAGGAACATACAGAAGCAGACATTACTGTCAGAAGATCACTCAGACAACGTGAGCCATCACGTAGGTTCCATTACCCTGAGTTGGGGAATCCCCTAGTTTCTGTTGTTACTTCCTTGTTTCAAGGATTGAGTACCGCCTTCACCAATTCTCTTAATAACAATACCAGTAGAGATTGGTTAACAAACATTCCTTTGGAAGTGGCAGAATCAGTAGTTACCCAGCAGCCCTTTGTGCATGCAACGGGACGTGCATACATTTAAGGGGGGAGTGTGTAACCTGTTGGAAAAAGAAACCCAACTGTTACTAAATATGTTGGAAGTGTTACAAATATGAGAAATATGTTAGAAATATGTTCTTTCATTGAGAATTATTTTTATTTAATTTATACATTTATTATTTAATTCATAACTACATTCTTTATTTTATTCTTCATTTCATTGATCATTTCATTTGATCTCAGAGGTCTTTTTGATTCAGTAGATGGTCCTGTGAAGAAAAACTTTTCAAATTGATTTCATTGGTTCATTTCAGTTTAGCTGAGTTGCTATTGGTTAAGGCAACGCATGTCCCGCCTCCTTCAGGTTAGAGACGCTGCGGTAGTGTGTGAAAAATACACAGAGAGCAGCAGGACGATAATTGAGACACAGAGGTTTTGGAGTGATGAAACTTTAAAAAATACACTTTATATTGTTAAAAGGAGGAACTGTGTAAACAGAGAAAAGTCCGGTGAACCACTGAAGCGACCCTGGGAACATCTTGTGTTTGTTTTATTATTTTATTGTCCCGGCTGGGTTTTTTGGATACCCTGAGATCCTGGACCGTGGATTTGGAGTGATTCTCTCCCTGACGAGGGGGATGGCGAGCTACCCGCGTGAGCATTTGGATTGAGGAGGAACCTTTCCATTCTTCATTCTCTGTCCTGCCAGAGTGGTAGGGTTGTGGGGAAGGACTTCCAAGAACTTTCGAATTGAACTATTTCTTTTGGGTAAAACATTTTATTTTATTTAGGGTGCACCCGGTAAAAAAGACATTTCAAATAAGAACAAAAGTAACTGTCGGCAGTGTATGTAAACTGTTTATTTTCTATATATGTTAATACAGTGTTTTGCTTAAATCTACCTGTGTGTTCCTTTTACTCATTGCGGTGTCCAATCTCTTCTTATTACTTTGCCCTGCGAACCTAGTGTGTACTTACCTGTCAAGTGGGTTACAAAATGAATAGACTTACCTTCTTCAAGTGGACTCCATGAAATATGCTAATGTAGCCAACGTTTGCTAACAAACTGCTCCACATCAACTGGTTGTTTACTAAATGTTGCACTGCCCCCAAGTGGTCAACGTGTGAATCGACTGATGATCAAAAGGTCTTCTCCCCAAACATCAAGAAACAAATCTGTACAATTCTTATGTTTGTTTAGGGATGACTGTTGTCAAAGTGCAGATGAAGATGAACAAGATGGAAACATTAAATACTGAGCTTTAAAGCAAAGATATAGTGCATGGATATAACTATTGTTTCCTTATTTCCTCTCCTCTCCTTTCCTATCTTTTCCAAGCATTCTAGCATTAAATATCTCAGCAATGAAATTATTATGGAATTCTTATGGAAAATCATACAAATTCAACGAAACACAACCAAACATGTAACATTATATTTTTTATTATTTTTTGTTCATGTAAATTCCAGTTGAAGACACAGTGTTGCCTGAGTTTGCATAGGTGTGATAAGAAGGTAAAACATGGCAGCTGACAGACATCTCTCCAGCAAAGTAATGAACCACTGTACCTTAAAATAATGCCAGAGTTAACATTGTAACATGGATTGGATTGTCACACTACATAGTCTTCCTCAGTAAAGGAGTCTACATAATGTTTTGGTCATGAGGAAACTCCCATCAAAATGTTTTTAAAAAGATCTTTGGGCACAAGGGTTGAAATCATTTAATTTTACGGTGCAATTTTGGTTAGCTTACATGTAGGTAAAACTATATGGCTCATTTTTGTTCGTAATATGTAATAAATTGTAACTTATTTTTTCGTCCCTGGGGTCTCAACTGCAGGACCCCTTGAAAAAAAGTGAGGATAATGTCAGAATAAGCACATATGAGAATACAGCAGGAGGTTGTCTGCGTCCTTCATATAAACTGTGGATAAAGTCGGGACCAAATTGTCCAGACATTTTTTACAGACTTCATGTCTGAAAACAGTTTGACAGTGACAGAAGAACGTCAATAAGGGTACCCATAGTCACATTAGTGATTCTTCACCACAAATCGTTATGGTATCAAACTCTCACGTCCTGTCAGCTTGAAAAGTGACTGGTACTGGTTTGTGGAAGGAGATTTTGAATGGCCTTCAGGGGGGTTTGATCCTAAAGAGACTGCTAAAAGTGCACAATAATATAAAATCTTTCAAACGAATCTCTAACATTTCCTGCTACACATCCATATCTCTCAGCATAAGCATATACATACAGCATGCATGTAGGGCTTTTTACTGGTCCCCTTAAGTCCAGTTCCAATCACATTATTTGTTCACACATACAAAGCGTAAGCACTTCACTATTGGCATCTTTTCTTAATATAAGATATCCCCTTATAGCTGATGCTCTTTAAGAGACACCATGTTTAATACATAGGCTACATTGTAAACATTTGTTTTTCTTCACTTTGAGAATAGATCCTTCTTGAGCAGTGATTCAACGCTGCTGACAAACGGGGAGCGATTTCACATTTCCAGTGACGTCTGGGAGAATAAAACACCTTCCAAAATTGTTGTTTCAGGTGGACACAGATTACATTGTAAAACATACTCATTTTGATATTTTCCATAATTCCCTTATTAAACATTATATAAATAAACTGTAATCCACAGAAGTGTGTTAAGTATTCATCTTAATCCACATGTTCTTGGTCAGTGGCTAAAAATACAGTTTGAGGCAGATCCATTACTGGATGCAAGTGGTGGTCCCCGATGTCTCCCTGAGATCTTAGATTAGATTCTAAAAAAAGAAAGAAGAAGTTCAGAAGAGGTTTGAATCAGTGATGGGATCAAACAAAGTACATTTACTATATTACAACATTATTTATGAATCTGTAATCGTCACGGTTCCATGGCGTATTGGTTGACCTCAAAGACAAAAGCTGATGATTTTTAAAGATACAAGAGCTCCTGTGATGCCATCCAGTTTGAATGTTATCTTTTTTATCTTGACTTTGTGCAATGACATGCTGCACTTCATTCAAAATTCAGGTCTAATATCTCAGCTGTGGATCAGGAGATGGGGCAAGGCATCCTCTCGCCAGAGGGTCAGCGGTTCGATCCCCGTCTCCCTCTTGAGCAAGATACTGAATCCGAGTTGCCCCTGACAGCAGTGCATGAGTATTGTGCGTTAGAGAAGCTGCTGCACTGTATGAATTTGTGTGTGTGAATGGGTGAATGAAACAACTGTCGAGAGATTTGAGTTGTCATCAAAACTAGAAAAGTGGTTTAAAGAGATATGTAGAAATATTAGACCCCGCCTCCTTCAATAAGGAGCAAAGTGCACCTGTAGCATCATTGATGGAGAAACATCTACAATGGATTAATCCTTAACGATGTTGTATTAGGGAATAAGCTAAATTCTACATGTACTTATACTTTTAATACTTTAAGTATATTTTAAAGCAACTAATTACTAAGTTGTAGAAAGTAGAAAACTTTGTGTGGTACTTTTCCTTTAATTTAATTTAAGGTTTCATTCAATTAGTACTTTTTTGTCTGTTTATTTGTACATTTACTTTGAGTTATGTTTGAGTACTTCCTCCACAACAGAAAATGTAAATGCCCGATGATTCACCTGTTTGGCTTTTTCTGACCAGCAGATGGAACCAAAGCAGCTTTAGCAGCCAGCAGGACTTTCACTTGATCCTGCAATAAAATGAGAAGTAAGACAAGAAAAAGTTCACTGAAGAAATGTTTGCACATGTCTTTAACATATTAATAAAATGTGTCTGAATAACTCACCACTGATGATTTGTTGACAGGAAGAGGAGGTGGAGGTCTGTTGGGAGGGTCCGGTCGGAGTTTAGCTGCAGCTGAAGGCTGTAAGCGACCTTTAGGAACAGATGGAGGTCCTGAAGGTAACGGAGGAGCCCAGGTTTTTCTCTGCTTGGTCGGCGGTGCAGATTTAAGAGGAGGGGGGGTGTAAGCCTGAGGAGAGATTTGTCTCTGAGGAGACGACACAGGCTGGTGCTGAGGCTCCGGCGTCTGCTCTTTCTGAACTGCAGCACACACAGGTACAGGAGGAGGCTTCACTGCTGGACGCACAATAGCTTGTCTGGACCGGGTCGAGGAGGATGGGCTTGGACAGGCAGGGGCCTTCACCTGTGGGAGAACGTGTCTTCTAATTATCAAAAAGGACAGAGACATACAGCCCGATATGAGTCATCAGAGGCTACTTTACCAGGTGGTCCGACGGCTGCTTCTTTAGTAAGAACGTCGGGTTGGCGTGTCCGTTCAAATGACCGTCAGCTTGCAAAGGCTTGGCCTCCACTGGGACTGAACAACTGTTAGAAACAGAAGTAGAGATCCATCATTCAAACTGTCAATACACACAACATGGAGAAATTCATTAGCATTCATAGTATAGTAAATTATTAAACTAACTGGGGGTGTTTTTCAACAGGAGCTTTTTGATAATGTCCAAACAACAAGGTGTAGACAGTTTACAGCACACCAGTACTGGGTCGGCCCTTATCACAGAAATCTCTCAAATCTCGTTGTTTTTCGAAGTTGTCATCATCTTCAGCGTTTTTCTACTTGTTTGGCAACTCTATTTCATCCTGAGATATTTGTTGTCTTTTGTTCTTGTAGTTATTCATCTGTCCCATGTTAGAAACTCGCTGTGTCACATGGATTCACCCGGACACTCAAGCAGGAGAAACTCAACTGACTCAGTATTTTACATTCTCACACAGAGCCCCGTTCCTGACGATGTGAAAAAAGCCTGCAGACAACCAATCTGATCCACACTCAACTAATTAAAGCCACTATAGAACAATTTCTAAGTGGTCCGATGCAGCTAAACTCCTTGAGAAGATGTGGTTTCTCATCTCATTGTATCTCTGACTGGTAATTACATGAATGAATTCTTTCCAGTTTGATTCTTTCTGAGAGACTACGCCTGTTTCGAGTAACAAGTTATTAATAGCAGTTCCCCTTTTATAAGACTTCTAAGAAGAATTGAAGAATTGCATCACAACTTCCTCATCGGTACATTGCAGCAAACCACTGTCGCAATGTACCGATGAGAACCAGCCTCAATGTTGAGATTCATGTAAGTAAGATGTCTTATCTTATTTTTACCATTTAAGTAATGACAATCTGTTCATGTCCGAGCTTCAGACAGAGAAACAATTGTAGGTGCTTTCCTTTCCACACATTTAGATTAGTGTAATCTGTCAGAATCTAGTTATGATGTGTCATATTTGTTTGGACTAAAGAGGACAGAGCTGTTGCTGTTACAAGACAATAAGTTTGGATCAATCTTTCTGACACTCCAACTTAGAAAGACAGTATTGTCTTTTAGAAACCCGTCTGAGATATCTCTTCAATGAACAATCTTTTTTAAATATCAAACATTTTTTTCATTTCTTACTCATGTTTCATTTTCGATTGCTTAGCTGCATAGCTATATTTAGAGGAATTTGTTGTCATACCTCGGCACCGGGGGTGGCGCTGATCTTTTCAATGGGTGGAGTTTATGTCTGTAGCAGCACCAGAGTCCGACAGCAGCCAGAACCACAAAGAGAACCAGAGGCAGGACAAGCAGGACTGGAAGGAGACCGCCTGATGGAACATGTCATAGAGTCAGGAAGTAGAACGATGTCACTTTATGCATATCAACAAAATAAAATAGTGCAGTGTCTTACTGTGGCTGATGACAGGTCCACTGTCGACACTCCCACCTGAGCCCTTCTGGTCACACAGAGGAGGAGCCCAGCCACGGTCACAGTGGCAGTTATGGTTGTTGTTACACAGCTGGTGAGAAGACGTGTCACCCATTCAAATTACAATGTAAACGTTAACATTCATTAAAGTGACATGCAGGGATTCGGATTGATGATATTTTTGGCCAATAGCAGCACTTTGAAATCACTATTATATGACATACTGTATAAATAACAGGTTTGATAGTGGAATGTAACAAAGTACGGTACTAAAGACCACTTTGAAGCACTTGTACTTTACTTTCTCGTTCAAAAATTACATTTAAGAACATCTGTATGAACTTATTGAGCTACATTGTCTATTGATAAATGAAAGTATGATTTGTTATGTGGTTTGTGCAAAGAAAGGAAATCAAACAGAAGAATCTGTGGCCATCTGTGTTTTAATGTGTTTTTTATGTGCAAGGGGCAGATTAATAAAGAGTTTCTTCCTTCTGATGCTTTATTGGTTCATAGAATGTGTATAGGTGTGTAAGTGTGTTATTTTGTTTTGTAAAATAGTTTGGATTACCTTGAAAATTCATGAAATAAACTGAACCAGAAAGGCTAACATTTAAGAGGAAATATGTTTTTTTTTCATTTCACCACATTTATTTGACGGCTAAATTTTCTTTGTATATTAAGGCTTAACATTGAAAGGGGGCATCCTGCTGTGGGATGACAACTCAACTGAGTCTGCTGATAACACTTGACATTGCTGTGATTCTACTTTTTAGTTAAGTAAAGTATCTTAAAGTTGTACCAATGCCAAGGATCTAATTTTCATAAATAGCGGGCTGGCAGCCAAACCTCCCCCAGCACTCTAGAGGAAATCCACCTCACACTCATTGAAACTCACCCCGTGTCCGTGGCACTTGGCATTGCACTCATCAGCCCGCAGAAATGATGCATTGCGGCACTCTCCATTAAAGCAAATCTGTCGACAGGAGGAGGGTGAGAGGGAGAAATTCGAAAGAAGTTTACTTCATGAAAAGCATTGAGCCACAATGTCAGCAGGTTAAATATGGCTATCGGACAAATTAAAGAAATACTGAGATCAAGAGCGTCCTCCCTGCCGCCATACGAGTCTCACCGAGTCGTCTCCACACTTGGTGCCCGTCATGACCAGGCCTGGATCCAGGGTGTCTCCCTGTGCCTCGTCTGCCCCGGGAGTGTACACATGTGTTCCCATACACCGGATTCTCTTGTTGTCCACAGTGACGCTGGTCTCAATGCGAACGGCGTTGCTCTCAATGGGCTTTGAAGCTGAAGTTAAACACTGGATTTTCCCACATTTTGCATCTCTGACAGAAATAATAATAGATTGTTGATGTTGATCAACGTTCGACATAGAAAATATCCCAATGTTTCAATAGAACGATAGAGTATATCAACCAGAGAGTTAGTTTGAATGCGCTGTTGAATATTTTGTTCTTCACCTGTCCTTGCAGCTCCTGTATTTCCCGAGCTGATCTTTGCCACAGTTCCCGAACATGTCCCCGGCTATGTTCACCTGTTCAAAACACAGGTCGGGGGCCGAGCGGCCATCTGTGGTGGGGAGAAAGAGAATGCATAGAAACATATTAATACTGCTGCGGACACGCAAACCCAGTAACCAAACAAATTCACGCACAGTGTGTTGCATGCGACCACCTGATGGAGACCAGATGGCTCCTGTGGTACAACAAAGCCTCCCCAGGGAGTGGACATCGCACAATAACAATAACCTGATCTCGCACCCACAGCGGGCTCAGCTCGGACCCCGTCCAGTCTCCCTGACTTAGTGTGCAGAGCAGGTTTATTTTCTTTAGTGATATATTTCATCTTATCTCCAGTGAGAATATTTGAAGATCTAACATTTGCATATATTCATTATTGATCTGGGGAGTCAGGCTACATTTTTCTCTTTAATATAATCCCATCATGCCTTTGAATCCTGGGCTATTTTAGCCATTTGATATCAGATGTCATCAAAATAAAGTAGTTACAGCTTTTCCTTTCCTGCTCAATATATAGCATATAATATATATATATACAATATATATATATATACTTAATAAAGCTATACGAACAGCCGAAAATGCAAACAATGTTGCAAACAAAAACATATATACATATAACATATATATAAAGAAATAGCCTATGTATAAAATACAAATAAGCACACCACTGAGACTGCTCCTGAAGAGATGTGCAAATTAAAATAATGTAAACAGAAGAGGCCATGAAAATATAGAGCTGCACAACATGTATATATATATATATATAAAAGGTAATTGTAATGTAAATGGAGGATATATCTCATTTAGAAAAAGATGAACAGGTTATAATGGCCCAGTTTACTGACCTCGTCCCCACAGTGACAGACACTGCTGCTCCAGCGTCAGACACATGCCTGTGTAACAGTAGGCCCGGCCGCCCGAGCACGACGTTCCATCCACCAAAAAGAAGTTAGCAGGACAAGACTCAGCTTTGCCATCGCAGTACTCGGCCAGGTCACATGGTCCTGAGGGAGCACGGCACAACACGCCTGGGCTCTTCAACTAGATGGAGAGAGACAATACGAAGAAACACAAGAACTAAGAGTGAAGGAGAAGAAATTAATTGTAATTGTCTCTCTAGAGGTAAGAATCAGCTCGAGGGGTGACGGATTCCTCGTGTGAGACATGACTTTTTGTTTCTCTTCCACAGATTCTCATATTAGTACCTTGCAGTTATCACAGCAGATGCCATGGGCGCACTCGGCCCCAGCTTTCAAAGTGCAGTTGTTGGCGTTACAGCAGGGACTGGTGCACTCCTACACAAAAGAGTGAGTCATGAGTCCTGGCAAAAACATACAAGATGAATAAAAGCTTCTAAACACACACACACACACACTGACCTCTTCCTCGCCACAGTCACATTCCTCCCCCTCCTCGAGGTAACCATTGCCACAGCGCTGCCCTCCGTACATGGACCTGGTGTTGGGCAGGTTGAAGAGACACTTCCCTCCTCCGGAGCTCAGGTAGCTCTCCAGCTCCCTCTCATTACAACCGTTAAACACTCGTGGAAACGGGTGCCTGTGCCATGGAGGAAACACAAATACAGTACATAAATACTCACAATATACTGGATTAAATCAAATTTCAAATCCCACGTTTTTCCTTCTGAGTTATAACTATACCCAGTAGCGGCGGCCATGATGCAGCCCCCGTCCTCTGCTCTGGCCTGACAGCAGCCCGTGCTGTCATGACTCATGCCGAAGTTGTGACCCATCTCGTGCGCCATGGTGGCGGCAACGCCGAAGGCAAATTCTGAGTGGTCCTTTTGAGGAGAAGAGGCGAAGGCAAATTTTATTATAATAACAATAATAATCATGATGCATCCTGGCGTTCAGTCATACCAACATAAATTAACTCCAACCTGAACAAAAGAGCTTTATTTATTTGTTTGTTACCACAGAGACAAACATTCACTCAATTGTATTTGGTTTTTTGACTCTGGTCTCTCACCGTGTTCACTCCACCAGACTGGTAGTCGGAGCACATGGCTTTGAGAGGAGCTAGCCCAATGATGGTGCCGTGAAATGACTTCCCCCTGGAGACAGAAACACTCGGTTGATCAGTTTCACCTGGACTACAGCCCACTGGGATGCAACTGGAGATGCTTATCATCGCCTGTAGGCACCGCCCTCTCTTCATTATGTATGTTGAACTTTTGTTATTAAAGCAGGATACGGATATGGAACCTCACACCCGATTGGACACCGCCTGGAGGTGTCCTTCTTGAACTTCCTACTTCCTGTTTTAGACTGCGCTGAGTGAAGAGCGGATCGGCACATCATTCGTAGCAGTGGATCTCAGCAGCTCACCAGCATGCTTTGTTAGAGGACTGATTGTTGATCCATTTGTCTTAACACGGTTGAGTGAATGTTGAGATTGTAAAGAATTTTGGCAAACACCCTGGAGACTAGGACAGGTTAAGATTTAGATACTGATACTCCGCTATCATATTGTAGAAAGATTTCTATATACGTAGACACACTAGGAATATGGGTGCAGTTATGGATTTGTTTTAGCAGAATTGCTTTTGGACATTAGACATCGATTTGTAATTCTGCTTTCAAAGAGTCCTCTGTTTGTTCTATTTATTTCTATGTTTAAAACAGCATCCACTCGCCCTCATATAGTTAAATCCCTACTTCACTAAGAATCACTACTACAATACTTCATATATACATTTATTTACACCCTACATCTGGTTTTATGTTATATATTTATGTTATATTTTATTAACCCCCAAGGCTGAGACATGTCCGTCAGATAAATGGGAAGACTGGAGAGAGAGAGAGTGAGAGGCACTGACGTGATGAGCTGAGCGTTGTCATTGGGCAGCACGCGGAGCTGCTTGCGTCTCCAGGACAGGAACTCTGCCAGAGTGCTGTGTGGGTTGTCCGACACGCTGATCATGTCCTGGCTGGACCACACCTCCAGACCAATTAATGCCACACGGATGTTTAAAGCCTTGTAGTACTGAAGGAGTAGAGAGACACACAGGAACAGTGACAGTTTAACTCATCATTACTAAATATAGGTGTGGTTGTCACGCTTCTCATCAACCGTTACCTTGTCAACCAAGTTAGCCGTTTCCAGCAGTTTCAGTTTGGTCTTCTCCAGATTACTACCATGCTTCTCAAACTGCAAAAGATATAAGCCACAAGTTTCAGTGAAACAGACGCACCCACCCACACCCTTACGTATTTTTACATGTTCACAAACCACAAAAGGGACTTTTCACACTTCAAATAACAGACAGGAAATGAATCACAGCTTTATTTTTACTTGATCTATTCATCATCTTTACCACTGAATAAATTTTTAATATTTAATATTTACCACATTTGTGTTCTCACCTCAGCCCTGTCTGCCACCATCAGCAGCTCCACGTACTTCATGTTTTGACTCAAGTCCCTTTTCTCCTGGAAATTCAATGCAGAACATGAGCTACAAATCTATTAGGTGGTTTGTGAGAAATGTGTTACAGTAGGCGTATGATCGCTGCCCGTCCTGTCCGAACTCACCCTCTTGCTCCGTGATGACATCATTCCATGGATGAAGTCATTAAGCCGCTCCTCTGGCTGGTCCTTGTCGCCATGGTGATGCAGGCAGTTTCCTTGAGGCAGATGGAGACTCTCGGCTCTGATCACGGCGTGCTGCCGAGCGTCCGTGGAAACAGGAAGAGGCTCTATCAGGTAGCTGATGCTTGTGTTCAGAGAAATGAGTCCCCTGGGGTAAAAAAAAAAAAAAAAGGCACATCGTTGATGGCTCCATCCAATCACCTTGAGAAAATCAATGTGATTAATGGTATTGCTGCTTTTCTATTAGCATTTTATGGCTAAAAACACAGTTCCTCCCTAATAACCCCAGTGCTTTTAAATGCTGAAACACACAATCACATAATAAGATTCATGGTTGCAAGAAAGGTCTATTTTTATTTTTATTTGGCTGGGGTGGTTTTATGAATGGGGGCAGGGTGGGGCAGAGAATCACGTGTCTCAAGTGATTTACTTGTGTATAAAAATAAAATCCACTGGGACATACAGAGCGATACACAATCCCTTTTGACAAAATCTCTCGTGAGTGCAGACGCTTAACACACAAGCACACAAGCAGCAGGTCAGACAGCTGTAAGAAACATCTGGAGAGGTCAGACGCCCACATGTCAACGTCCCTCTTCGCTGTGTTTGCATTCCTCCAAAGAAGACATATTAATCCACTTGTCCTCCAGATGCAGAGCGATGAACCCAAAGAAAAACACAAACATATGGCTGTGATTTCTCTCTGCGCTTGCCAGTTCCTGCTCCTCCTCTCTGAGCGCGTCTCCAGCAGGAAGCATCAGCTGCTCTGGAGCGACACCAGGAGAAAACACAGGATCTCCACACTGAGCTGGACTCAGTGAACCAGCTCTGCAGCCGATGACCTACTGACCCACTTGACTTCACAAGACACTGCACACAACTGCTTCCTGGCTGTCACCTTATCAACCCAAGGTCTGACAACAGGTTTCCTCCACCGCTCAATACAAGTTCTGTTCTTTACTAGTCTCTGAAATCATGTACACAAATATGATTTCAGCACTTATGATTTAGAAATACTTCAAAACTGTATCAACTTTGATTAGTGGGAATGTGTGGTTGACCTCGTTGCTGATATGCTGTTGGATCTACACTCATTTCAAAGCATGATGCTATGATATTATGAAATGAAGCTGAAGCATGCCATCATTTGTATGGACCCTAATCTGACTTTTCTATCGATCAGTACTTATTATATGTTTAAAGTAACTTGGCTACATGGCAAAATAAGTGGAACTGGGATAAGAGCTGGGTAGTAAAAGTCAAGTACATTCTAAAGACATTTGTCACAAGGGTGGTTTCTGTCATTTTAGATAGTTCTTACTAGACTTATCGATTTACTGATAACATCAGCTGATATGAGCCTTTCTCTGACAAATCCGTTGGCGTATATTTGCTGGTTTGCACGAAAATGTAAACTTTGTATTGTTGATGGGGGAATGTATAATCCCTCTTTATTACAGGGTGCACAAAAACTCAACACAAACCCTTCTCTGCACAATTCTGTCTGCATCACCCAACTTCCTTTTATTAGTACAGCCCTCTCCTGCCTTCAATTTCTGCAGCTTTTTTACAAATTTCCTAAAGCAACTGGGGCCTCTTCGCTGCCCTTAACTCAGGGAGCTGTCTTCATGAATTACCGTTTATCTAAGGAGGGAATTCATCTTCTTAGAATCTAGGAAATGTCTTTCACCACTGGGGACAACTCTAAATATTATTAGAAGTTGCTGGTGTTTTACTTACCTGAGTCCTGAGCATGTGCTAACAGCAACACTGGATCCTTCAAAGCCCTGAACCACCCCGTGATAGAAGCAGTGTCCCTGGGAGACAGAAACAATCACAGCTCAACACACAGCGCTCTTTGTGGAGAAATAAAGTGACACAGTTAAGAGGGCAGAGGGCCTGGTTATGTGAGCTAAAATGGTAACAATTTATGTTCATACACCATTTTATTTGATCAGCTGCACTGATGTTTATCTCCCTCCTGTGATTTTCAACTCCCGTCTGCAGTTTGAGAACATCAAACTGTCTGACAGACTTACAGCGTTGGCAGGAGAGGAGGACTTGCGGGCTCCGTCAGGGGTGTACCATATTTCCTGATATCCAGGGGCCAACAGCTGCCTGGTGAAAGACGACACACAAACCAATTGGGCAATTTGCAAGAGAAAAAGATGTGGTGTCAGACATTAAATCTCCTGAAACAGCTACAATATGGAGTAATGGTGAAACATAGTGTATAAAGGTGCAGGACACAGAGGAGGTAGAGGGGGACTAATTCTCTCCGGCAGCCCACAGCTCATAAAACATTCATTCTGACGGAGACGCTGTAGAAAACCAGACGGCTTTAAAGATTTAGATCCTCTCAGAGATACGCATTAAAAAGAATGTGGGAAAAGTGTTTTGGCTCCAACTAAATCCATATATACCTTTCCCAAGTGACCCTTTCTTGCTCTCTGAAGAGCTGAAGGGGGAGATGGTCACAGACCTACACTGAGAGGCTGGATTTGTTTGAAAGAGCTATTGAGTAATATCCTCCTTTTCTCTATAATACCGAGATTTAACCATTAGTATACAAAACAGGCTATAAGGGGGTTTCTGATAATCAGTTACCCATGGTCATGTCATGATGAGAAACTTGAATTCCTTGTGTGTTTGTGATTGAGTGGGTGTCTCTGGACTCTCAGTCTGTTTCTGTCAAACCTACCGGTCCAATATTTACATCTCAAACAGATGCTTGTTTTCCTGTCTCTCTCTCTCCTTCCCATTCTGCTTCAATCCATTCATCCTGTTTTCATTCATAAACTCTGTCTGCCCCACAGCTGGTTTCCTTTTGCTCCGCGTCTCTAAATCTCCCCTCATCTGTCCTCCCACCATCGGACCTGAGATCGGTCAAACAGACCGTGTCTGCAGTGAATTCAAGCCGCAGGGAAACGTACGTGCTCAATATGCTAAAGCTGATCGAAAGAGGGAATCTGATTAAGGATCTCAAACAATAACACATCAAACGTATAACCCCACACCAGGGAAGAGACTAAGGGCCGAGCTGGAGAAAACAAAATGACAGGATGTTTTTTATTTCCATTTTGCATTTCGAGAATGGTCAACATAAAGTCTAAATGTTGAGAAAAAATGCTAAAATCTCGAAAATAAATTTGTTAAGTTAAGAAAAAGTCAGAATGTCGAGAATAAATTTGAAATTTTGGGGAAAAAAGCATAAACATCAAGAATAGACAAGAAATTTCAGGATTTACGTATAAAAATATGTCAAACTACTCATATTTGATATTTTGTACCAATATGCAGAATGCCTGTGTCAATGAATTGGTGAAATTGTTCCTCAGAATAAATTTTAGAACCAAGTACATTCTCTTCTAATACATAAACACAGTGGTGGTCAGTATTAGGTCTTTGAAGAGATTATGTTCAGAGGGAGAAAACAGTTGTTCCTTTAACAGATCTGATGAAGAAACCGAAGAGACTTGATCCTCAACATTTTGACTTTATCCTCAAAATAGAAAAGAAAAATGTTCATCTATAATTTTTGTCTTATGACCCTAATTCTCTTCCATACCACAAGGATTAGTCCAACTAGTGTTTTTATTATTTATCATGTGCTTTCATTTATTTGTCATCCTTACCATCTTGTGGGTAATAGGTCTCAGAATTAACAATTAATCCATTTTCAACCTTGTCAATGCACTGGATAGAGTTAGATAAGAACAATGATACCATTCTCACGCCTTCACAGAAAAATATTTATAACAAAACCATTTTTTTGCCGGGAGTCATTAATGACTGACTTTCTGTTGTGATCAAACAAAGATAAGTTCATGAGATTTACCAGTGCTGGTAAATGTGGTAGATGTATTTTGTCATTAAGTCTTGTCAACTATAACTGCAGGCTATAGCTTCACATTCAGACTTGAAAGTGTTATCAATTCTCATCTGACTCGCACCAAGAAAGTGATTAAGTGCGTTTCGGGAAAATGTCAGACCGCTTCTCTAAAAGGATGATGAAGACGAGTTAAGGGAAGATGGGGGATTTTTCTTTTGTCCTCCCAGACGCCCTGAAGGAGACTAGCCTCTTGAGACAATACATGCCTGTTGATGCAATCAGTGACAAAGCAAGTCAAAGACAGAGAACGGCTGCTTCATCCTTTAACAGATTACCACTCTGAGGGTCTCAGATCGGGGGGGGACTTAAAAATGATTGCTCAGTGATAATGTATCCGGCTGATGTCACCCTTAACGGGGTAACTAGCGCTGGGTTGTGATTTGACCCTTTGCCCTCATTTATATCTGGACGTCGTCTAGGTTTCCTGCCTCGTATTCCCATCATGTCCTCCTGTCGTCTCTGTGACCGGCTCTGTCGTCACGTGTCGTTATAAAAAACGATCACTTTTTCCTCGAGGAAACACACAATCCTCTCCTCCATCCTCCACTTTGCTCACATGACCTTAAGAAGTATAACATGTCCCCAAGTTTCTAAGTCTTAATGCTGTATTCTGCAATTAGGAGCCAACAAAGACAGCTCAGCACAGTCTCATGGACAAAATGAAATAGTTCACATAAAATAATCATTTAAAGTGGTTTACAAGAGCCCGACATCTCAGATAGCTATGATACCTTTCCCAGGCATCAAAGTACATATTTGCTTAAATGCACTAGTATGATCATTTTTATATTGCAGAATAAACAATGCAGAAAAGATCTGCATTTTTGTCTGTATTCATAAAACCCATAGTTCGAGTTCTATATATTGTTTTTGTGTACTGTTAGAAATTAATGCGTGCGTTTCTGAATGCAGGATGATCAAGCCCAATATTGGATTGGACTAGACTAGAGTAACAATTTGGAAGAGAATGACGCTTTATCATAGAAGCTGCTGTCTACAATAAAAACGTTGGGTATTATTAAATATTAAAAAAATTCCGTCTTCAGAATCCAAAGATATTCAGTTTTCTGTACATTAAATAGTCAAGCAGCAAATCTTCACATTTCAGGGTTTTTGTTTGAATAATGATTGTAAAAATGAAATCGGTTTATCTTTTATTGTTTGAGATGCTCATTTCTACATTTGTCTCTGATTTCCAAAGACGATGAAACAACCAGTTTCATAAACCCTATCAGCAGTAGGCTAACTTTGTTGCCAGGCTTTGAATCAACCAGTATAAAACTGTTGGAATACCCCGACCCATACACGACTAATTGTATTGTTGTAGGTGCCGTCACTGCTTTCAAATCAAGACTGTATAAACCTCTAAGTGATGTCGGGAGCCCTCCACAGAGCTTGGATGTCCTCCAGCGTCCAGACACATGCTTTGATTGAGCAGCAGAATAGTGGCTGAATCACGACTATCTGGCAGCAAGGCTGAGACAAAGGCCTGGTTCAGCCTTGGGAGGAGAAAGACGGGGTGGGGGAGTAATGCTAATGTACTTGGGGGAGATAGTGAAGCGGGGAGCGAGGCGATGTGGGGTAATGCATTATAGGGTCAGTGGGTCGCATTCTCTCATGGTATCAGATGACATCACTGCACATGAGCGGAGGGAGGGTGAAGGCTGATGCAAAGTCAAAGTAGCACTCAGCAGTGGATGATTAAGAGGCTTTTATTGCACAGGGAGGACAATGTTCTGTTGTGTGAAGGCCTGTGTGTGAGCCTGTTTCCCCAACATGCACACACACACACACTCACACACTTGAGGTCTTGATTTAGATATCAGAGCAGACAGGGCCGCACCACCATGAGACTAAACACAGACACAAGGGAAACAAGGACAAACGAAGGCATCCCTTGCTCTGCTCTGCCTTGACCTGCAATCCATCAGGTCTGAGCTTCCAGGCGTGTTTGTGTTCTTTTGGGGTGCTGTGTGTGTACATGTGTCGTGTGTGTGTTTGTGTCTGTGTGTGTGGCCCCAGTCTCCCACACCCTGACCTGCAGGGAGTGCGTGGGAGATGTATATTTGAGCTATAGAGCCCTGGGGAATATCAGATGAGGTGAGGGGAGGTAAAGAAAAGAGAGAAGTAATAGGGTGCTCATTTTTAGGCGAGGAGAGGGGAGGAGGGGAGGGGAGGAGAGGAGAGGAGAGGAGAGGAGAGGAGAGGAGAGGAGAGGAGAGGAGAGGAGAGGAGAGGAGAGGAGAGGAGAGGAGAGGAGAGGAGGAACAATGATGTGTTCATCTCCCAAGGGAATGCTTTAATTTGGGTTTGTGCTCTCACGGGGGTGCAGGAAGGGCGTGAAAGAGAGGAACAGAGAAAGTCACGCAGAGGGGGAAGCGAGAACATCCACACTATTCATATCTCACACCAAAACTCAACCCGAGTGTCACTGACTTTCCGGTCCTCAACCCTTCTCCTCCGCTCCTTCATTCATTTTCTTCCACAGTTTCTTCCTTTCGCTGTATTTTTCCAATCTCCGCTTCCTGCTCCCTGAGTCAGCACGACTATAGCCTGTCCCTGGCTCTTAACCAAATCAACCCCACTGCTGGGCGCCTCACGGCTTCTCATCAAGATAAAAGCTCAGGCAGACACACACATACACACACAGACACACACAGACACCCGCACTGATACCATCCAACAAAAAAGACCCATGTGCACACTCAGAAATGCACATTTACAAGCATGACAGGCGGGTTGACATGAATGGACGGGACTCCAGCCGCCACGCGCTCAGAGAGCCACATACATTCACAGCTTTGTCTTCCTCCGTGCTCTGATGAAGTGATATATTTAGTGAAGAGCAGATGAGGTGTAAGAGAAAGATAGAGAGTGGAAACAAATGGATGTAAATGCTGCAGAGGGAGAAACAGACAGATGAGATCAAGAGCATCTCACAGCTCATTTGGGTTCTCTCTTATCTGCTGACTGTCAGGGTGTAGCTGCGACAGGGGCAACGAGGACACGAGGAAGTAGCCAGGGCACAGGGATGGACACTGGCAGCATTTCCTCTGGCTTCCCTCCAAACTCAGACATTGATCTTCACAGACATTAACTGCTTTCTTGACTTGTCTCCAAATCAGGGCAACAGAGGACAGAGCAAAACACAGTATGGGAATCTCTGCTGAGGTCTGGGGGAACAGGGCGGAGGGGATAGAGCTCGGACTAAATACAAACACTGTTAATGTGTTTTCTGCAGAAACTATTAGTGGGATGATTGCTGAACCTAATGGTCAAGATCTATAATGATTCCTCACCCACAACCCACAAGTTGATACAACATGGCAAACTTAATATTTCATCATAAAACTGAAAGTGCATTAAAAAGTGCTGCTGTGCCTATTTTTGTTTTAAATAAAAGCATTTCATTAGGGGACCTAAATTCTTTTTGATTTTATTTCCAAGTAATTTTCTCCGTTTTTTCTTATTACAATTACAAGTCGTTTACACATTAAAATGTAAACAACTGGGTCAGGATACTTAAAGTGGATACAGAAATGATTTATTTTTAATAAAAATATTAGGCAACCTATATTTTCTCATAAATCAATTCCTGTGAATTGATTTAATTGGTGCTTTTGTTATCTGATATTTTACTTATACTTACTTAAATTTAGTCGTAAATTAATAATATTTACATTTTAAACTTTGTATGTTTATGGAGCAATATTTAGAATAGAATGACAAGCACACCACAAACTCATACCACTTGTCAACACAAACTCTCTTGAGAGCTTCGTCTGTTTCTTCTAACCTGTGTCACCGCTTCTTCACTTTCTTTCAGGTTTTTTTTCCTTTTTGCATCTGTCGCCCGTTAGAAGCGTCCTCAACAAAATAAATACGATAAAAACAAATGACCAACCCCACCTTTACATGAACTGTGGCTTGCATGAACGCTAAAGAGAATTCACAATGCATGTGAAAGTTCCAGGTCAATAAAGCTCTCAGACAAGGTACATTAATGAATCAATACTTAGAATGCGGGATGTGTTTCAAAGTCTGTTTTTACCCTGAAATGCTTTACTTTCTTCCCCATGCTTTATTAGCAAAAAAAATCATCACTTTCACATTAGCAATGATTCGTTTTTTTTTAACAGTGCACTGCAATTCACGACGTGTGAAGAAATGTTTACAGCTTCCATGTCACAGGAAACAGTTGAGAAGTTGCACTTAATGTATTTCAAAATGTTGTTTTCTGCTGTAGTTCCTCTTTCTGTGTATCTTCATCCATGGTTATTGTCTTGAACACATTTACACATCTCTATTTAAGTTTGAACGACTGTAAGTTAGATCAAGTCCTTCATTTCTCCTCTCCATCCCCCTCTTAACCCCCGTACGGAGAAAAACACTGTGTGATTGATGAAGATTCCTGAGCCAGGAGGGAATCTAACAGTGTGACCACCTGCTGGGGAGGGAGAGCAGCGGGGGGTTAAATCCCTGAGGGGACGTCCGCTCAGACACAGCGGAGTCATGGTCTGTTAATGTGTGTGCCTGTGAATGACTGACAGAGGCCCAATACGTCCAATGGTAAAAACGTTATATATCTAGAGCTTCATAAAAGCGTCCCTTTCCACTTGAGCGCTGGCTCTGATCCAGACGTGATAAACCGGAGCTCTGTGTCGTCACCTCTGACATCTCCAGAGCTGCGGCCCTCCCCGCTCTCCCACCGGCGCAGCGATCACACTCTACATTACAAACTCAGATACTCTGCTCGCTTCCTATCACCATCCCCATTGTTACTGGACAGGAACCGCTCCATCAGATTATAGGACGTAAGAGGCAGAGGTGCAATCTTACTTCCTGTTTGCCCAAGGCGCACAGATCGGGTGTCAAGCCTCTGTCGTCTAAAACCATCATGCTCCTTTTCCTCCCTTGTTCCCCATCGCTGCACCCACAGGGGTATTGACCTTATAAATGTGTATGTGACGACTAGCATCTGTTCAAATCAATGCTGGGGCGTCTTGTGGATGTCTGATGATGATTAAGATACAAATACTGAGGCTATATCTGGATCTAATGGTAGTAATTTGGTGTGGGCAACTTTGTAGTGTAAAGTCGGAGAAAAAAAACCATTGCAACATTACAACACCTAATGGACAAAATCAAACTGAAATCACTCACTGGTTTTTCTCCAGGTGTAGTCTGAGCTCCTGGCCCTCAGCGGTGATCAGAACCTGCGTCTCTTCGGGATGCTGGAATAATAATAATCATAATATTAAGCTTCAATTGCATAGCACTTCTTTAACAAAGCTACAAAGGGCTTCACAAAAGGAAAAAACAACAATAACTATTAATGGTAAAACCAATAAAATAAGTTAAAATTCACCCAGAGATGAAACACTTTAAGAAGAGATTTAAAAGCAGGAACATTTATAGCATTTCTGATCCCAGCTCCAGAGTTTGTGGAACTTTAGTCAACAATCAGAAGACGATCAGCTGATATAAAGTGACGTAAAGGCCCACAGGGAGGTAATGAAATCCTTGATTACACAGGAGCTTTTAAAGTCATGAACAAAATCTAAAAATCAATGCGATAACAAACAGGAAAGCAAATACAGCGAGGCTACAGCCAGTGTTACGGTGCCACATTTCCATGATCCACAAGCATTTGGGGCCAATAAAAGGCAGGGAGGCCTAAATGAAACCCGTATTGAGGGCTGGTAAAGTTTAAAGGCAAGTACTCAAAAGTTAAGAAGGCTTGAATCTTTGAAAAAATGAATTTTTCTTTTTTTTAAACTGACCCAGGAAGTTTAAGTAAAGCTTTAACTAAATAAGGTGTATCAGCCCACATGACTCATGGGCGCCCCCTAGAACCTTACAAGGAAATGTGCGTTTCACCTTCGTGCAAAAAATGTGAGAACTACAAATAGTTTCTTAGAACTATCACCTAATCCCAACAGGAAGTCTGCCATTTATATTTTAATGTGGAACCTTACTCAAATCGTGGCCATTTGGAAGGGTGGTACTTAAACAAACTCCTCCTAGAGAATAAATCAGGTTGACTTCATACTTGTTCAGTCTGATCCTACAACCTTTGTGTTGCTAAACTGTGAGGCCTTTCACACTTTTGTCAGAGATTGCGCTTGTTGGCAACATTATGATGCTTCACCATCAAAAAGAAAGTTCACTTTCATATGACTTGTCAAATCTGCCCCAACTGTCACATAAGTGATAAACGTCCTGGCCTGAAGACATCAACAGACCAGTATTTCAGCTATAGTTATAGCGCAACCCACTGGCAACCGGAAATTACATATTTTCTTTCTTAAGTGAAATGGACAGAGAGATAAATGTCTTACCTGATTGTTGGCAGAGCTGCTGTGTGAGTGAGGATGCAGCCATTTAGGAGAAGTAATCTCATAACTCTGTACATGCTGGAGGAGCCTCTCCTGAGAATCCGGCTCATTCAACCCTGATGGAAATCAAAAAAAAAAAAAAATTAAGAATGACCAAGAGCAAGTTCACTGACCTTAAAATACAATTGAGTTTGATCTCCAGTTGTGCATTTGTTGCATTTAGGCAAATTAAAGCAAAATTAAATCAACACTTGCGTTTGTAGTTTCGTTACAAACAAACACGTGGAGGTAGATTGAATTTAACGTGGAAACACATTCCGGTGCAATGCGATCATGTGCGTTTTGTTGCACGACATGTTTACAGATATCACATTTGGATCTTATGGCTCAGACAAACACTCACCATCATAGACAGCTGCTGCACATGCAACTGCACAGTGGAGGAGAACTGCGAGCAACAGACACAGACAGGACCGAACAGCACCGACAGCCGCGGGACTCATTGTCAACACACACCGTGGATCCAGCCCGAGACATTCGTGTTCGCAGGAGAATAATAATAATGACAAAAAGAAGAAGAAGAATGAGAAGAAGACTGAGAGTTTTCACATCAGAGGGAGGAGACGCTGCCCGGGAGACATGGAGATCATCGTCTGAATGAGATGCTGCTGCTGCTGCTGATCACACACACACACACCTCTCTGTCTCAACCCCTCCCCTTCACCAAACACACATACAAACACACGCACACAAACACACACAAACGCACACATAGATAGGATGACAGGACGCACGAGCGAGCAGCATAACACTAAATACCATCCTGTTAGAGACGAGATGAGATAGAGGGGGCGCTGTTTAGCCTCTCCATGGTGACTTCGCCAAATCTATTTTTTTTAGATAAACTAAAATTGCCCAGGGTCAATAAAGTATCTATCTAAAAACATTTTTTTTTCGTCTTAAATGAGTTGTTAGCTTCATTTCATGGAAACATTTATCCACACAGTATCTCAGTAATCAGCTCTTCCACCAGATAGTTTTGATTACATCTGTGCTATTAAATGTATTTATTTGTATTCTGTTCTTTTATTGATTTGATGTCTTTCTTGTTCCAACGCATACATTTATATATATACATTTCTTGTTTATTTCTTGTTCTTCTTCTTGTTCTTGTTCTTGTTCTTGTTCTTCTTGTTCTTGTTCTTCTTCTTCTTCTTCTTCTTCTTCTTCTTCTTCTTCTTCTTCTTATCATGATTACAGTGCTAATGAAATTCAGTATGACACTTTTATCAAGTTGGGGACCTAAAAAGCCACAGATTGAAGAAACGGATTGACAGAAACAGTAAATGTATGAAACAGCAGAGATTCTATGTAAAGATGGAGGACATGACAAAAGCCAACGCGTCTCAATCGCCACCTGGTGGCTGACTGCAGTATAAGTCATAAATCTTCCTCTATGTTAGTGGAAGGGACTTGGACCAAACGAAAAAGTGTGCGTCAAATATTTTTTCCTTGATCATTTCTCTCATTTTATGTACACTGTATCACACTGATGTTAGTCCAAGTGAGACTGACTCACAATTGGTCGAGGGGGGTTTATAAATCAGTCCTTGCAACCAGTGCTCCAACCGATTGCTTCTGCTTAGACTGGGACGTGGTGAAGAAAAATCATCCATTTTATATACACTCCATTGTTTGAAGGCGTTATATGAGAGCCTGCGGTTTCTTGCTGGGAGCAGGTGGTGGTTGGGATCTCTTACCAAGTTTGCAATACAAGAAACCTGCCCTCAGAGCAGCGCTACTTCTTCAGGACTGGACACCAGCGTGACGCGAAGGGCTAGTAGGGCCCAGGCAAGCAATGCTTACTTCAATAGAAGCTATGTGATGGATTCATAAGCCAAACAAAGAGCCTTAATTAGCTACTCTTTATTTAGAAAACATTTTTACATGACCATTTTTATGACTCAGTTGCTCGTAAAATCAATCTGAACAATATGATGTGCTTGCATTTATATATACAGCTGCACAACCAATCAGAAGTGACAGATAATGTTTTTAAGCAGCCAATAAAGTGGGTTTATTTGTGAAGTCATGTGAATTATTTCTTCTATGCTTTCAAGGCAGTAGCTCAGAAGCCTTATAGACAGGGCCCTTCATGTAAACACATGCTGTCTTTAAATAACTGCACAACCTGCCACACGCTCAGGTTTCTTGTATTTCTTCTATTATATAAAGCTGCATGTTGAATCACTGAAAGTGTTGAGTTGAACCAAGAGAATGGATCTGAGCACAAATCTGGTTTATGTCATCAGGAAAAGATCCACTTGTTATTGTGTTTTGTATATTTAAATGAGCAGAGAGTATAACAAACCCTTCTTCTTAAAACAGACAGAACTCTATGAATGACTTTGATTCCAAATGATAAAACATGAGTTACATAAAGTACATTAGCATCATGATTCTAACAAGGTCAGAGAACCAAAAATACAGCTCTAGTACCTGCCAGTAACTGAGCCTACTACAGTAACAAAATACAGTACCACTTCTAGTCTCTGGTAGCCATTCATACTGAGTGAGTGCCACGATAAATATGCCACCAAGCACATGTCAGAGGGATAGAGTGTACGCAGGGTGTGTGAGGTATTCTTAGCGCAGATGAGAGTGCAGGCTTATGAATCCATTCACATCTCTAAATGGCGTCCTGGCTGTAAGACAAGGCCACTTGTTTCTGCCATGGCACAGGTTTCTGGTTTGCTCCGTTTATTTCTACCTCAGATTTGCTCCTGATTACCATAAAGTTGAAGTTATATTGAAAAATTTCCAGATGGGCTTCCTGAATCATTCAAATCCAAACATCGGGAACTAAACAGGGAGTGCCGAAACTCAAAACGCCCACAGGGAGGAAAAAACCCTCGGTAGAAGAAACAGTGGGCCAAAAGGAATCATATAAACATTCCAGAGCAAGTTATGGTAGTCTTCTAAATGCCATTCATGAGATCAAATAAGGATATATTTTTAGAAAGTGACCTTAGAGGATACACTAGACCAGGCCTGAGAGAGGCAGATGTGATGTGCTGGACATGTCCTCAGTACCCTCTTCGAAAGATTTTGAAATCATCTGTTTCCCTTTGAACACCAGAGACACGATGCAATTTAGGCAGAAAGTATTTTTTTACATGAGGATTTTGACAGAAGTTATATTTACTTTTAACAGCAACTGTACTAAGTTTGTCATCAAAGCTTTCAAGTTCAAAAAGCGTTCTTTTAGCCTCATGGGTAACATCACATTGGTCCACTTCAACCATTCTGGCCGAGATGAGCTCAGAGTAGTTCTCCTGCAGCAGGAGAGGAGCGGTTAGCTGTCGTTTTCCAGGACGTCTGGGTGCTCCTCCCAGAACTGGTCTCCTATAATGTCGCAGTGGTAGGCCTGCACCTTCCTCTTGATGCTGGTCACAGGCACGTCCTTCTCCTCTGCTCCTGGGGGCTTCATGCGTTTTATGACAGTTTCTTCTCGCTGCAAAGAATAAGGAATAAGAATATTATTTTTTTTTTTTAAGTAAAAAAAAGGAATAGATTGACATTTAAGAAGATTTGCCATTTAGCCCTTGAAGGCCAGCTATGTTGTGTGTCCCTTGCATGAAGCTGTGATTGTTATTGTTATGTCAGTCTTGCCTGCAACAAGCATCAAAGCAACGCATTTGTGTGAGTCCAGCATGAGACCAAACTCTGCAATGGCCAACGCATACTTCCATGATGTAACAAAAATGACTTCTTCTGTGTTAATTTTGGTACAGATATATAATGCACGACTATGTGACCTTCACAGATGCTGGTAAGTGTCGGTGGAGTTATATGAGGATTTTGTTTAAAAGGAGCAAAAGTTATGACAGGGACATGTATCACACTTCCTGCATGTTCCGCCACAAAACACGTGTCAGGAACATGTATGACGGCACCAACCTTAGTAGAATCAAAAACCAAAGATGTCTATCTACAGCAGTAATATTCCAAGTAAATTTCTCTGTAATAATTGTGCTGCAGACTCAAACTCTTTTAAATAGCAAACCTTTTCCCAGATGAGAGTGGTGCCTTTCCTGTGGACGGCGGATTCATTGTTGTAGTTGATGTCAAACTCTGAAAACAGGATCTCATTTTTATCTGCAGCTAATGTTCCCTAAAAGGGGGGGAAACACACAGACATGTGCAAATATTAGAAAAGGGTATATACAAATTTCAGAAGAGAAATGAATCACTGTGCATTTATTGATTTGTAATTTGAATAATGAATTCCATTGATGCTGGGATCTGTAAAGATCTCATATTTGCCTTCTTTGATTTGTGCATTTGTTCTTCCAAAGACATATTTTTGACAGGATAAGGGAACCAGGAATAACAAAAGGTTTGCTGTGAATGACTCATGGTGACCAGCGTATCCAGAACCAACATTTCCACAACTCGTCAGCTGTCAACACATCATTTGAGTTCCCCTAAAAGTGGACACTGGGGAACGGAGGGACTTCCAGTGAACAGCTGTGTCAGTCCATGGCAGCTGACATAGACAATGTTAGACCTGATGAAATTCTACAGAAGCCACTAACTGAGTTGGGGTGGTTCAAAGAGTAACTTTTCATCTCAGCTGAGAGTAAAAAGAAGCAAACAATGAAATGCATTCTCTTCTTGGCAGTAGAAATCCTTGTATGAAAAATACTTGAATTTATTTAAGTACTTTTACTCTCAAACATAATGATTCATAGAGGCAGTTGAACTGTGTTGTAAAAATTTAACTTGAAACAGTTTACATCAGCAGATTTTTCTATTAGTCGAAACCAAAAAAAGAATCGGTAACAGCACAAATGAAACATTAATTGGAATGTGATTACTAAGTGAATACCATTTATTGCTTGTATTTATGTTGTTATCAGGCTCATGTCTTAATTTATCCAACTATAGTTTCCTAATAACGTTGTTATTACTAAATAAACACACATTCATTTGTGTAAATCTACACAGACCTCTCACCTTCAAACGATCCTCTGCCTGAACTGTGTTGAGCCCTCCCCTCTGTACTAATGTCCAAAACGCGGTGTTGTACAAATTATTTATGTGACCTGAAAAACACACAACACACATAAGTACAGTCTAACACAGCCTAATTCGCTTCATGAACTATTTCATCTATTTGTCAAATGTGTGATTTGCAAATAGGCTCAGGAGCTGTGGTACTCACAGTCGGCTTGCCTCCAGCTGAGGTAGTCTCTGAGGTTATGGTTGGTAGGATACAGGACCACACGTCCGTCAAAGCTTGGGGGATACAGCAGGGGCTGATCCTCGAAAAATTCCTTCCAGTAAAACACATACGAGGAGGAGAACTGGGAGGAAATGTGGGTCATGAGCTTACTGCGAGAAGACAGAGCAGGAGAAATGAAGTCAGACAAATTTCAACAATATGCGAACAGAGTGCATGAGAGTGACATAACACTTCTGCTACCTGGCTCTCCTCTTAAACCAGTTGGAGGTCCTCTTAAAAACGAAGCTGAACTCATCACTTTGACCGTAAGCTATGGTGATATCCTCTAGTTCCTCCATCACAGAGTGTGCACTCCTGCTCATCAAGCCCAAGGCTCGGTTATCATTGGGCTTTGTGAAGTTGTGCTGCGCAGCAAACCTGCCACAGAATATAAGAAGTAACAGCATGGTGTCAACATCAGTCGGTCCACAGATATGATACATGTGCACCTTGAAAAGGAAACTCACCTGTGGAAGTTTCGACCATCCAGTCTCACCACTATGTAGCAGTTCCGGAGACAGGTGTCATCCGTCTCAAAGTTGCGGACATACTCGAATTTGCTCTTTGCCATCTTGCTGGAGGTGAAAAGATGGGCTGAGTGTTTGACAACGCCGATCCTTGGACATCCAAGAAAACTGCAGGCAATTCCAATCACCATGAGGATGTGCCTGAAAAAGAAACATTTACCAACAACATGGTGTGGAGATCATAACATTACAAATCTTCTTACATACAAGGCATATTGGATTGCTTAAACTTAATATATAATCAGATATGAATAACAGAAAATACATAAAATTGTAGGGAAAAGTTAATAAGTAAATAGATTAATAATAAAATAAAATGAAAATGAGTTATCCGGAATGCTGTAGACGTCATTGATTAGTCATCAAATACTTTCAGTTGTGAGATTTATCATGTTCCCCTTTCTATTATTTGATAAGCTGATTGTCGTCCAGGTCATTTTTGATAAAAAAGAAAGTCAGAGGGTCTTTTTTCCTCTATTTGGATATGTTGATGATGGATTTAGCCAGGACCAGGTCTCTCTCAGTGTTATATTGTTATGTCAATACCAAATAAAATGCTCTCTCTTGAGCAGACACTAGGTTTTTCGTTGACAGCCAGTCCTGCAAATACTCCCCAAATGTAGCAGTACACAAACAGTGGAAGATGATCAGCGGTTTCAACGTCAGTGTCAGTGAAGCTGCAGTTATCAGCATCAACATCAAACCTCAGTCGTAAAACAGTGGTAGTGATACATTAAAATGACACTGCTTTAATTGGACAACAACACACATTGAACATCCTGGTAGAATCAAAGTTAGTACTCACACTGGGGTGTCATGTGGTGTCGGTCCTCTTCACCTTCAGTAAACACACAGTTAGCTGCGTCTAGGAAACCAGTTAGCTTCATGCGCTAATATTTGACTATTTACCCAGCTACACAAACAACTTTGGATTAAGTGGGTTAACAAAGGTGGTGATATGAAAATAGTCCAACAAAGATGTCACATCACAGCACACATATTGTGTACAGTCCGGCAGCGAACTGTGTCGTAGCGGCACAACAAACGAATCGAACAAAGGTTCCGGATATTAAAACCAACTAACGTAAAACAAACAGCAGATTGTTTCCCCTCTTACCTACTCTCTCTTTAAAAACACAACTACTACCACGTGTCAATGTCTTGTTGTGCTGTTGCGTTGGTTCATTGGTTAAAAAACAAATACACATTTGTAAAGTTAGCTGTCAAACATTTTCTGTGTTTCAGCGCCACCTTGTTGTGGAGAGGCAAGCGTACAACCAAAGATCGTCTACGAGTAAGAGCACAGAATGGCCACTTCAGGAATTTGTAGTTTGAAGCGAAACTCTATCATGGGGGATATTGTTGTGTTTATTTCTGCGTTGTTTTTATATTTTCTGTTGATCCACAGAGAAAACACACAACTAATAACACAACTGAGATTTAATTTACTATTTGACTGGTGGACTCTGTTGTTATTATAAGATTATGACTTGTATCGCCCCTGGAAGCAGGTACAGAGTGATACCTCAGCTAAACCCACGACCTCAACCTTCCCATGATCCCTCGCTTCAGCGTGTGCTGTGCTCCTCTGTTGGTGTTTCAAACATGGAGGAGAGGGAAAGAGACAGAGCACTGAAAACACCGGGAAGCTGCTCCCGTACCGCCGCAGCAGCACCGGGGCATGGACCGGAGGAGGACAGGAGAACCGGGGACGATGACGCCGATAAAGTCGACGTGTGCTCGGAGAGGTTTGACCCGCTGCTCGCTCTCTACTCTCCCACTGTGTCACTTCCTTTCCCTAACGTCAAGTGTTTCAACAACGTGGCGGCGTACGAGAGCTTCCTGAAGGGCGGCCGCGGCCGAGCCAAGCCGGAGAACGTGGAGAAGAAGCGGCTGAAGGCGCTGAAGGGGGTGGCGGACCCGGAGCGCATCGACAGGCTGAAGAAGCTGATGGTGAACAACCCGGTGCCGGAGGGGGAGAGCAGCGGCAGCGCCCCGCGGAGCAGGAAGAGGAACAAGCCGCAGAAGAACGTCCTGACGAGGATGCCCCGTAGGTTCAGTCCACAGCATCACGGCTCCTTCACCACGTTGTGTGGATGGGTTTCAGCAGAGGACACGTCGATGTGTCACAGGTCCAAACAAAGACGTGTATCTCTGATCCAAGACACAAGATGTCTACACAAGCTGTTCACACAAAGCGGTTACTTCTAAACGTCCTGGTTGAAGCCATTCCCTGTTTACTGTTTCCTCTGTAGCTTTGAGCAACAGCACTGATTCTATTTTAAAAATTGACCCCCTTTCAAGCTCAGTGTGTAAAGTAAGTAAGTTACTTTTAGGTGGATTATTTAAAGAAAAGACAACTGACAGAACAGGGGTTCTTCACATTACCCCTGGGCCCAGTCCTGCCCCTGTATTATACAAGTACAATAACTATAAACTTTTATTTTCAAATAATAGTTTTGCATGGAAGCTTATAAGTAGCATCGTTACAATTATTTTGGTTTGTCTGATAACTTGATCACACTTGGACAGCCCACATACAATTTGCACTGTCATCATATTATGTTATTTATTTCTTCAGGACAGTTTCCTGCTCTAAAAATATGAACATGAAGACATAACATTAGAAACGTATGAAGTTATTTGCTGACTACAATTTGCCCTGCCCTTGTTCTTCTAGCTCATAGTGTCATAGTATCACCCCAAAAACACAACTTCTCACAAAACAATTTGTTAGAAAAGTCATAAAAAAGTACTTGATTCATCAGCAGATGTCCGGTATTACAGATGTAGTGGATTGGTGTTCCCTAAACATCAGTCTGAGTCGAGGTGAAACACTGACAGGTGTTTAACATGTCGGTCAAAGATTTCCCATGAATGCTATATTCATTTGAAATACAGTGGCCGCGATTGATTGACATAATTATTATACTCATCAGCCCCGAACATAACCTGCCATATACTGCATTCCTTGTTCCTCTCCCTCTTTACTTCAATTCACGGGTTTGTAGACTGTCCTGAAAATACAGCTGGACTTTACACATCCAGAATCTAAAACATGTGTGCTAAGCCTTTTATTCCTGTCCTCCTCTTTTACGTTTACACGATGAATTCCTTCCATGATTTATCAGTGGTAGAAACAGCGGTGTGACCTGTGTGCCCTGTGTGTCTCCAGTGTGGAAAGGCGGTCCTTTGGGTGAGCTGTACCGCTGCGTCGAGGAGCGGGTGAGGGTCAAAGTTCACATCAGGACCTTTAAGGGACTGAGGGGCGTGTGCTCGGGCTTCGTCGTGGCCTTTGACAAGTTCTGGAACATGGTGAGTGTACAAGTTGAGTGACGGCTGCTTCTGCTGAACCTGAAATGATCGACAATGTACTTGTGAATGTGATGGGTTCATATTGTCTTCACCCGTTGTTTGGTTTTTCAGGCAATGGTAGACGTGGATGAGACTTACAGGGAGCCTCTGCTGGGAGAGGCATTCCACCATGAGAAAGCCCTCACCATTACACGGGTATGTGTCGGTTTTCATTGTCTCTTATTTCCCATTCAGTACTAGTTTAATTTAGAATCCTCTCCATGGTACAATGGCTGCTCCTTTTTCTTCCATTACTCCCTCCTTTCTTTAAAAGGGCTCCACTGACAGTGAGACAGTGTTTCCTGTGCTTATCAATAAAACCACCCTACATTTCCCATTGTTGAATTTGATCTGCATGTTCTTTACAACAGCTCTGAAATGGTTTTATGTGAGGGAACAATAAACAGTGAGGCTGACATCACTGGGTTCAATTATAACCTGTAAATCTTGATGAGATACATGCATTACTTCCTCATGTGTAAACGGGTGATTGTTGAATCCAGCACAGGAATGAAGCACCCTGACAGTAACAGTGATAAAAACATGTGAAAAATAAAGACATCAAATCATTTGATATCATTAGAAACGGTTGTATCCGTTTATTAACACGTCTTAAATCTTTGTGCAGCTCTTTGAGAAGCTGAAACTTCAGGAAAGCTCAGGAGGTGACGATCCACCAGAGAAACACAAAACCCAGAGACAAGCTGGCGAGCGTCAGCCTGTGAATCGTAAAGCTTCTCGTGCCAGCGGCAGGACAGAGTCCAACGTTCAACCCCAACAGGATACAGACAAAGCCTCACTGAAGGCCCCGGGCCCCGGAGCCTGTCAGAAGACCGGCTACCAGAAGTACGGCAAAGTCCACACACGCCACATCAACCAGCTCTTCATCCGGGGGGAGAGCGTTGTCCTGGTGAACCCACAGCCACTCTGACTTCTCTCTCCTGGACTTGACATTCGATCAACTTTGTGAATTTGAGGCCCCGTACACACCTGGTATTAACATCCGTCCTGAGAGTATGTATGTGTCTCCTGTCACTTCCCTGTTCTACATGCAAATTAAAACGTACGTTATTTATGTTAGATAAGTTTACAGATGTGTCCGATGTCACTGTATGTGTGTGTCGGCACAAGCTATCGAAAGAATGAGAGACAAGTTTGTTTTATTTGAAGAAAGTGAAACTGTAGGGGGTCAGAGGACATCAGCTGAGTAAGCGGCCCAGGACTGATCTGCATTCACACTGTGACAAGAATGTGGTCATGTGTGGCCGAGACCACCTCCCAATGTGGTCTGGTGTGATCAGCTCGCTATCCGGTCTGAGCGCGTTCCCATGTGTATCTAGAGCTGTCCACTTGTGATTGGATCACAAAAAACACATGTTGTTACCTGGTGTGTACAGGGCCCGAGTTTCACTTCACACCATGACGATAATTGCCGGAGACTTGTCTATGATTTAATTAGATTCAGAAGAATCCATATTACTGTTATATCATATTGATATGGAGGTTTTCCTCTGCCTACTGGGGAAGACATCTTGATTTTGGGAAATAAAAGCTTCTCACTTCTAATTATAGTCACTTCTTATTGTGTCTTCTTTTGTCTGTCACCGGCTAAAAACACATCCGACATCTCCTCTGCCTCAGCATTCATAACTGGGTCGGTGTCATGGTTCTTACCCAGCAGGTGGCAGCATAAACACGGTAGTAGAATGTTCCGGGCCATTGTCTCAAAGAGCCTGTCCCTTTATGTTGCTTTTCCCCGTTAGTTTGAATAGGGATGACAGCGCAGTCTCAGCGGACTTCATAAATGCATTATGAATAATTGAGTTTGTGAAGCTAGAGATTGCAGATGGCACTCAAAAGCTGTCATTTGTCCTGACGTCTCAGATTGCTTTTACTCTTTAATGGGCACATTACCCATAAAAGCACAATTTACTGCATCTCATGGAAGTTGTAAAGATGTTGCTCTTTTTCCCCCCCTTTTTTTAAATGGCAGGGATTGTTTTGGAAGGGGGGGGGGGGGGGGTTGACGAGTGGCCCAGAACAATTGTGTGTTGTGAAAATGCTCCTGTGTTCGTAGAGTTTTTGAGTTATACCTCTTTTTAATTTGTATTCATTTTACTTCGGAGTGCTTAATTGACAATTTCATATATTTTATACAATAAATAGGACAAACTCTTATTAGTGGCTGAACTGTTGTTGGTCCGTATAATGTATTAAGAGTATTATTAGTGTAGCCCATTTACCAGTCGTCTCCAGAGAGGGGAAATGGGGTCAATTGCTTAATGTACATTGTGTTGTAGTCGTGTTTGTCGCACCAGTGTGTTATATCAAACCTTCATACAACATGAGAAGGGCAGAGAAGTGGAGCCACAATTAAATCGACCGTCTTTTACTTGACTTCCAGTGAAGTGAGCAGATCATCATGAACTTCATTAGCTGAATTAACATTGAAGCATTAAAGGGGCAAAGTATCAAGTTCTTCAAAAAAACAAACAATAGTTGCATGAAATACAGTGGCACTCAGTAGAGGTCATACCTCCACCGAGGCCCAACAGTCCCCAGCTTCAGTCAAGCTGCACCAAATTGCACACACTCATATCAGTTCCCTGAATGTGGCAGATTTTCTGAGAAACCAGTGAAAATGTCAAGCAAAAATCTCTGATCTCACAAAGAAAAAAGGTTAAAAAAGATTTCTGGAACCACCCTCTGCTCTGGATCCAAAATTCGAATTAAGTGGTTTCTTCAAGTGTTGTGGTTATCTGTTCAGTTGTTTCAAGGGTGAACATATAACCTCCTTAGGAAAGGGAACAGAGAGATGAGATGTATTTGTTGCATCCAGATACTGCAAGTCACTGTAACAATTCGATTATTCTGAATTTCAGTTATGCTTCTTCAGTTCAAGTGTTTGCTGCGACCCTCCGTCTGTTAGTTTGATTGACAGCAGGATGACACAGAAACTATTGAACAGATTTCCACAAAACCTGCTGGAAGGATGGGACATGGGCCAAGAAAGAACCCATTACACTTTGCGGCAGATACACAATTTTTATTTGATATTTATTACTGTGTGAGATCCGATGCAGATCCATATCAAAATGTGGATTTAGTGAATTTAATGTGGTTTCATAAGGGGACTATTGGGCCTTGACCAAAGTATTTTCTCTCCTGAGGCTGGGCGATAAAACCATATAAATAATTAGGCCAAAATAATTTTCAGCAATAGGAGCATAGCAAAAGTCCAAAACATATATTGTTATAATGCACCGTGCACGCACAGCAGGGAAGTATAACTGATTGACCTCAGACTTTCCATCCAGAGCAATAATCTGTCTATCAACTCAACAGAAATAATGACACATTTCGACTGATATGAACATTGGGTTGATATCATTTTTGGCCGTGATGTCCAGCCCTGCATTCTAGTATGATCATATCCGCTCCGTTACTTGTATTGTCATGCACTCAGTAAGTTTATTTAAGAGTTAACATTCCCTGCAGTTGCTCTGCTGGCCCTCAGATTTATTAAAATATAATCTATAATTACACATATTAATCAATGGACTGTCTTTATTACAGCAACGTCATTTCAAAGTTGAGCGCAGTGGCTTCACTTTTGCTGCTTGAAGCTCTTTTGAATGAGGCTAATGACACAGCACAACAAATAACACACACCATTAACGAATTTCAATCAACTGTTTAATGTTGTAGATAAAGAATCTCGATGTGTAAATCAAATCAAAATGGGAATGATGCAAAATGTATTTTCTCTAAAACGATTTTCAATCTTTTTTGTACATTTGCATATACTATTGTCTCAGTAACAATCCCATTTTAGACAAGATCAAAACAATTTAATGTAAAAAAAAAAAAAAAAAAGCATAAAACAATCTACTGAAATAGTTGAATAAAACAACAAACAGATTTTGGTCATTTTAATGCTTCAGACTCCAATGCAAGGCTACTCTGTGTTAGTGTGCTCAGCTTATCGAGCCCTTGGAGAGTAGGGAAGCACAACTTCTATTCTCCTGGGGCAACAGACTCCACCGCCTGCTCCTCTGGCTGGTGAATTATTCAGCTCATCGTTGACATACCAAATATGTCAGGCAGACGAGAATTACTTATTATCAATCGCTCATTACAAGGGTCAGGAGGCAACTGTCGGCAGGCACTTGAATCTCACAGATCACGTAGCTGCTGTACAGCTGAACAAGTTGCTTCATTGTCTGTTACACAACACATCCTCATACAACCACAATTAACCTACTGCAACTCACTCTCTCTCCTTTCACAGTTCTCCGTACCTGATGAGTTGCAACACACATAGACTTGGACTAAGGACATTGTTTTCAAGATTGCTGTGTTTAATGTGTAATATTAATAACGATGGAAAGTGAGGAGGCAGCATTATCCAAGATGCACCGTTGGAACATTTAAATAGACGACAGAGAGATGTGTGGAGCCATCTCTCTGTCTGCATCAACACTGGAAGTGCCACTTCCCTCGACAACTGAAGTAATCACTGGCCCGAGCAACTCAGATGCGCATGGGACAGAACAAATGAAACGCTCACACAGCTTCATCTGATATCTGTACAGATGTTTTCTACTATCTTTATAGTGTGGTTTTTCAGTTTGAAAGCTAGACTTGTTGATCTCACATTCAGATTATGTAATGCTTTCACTCAAAACCATGCACTTCACTCAAATAGCCCCTGCTCGTGCTCACATTTGCTCTGCTTGGGCTCAATCTGTGCACTTAACCTCAGAGTCCCGATACTCCAGCTTCTAGCGCAGGGTTTTGAGTGAACAGATTGCAATATCTGAATGGGAAATCAGTAAGTCCTGCTCTCCAACTTATAGAACATGCACTTGAATAAAGATATGGAAAAAAAAAAACTAATCTACAGACAGCAAACTTGGCTTGAGGTGCAAGTACAAACACATGTTTGTACATCGTACAGAATCTCGGTTCTGGTCGCCGTCCTCAACACTGAACACTCGCATTGTCTCCTCCAAAGAGGGGAACTGAAGAGAAAAAGGCAAAGGTCTCTCAGGCACTCTGTGCTGTAATAATGAACCAACAACCCACTGTATGAGGCTCTTTCTAACTACTGATTATCTCATTTGGATGCAAACTGATTATAATATTTCTCTTAGATAAAATATATAGATATATATTTAAGTATATCAAAATGAAAGGCCACAAAACTAAGGGCTGTTCGAGGACAAACTCCTACATATGAATCAACAGCATTCACTCCAAACACTCATGACGTTACTGCAGCGCTGCCGACAGAGGAATATAACAGCCACATCCGGAGTGTGTGGACACTTATGTACAAACAGAAGGTGTCAATGTGCTTTCTTATAGGTCTTAAGTCAGATCACGTTTGGTCTTTAGGATACAACCCTTCACATTGTCACTGCTTCTTCGATTAGGAACTTCATAACTTATTTTTAAGGGCTCCGGACTTATATTTACAGGTCAAAGGAAGAACGAGGACAAAAAAGAGGTAACTTGTAAATCTGAAATTGTACTACATTAGAAAGTTAAAATGGAGGATCATGTTATCCAAAGTCACAATACAGTGAAGTAAAAAAATTATTCAGCTATGGATATAGTTTTTTTAAAGTTTTTTTTGCTATTCCGGTGATTTCATTTGATTGAGGTTATAAAGCAAATACCTCTGACATTCTCACGCTGGCACACACCTTCTTCTTCTGGCCAATTCATCACTAACTCAAGGCACACTATCAGTGTGTGTGTGTTTGACCACCAGCCCAGACCTGGTCCATCATTGGTTGAAACAACCCTCACACAGGTGCACACACACACACGCAAGTGCACACACACACTTAGACCTTCATCACTATGCGGCAAAACTTTCAAAAGAAGGAGATTGCAGGGTGTTAAAATAGTTGACATTATTCAAGTACTCTTTGTTTGCAGCTCATAACAATCCTTCACCAATGGACGGAGATAGAGAGACAGAGAGGGAGAGACAGAAAGAAAGAAAGAAACCCACACTGCTCCTCCTGACAATCTTTGCTCTCCAGCTCCATCACTTTCCAAAGTTGCCGAAGTCAGCAAAGGCATCATGTTTGGGCTGTTGGACCATTGCAGGATTTATCCCCATCGTCATACCTCCCTGTGGCATCCCCATGTTCATGCCCATAGCCATCATACTCTGGTTGGGGGTCATAGCCATTCCCATTCCCATGCCCATCCCCATGCCCATTCCAGCACCAGGGTGCATCATGGGATTTACGGGCGGTCTGACTGCTGTAGTTCCAAGACTCATGCTAGAAACTCCTTGAGAGAGTATGTTGCCCTGGTTACCTGGACACAACAGAAATAAATCAATGAATCAGAGAGAGAAAGAGACAGAATGCTTTGATGAAGTGGGAAAAGCATGGATAAAGCATGTGCACCCTTATGCAGATATTTAGCGAGAATTTTTTTTAATCTGCGTTTCAGTCTCTCATCCACACACAAACTTTGTTTTAAGCCACTAAAACAGATTTACAAATGTAGATTTTCAAAAACTCTGCTGTCTGTGTATCCGTGTGTACGTCTGCAACTTAGCATTTAGGAAACTATGAAGGCACAGTTTACTTCACACATGCCCACTGTGTAATGAGCACTAATTTCTCTATGTTGGTTAGCACGGTTAGGTCTATTTACAAATTTACAGCTCAAGTTAGCAGTTACTGCAATTCATTATCTGCATTTACAGGCATCTGCCTCACCCAGTATTAGTTGGACCACAGTGTATTTGATGGATCATTGATGTACTGTAGACTTTATCGTCATCTACAGGCCTGGGTTGCTTCTTTGAGCTTCTTAAGTTGTTTGTGTGTTCTTCTCAGACAGAGATATTTTGTAAAACGGAGGGGGAAATATCCGTTTAAAAAAACCCTTATCTGCAATAGTGTAGACAAGGCATGACGCCCCTTCAGATCGAGAGCAATCTGTGCTGTGCTGGCTACTGGGTTCAGAGCCAAGTTGGCGGAGTGACAGAGGTGGCAGGAGCGCTACTGGTGGGACAACATGTCAACAATTAGAGGAAAACCTACGTCCAAAAATAATTGCATGAAGAATCCAGGTCCAGGCTCTCAAAGTGGTTTGAAAACTATAAATATCCTTTATTTCAATGGGTTTGAAGCTATAAAACAAACAAACACATGTAGCGGCTTATGCCTTCATGCCATTATTTTTGGACATAGGTTTTCCCTTAAAATTTTTTGACAAGTTGGCGGACTGTTTTTCTTTAGTTTAAACATTTTCCCTAACTACAACAATCTGAGTAAAAATACACCTGACATGACTACTTGACTAGAAATTGATGATTTCCTTTCCCCTCCTTTCATTTCTATTGGACGTGCATGTACGAGAGTTAGTCACAGCACGCCGTGGTCTAAGTTCTACCGTGCTACCGTGCGGCACAGGCACCAATGAAAAGAGTCACTATTCTTCTCACCTTGTTGGAGAGTGTTCAGACTGGGCTGGTTTGGCTTGGAGGGATGAATTCCTGGACCCAAGAAATCCAGGCTGATGTTAACAGAGTGGTCCGACCAGGTGGAGGGGAGGGACGCTATGGCTCCAGCACCTTGAGAGGCCATCCCCTGCTGCACAGACTGGAAGGGCTGGAGAGGCTGCAGATGTAGTGAACCCCCCATGTTCTGGAGGGGCTGAGGAAGACAAAGAGGAACACAAGCACAAATTCAGTGTGATTGAGACAAGTAATCCATACCTAAATAGAAATATACAGCGATTAGATACAGAAAAACTCCAACACTGAAATCAAGATGAAGAGACATAGTTTCTATCATAATTCAAGGCCTTAAACCTTAAGCCTGACCCACTTAAACCTGATAGTGTAAGAATAGTGTCGTTCTGAACTCATTAAAAACATACCATACCAAGTCACAGGGGTAAAAGGGATTGGTATGTGTGTGTCTTCCCAGAGAATCAAAGAATGAGTTTTTTGTTTTAAGTAGGTCGACAACCTCTTAACATTGACATATGCAGGCTTTTGTTGGGGTTTTATTGTTTTTTTTTGTAACTCAAACCTCATTTTTCTCATTCTGTGTGTCAGTAACAGGAGGAGTGGGTGGTTAGTGGGTGGTCTCTAGGGGAAGAGAGCATCTGGTGAGGCTGCATGTTAACCCTCTACCATCATGCTTGTCCTCCATCTTTCAATCACGCGAGTTATGCACGTCTCTATCACAAGCAGACTGACTGATGTGGTCAACAAGCAGTGAGAACAATGAGTACATGTGTGGAAAATGAAAGCTTTTGTGCTGGGGTCACAGGTTGGTTGTGATTTCTCACATCTGTTTGGCTCTACACTCCAGAAAATTACTAAAAGCCCTCATAGTGAAATTCTAGGGAAATTACTGACTCAAATGAGAAATTAACCCTGTGGTTGTAGAAATACAGTTGGCTAAATATCACATACACACGCACTCACACACCATTTCCCAATTGTGTGTGTTGGTAAGATAAATAATTCCTTGAATTATTAAAACCGGAGTGTGTGTATGAGTTTAATCATGCATACCTGTGATGTAGACTGGGGCAGGATTGTGCTGCTCATGCTCTGTGTGCTGCTCATGCTAAAGTTGAGGCTCTGGGAGGAGTTGAGGTTCTGAGTTGGACCCATCAAATCAAACAGGTCTGCTGAGGCGGGAGCTGAGACTGGGACGGGTGCCATGACAGTGGCAGGAACTGCTGTAATGGTGCCAAAGAGGTCATTTTTGCTGGTGTCGGCAGTCTGACCGGATACTGGCATCTGACCGCCGGGGAAGGCATTCCACTCTCCAAAATCTCCATTACTGTTAGAGGCTGGTGTTGCTGCAACGAGATAAAAGACTGTTGTGTCAATGTTTGAATTTGTAATAATCAAACAGTTGTTTGTACTGTGAGCTGTGTAATTGTAATCTGCAAATCAAAGTCACGCAAGCAAATCTGTGGCTGTCACATTGATTAAGAATTAACATCAGTATCTTCAGTGAGGCCAGTTCAGCTTTGTTCTGGCCATTCTCAGTGACCACCAGTGCCATAGTTTCAATTTTCATTGAACTCGCCCTGTTGTGTTTCTCCCTCACTGGCTCACTCTGCTTCCTCCACCCCCACCAACTTCTTCCTCTGTCCCTGTCTCCTTGTCATCCATAACAGGAGTTGATGTGTGTCTGTTCTTGTTATGCAGAGCAGGTAGCAGGCTCCATATGGCCAGGGCTCCCTCCCAGCATCCCTGTGAATATTCTAGCAGTATGGCTGCAACAGCACAGCACACACATGCACTCCTAACAAAAAAAAAAACCTTACTTAAAACTTACCAGATCCTGAGGGGAGGCATACAGAAGCAGCAGGTGAAGAGAAGTCAGCAAATCCCCCGAAAAGGTCTGCATTGAGAAACAGAGGTGAACACGTCAATTTTACACAAGCAAGCTCCAGGTGTCATTCTGCCATACTTAGCATTCCTTCAGTGTCACACATGTAGGAGGAAGGGAGGGGCAGTGGCAGTAGATAGGTGGAGGAGGCCAAACATCTGTTTCGGCGCTCCCACCCTCACCATTCACCAGGGACTGCTCCAAAAACATCTGGTGCACTTAGTTCCTATACATCAACTCCCTCCCCCTGCTGTCCCCAAATTCTGAAGCTCGATCAGCAGCTGGGCCCTGTCACTGCAAACAAGAGTCTCGTCCTGTAGTCGCTGTGGAGTTCCCTGGATTTACTGGTATCTATCATGTTTGCTAAGAATATAAAACGAGTAGAACATATTTTCCCTTTTGGGAAGATACTTGCTGTTTCCCTGAGGTTCCAGTTCTCGTGCTAAGCTGCACTGAACATGTTTTGGAGCAATTTTCCTGCTAAAACCAGAAATGCAACTCGTATGATTCCACTTGGCAAACTCCTGGTAAGACCAACAAGTGCCTTTTAATAATACATCAGGATATTTAACGACATTGTACCTGTGGCAGTGGGCTGGCTCGGTGTTGGGTCAACCATTAGTAGGTCAGCTAGGCTGCTACTGGAAGGCTGAGGGGCAGCTGCTGCAGCTGCTGCTGGCTGGGGCTAAAATACAGAACATTTAGGAAAAGATCAGCACACAACACAAACATAACTACATATTACTTATATGCTTGTTTGTGTGCTCTTGATACCTGTTTGGTGGGGGTGCTCGGGCTTCCGTCTCCTGTGTAGTGGGCTGCAGCCCCCAAGTCTACTTTCTTGGAAGGGCCCCCTCTTTTGCGTGTTGCTGTTGTCTCTGTTGCTTGAACTATCTGTACGCTCTTGGTGGTAACAGTCTCTTCATCTTTGAACTCTTTTCCAGACTGGCCGTTTTGAGATGAGCGACCCCGCTCCTCTTCGTGGTCACTGTAGAGAGAATAGAGGGTCAGATAAGAAGAACAGTTATGTGAGGACATAATAAATATGTCTCTAGTGGTCAAACAACAAAATCAATCATTATTTTAACCCTTGTGGATAGATCAGGATGTCCCAATCAATCTTTTTTTGACCATTTATTTCAATGGCAAAGACAAAAATGAAAGATGATGAATCAAAAAGGATGAGAAAGTCGCCAGTCATTGGACACAAGGCAGAGATTTTGGACTGACATGTCCACCATCGTCATTTAAGCAACAAATACAGAAATATATTTTAGACGATTGGTGTTCATCCCTGTAGTAGAGTTCTAAGACGTGTGAAATTAGTAACAAAGTGCATTGAAACTCTTGTAACTCTTGTGTTTACAAGGAAAACTGAGTCAAATAGCATATTCTAACTCGTACATCGCTTACCTAAATCGATCTGGTGAGTCGTCTCTCTCCTTCTTTCTAAATCTGCTGATGGTGTCATCTATGGTGCTGCCAATTTTGTCGCTTATCTCTCCAAACTTCTCGCTGAAGGGGAACTGCCCTTTACTCCTATCCCAGTCGTCATCCCACTTTCCTTGGTTCTCGCTCGAGTCGTACCGGTCTCCTGCTGTAAAGAAGGAATTCAAGTTGGAGGGAGAAGAGATGGGAGCAAGGGAAAAAGATAATTTGACTGAATTAAAACACTGATGTTTTCATCAATTATCAATTTATATTACTCACTCAACTGAGGACTTACAGTAACCTCTGTATCCCATACTGTCTGAGGATACCCCGATGTATTTGTCTTTATTCTTCTTTGCTTTTTTCCGTTCTTCCCTCAGCCTCTCATCGTCCTGGACAAAGTCCACCAGCTCCTTCACCTTCTGACGCACGTTCACACCCTGGTCCTTCCCATTCTCATCTAGGGACCGAGATGTGGACACAGAAATTCAAATGATGTTTTTGTTTTAACTTAAATATGTACTGGAGCAATTAAAATGTGTAATAAACATCTCTGCACAAGAAAGATGGATGTTTTTGTTTGTTCACAGCATTTTCTACATACACGTTGTTGGGAAGAGTGAAAGCAGTGAAAGTGTGTGTGTGGTTTAACAGTTTGTGGAATAAGTAGGTTCTTAAAAGCTTCATCCATTCATTACGGCCCACACTGAAACTATTGTTATTAACCTTGTACAATGCTGAGGTGTAGAAAGCCTCGTCCAATCAATTTGAAACTAGAATTACCGCCTTGTTATCGTTAGCCTCCCCCAACCAATTAAGCTGCATGAAATAAGGTGACAATCTCCTCTTCTGTTCCTGAGTTATAGTGTTGAATAACAGCCAGAACATTATATCACAGTCTAGCTGACCTTTGACCATTTGAATATGCAACGTCATCATTTTATCCTATTAGACATTTGTGTTAAATGGTGTTGGAATGTTTTAATTCTTTTGAGAGGTCACATACACCTTTGACAACCAACTTCTAATCAGTTCATCCCAGAGTTTGTACCAAATGTTGCACCAAATACAATGGAATTCCTTGACGTGGTCACGAGATATCTCCACAACACAGACACATACAGCCTCCGGCCATTGCTCTCACTCACAGATTCACAAAACAACTCAACAGTGTATAAAGAGTTTTGTTTTGCAATTTTGTGTATGTACAACACTGTCAGCATATGAGGAAAGAGATGGCATGAAGGTGAGAAAATACCAGAATAATACCTTACCTACAAAGTGGTAGCTTTGTAATGATTTCAGGTCATACAGATGTTCTCTGGTACTAGTTACAACCCTCTCTGATCCATTCCTGATGAGATGGGCCAGCAGCAGCAGAGACTGAGGAAAGGACAGAAGTTGAAGCAAAACTTACTTGGTTATGTTGGTGTCAGTCTGACTCTTTCAAACTGCAATTTCGCCTCTGAGTTTATGAGCATGATATTAATTGTCGAGATTGTTTCCCCTCTATTCAGAGCATGTTTGACAAGTCGTCAAACTGTTCTTTTAATTATAAATCCACAGTAAATCTGTTTACAGCAGGGAAGATAGAACATGGAAGTATGAAACAGCTAAAATAATCAAATAAGTACAAATTGTTTAGGGTACCCGCCTGGTCATTCACCCTCCCAAACATCCCTATTTGTCCCATCGAAGGTACTGATCAAGGCTAAATGGAGTGGTATTAGTACAAAAACAAACAGTACAAAACTCCAAATAAATCAATGACGAGAAAGAGGGAAAGTAAATAAATAAATTAAATAATTAATAATTAATTAGTAAAGCAAAAAAAAAACAGGGAGAATTGTAAAGGGGGTGGGGGTGCCTCACCCTTACACTGCTTTTCTAGTCTTAATTTAATAGAATAGTGGTATAGAAAGGTCCTTATATTTTTTAAGTTTCTAAAGGAGCCTTTAAGGGTGTCTTTCCAATTTTCTCAAGTTTCAGAAAGTGAATGGTTTCTCAATTTTATCTGGGAAAGATTGGAGGTGCTTGTTCCTTCCAGGAGAGAATAATGAGCTGTCTTGCAATCAGGGAGGTGAATGCTAGGACTACACCACCTTTGCCTTTAACGTAGCGGGTTTCAGGGGTAAAGCCAACTAAAGCATGAAGGGTGTGCGTTAGGGAAAATGTTCCCTAACGCACACCCAGGGGGGAATTTCTGGGTGGCATTTTCAGCCACCCATCAAGGGTGGCTGCTTGATTAAGAGGAAACATTAAGCTTTTCTCAAAGTTTATTTTATATCCTTAGTTTTTCCCATATTGAGTTAGGGCGTCGAGGATGGAAGGATTGGACTTTAATGGGTGTGAAATAACATACAAGGATGTTTTTGCAAAAGTTAACTGAAGTTAAGAACGCACATTTAATTCAGATTTAGTCAGGATTTCAGCAGAGCTCTCCTGGTGTAAGACCTACTCCACCATTCGCCAAACCAGAACATCAAACTCTTTTTTAATAAGGGCCAAACGTAAAAGTTTGTTGTTGATATCTTATACTTGCCTGTATGTAACAGATGATTTTTTGTTAACATTAACATAATATTTAGTTGGTTTTAAAAAGGTTTTATCTGGGTTTGTTTTAAACCAAATCCAACTTGGATCAACTTGGGTCTGGTGCCATATTTTTAACATAATCAAAACTCTTCTATGCTCCAGGGCCAATTCCGCATATCATAAATAAGCATGTGTGTTTTGTCAGATGTTTTAACAGCACAACAGGAAACAACAGTAGTGAGTCACACCTTGTAGATTCTCCGCCAGTTCTTCTTGCTATCTCTTAACATGCGGGTCCACAGCATGTTCATCACCTCTGGAAACTGCTCATACATGAAAGTGGACCTGATCGAACAAGACAAAGAGGGAAACGTTGTCTTTTCAGTATTTAGTCTTGTAATTATCTTTTTATTTAAAAGCCTGTGAAAAAAAAATCCCAATAACTACAGAGCCCCATGAACTGAACTAAGGATGCATTTCAGGAAATACAGGTTCCTTGAGCGTATTTGTGTTTGTGTTTCCCACACAGGCCTAGAATCATTAGACCAATAAAGGATTAAAGGTGATAGCCATGTATATGTTACTTTGGTCATTGCATTTTTAATTTACAGTTCTGAAACAACAATCTCTGAATTAAAATAAAAGAGACATGCAGAAGACAGTCTGGAAAAACACCTGAAGGTCAGGAAATGTTTTAAAAAGATCCTCTTATTATTTTATCTGCTTCCCTAGTTTTACTGTGTAACCATAATAATGACTAATGACAATGTTACCACGGTATATGTATGTAATCTATGTTTAGCTTCTGTCAACTTCTCTGGTCGGCTGCATAATAAATGTTTAACTGCCAATAAGAACAGAACAATAAAAAGTTCTATCTCAGCCTGAATACTGATTATAAATCCAGTGCTTATGTTGTAACATGTGAGGCTTATTTTTATCCATGCCAGTGGCACAGTAGTGTCCGGCAAGCAAAAAAGCACAACCTTGAAAACAGGGACTTTTGTGGTCAGGGCACATGAACCAACACTTAAAATAGGCTCATATAGTTTAGACGTACTGTAGGTTTCCTTACAGAGCTCTCCTGGAAAAGTTGCTGCGGTTGTAAAGGGCTTTGATATAACCTTTCGGCGGATTTATTTTATTTGCAATTGACCTTGGTTATTTTTAGCATGACATGTTGTACGACACACTGTGTGCTTTCCTTACCTTGATATTTCAGTCATCAGCTGTCCGGATGGTCCCCAGGGGTCGTCATTGGTGGCCTCTCTGACTTTAGATTCTAACTCTGAGTAGTTCATCACCACGTTGGTTCTGTACAGTGGAATAAAAACATGATATTTGAGATTTCGGTTCAAAGTAAGTGTTCTTCAGTGTGATCTGCAATATGCGTGATAATAGATTACAAGTTCTCTCATCTAGCCATGTCCATTTAGAGGGTGAGAGGACAAAAGAGAGTACTTGTGTGCGTGGGTGTGTGCTTTGAATATACTCCTCAAAAACTAAGTATATATAAACATAAATGGCTCTCGGTGAAACAGGGATGTGCTCGCTGTGGGTTCTGAGAAACAAAAAAGGAAACCTCCATTGAGAAGAACCTTTCAATACCAATGATCTAATAATCTCAGCTTTGACAAATAACTGGTTTCCTAAAACACTAAGCCTCCATATTTCATGAAGGTTTTTGGAAGAAAAAAAAGAGAAGAATATGCCGCCATGTGTACACCATGTGATTAACGTATGCAATTGCAAATGTGACAGCATTTGTGAGGATGTACTTATTTCCAGCTTTAACAAGATTTGCCACGAAAAGTTTGCAGAAAACTAAAGTATTTTCTAGGTAGAGAACATTTTTTAAATATAAAGGATGTACAGTCATTTCAGATGCATTGTGGTCTGTTTAAAACAATTCACTTGAATTTACAGAGGAAATTCTCAATTTAAGTCTGAAAATTGTATAAATATGTCATGTATCATACCAATGACTTGATAAACTGGTTATCTAGCCCATTGTTTACAGTGTCAGGAGTTGGACAGACCAGTGTATCCATTTAGCTCAAGTACACTGCTTTAAGAATAAAGCCATTTTTACCTTGGCAAGAGGCAAAGAAGCATTTTATTTTTTGTTTAATAGCCTGAATATGAATTGTGTCTCACAGGACTACTGGGGTTTTATCTAGAGCCCACATCTTTAGCCAAAATAAGGCAAGGAAAAAAATATGTGAAAGCTGCATTTCCTCATCCTTCCTTGACTACTGCCACATCAGCAATAAAATGTACAGGGCCTGGAGGAGCAGCATTGATTCGATGGTAGCGTTAACAGAGGTACACCCTCTTTGTGGTTACGGAGAATGGGCTGTACTACAACAGCAGGCTGCAGGGTATATCCAGCACTCGAACAACACTCTAGTTTTGTAAAATTTTGCAAGTGGAACCAAAGGTTAGAGTCACTTCATGTCTCTTCTGATGAGAGTGTTCTTCATATCACACTCAGTTCAGACCTGGACCAGCATTTTTTTTTAAGTCAGGTTTCATTTATATTCATTACTTTGTGTGTGCTCTGTTACTAACTGTGTATAACCTCTGGCAATGTAAGGAATACTACACAGTGTTTGCGTGACTGACAAGCCTTTAGCAGAGGATATGGTGTGGTGATGAAATAGTTTAACTCTTCTCAGTAGTCGCGCCTATCGTAGTTATCAGCCAGATAAAAACGGAAGCTGTGAGACGCTCTCACAGTGACACACTATCACAGAGATTTCCATACAGATACAGCACTTCAACAGTAGTACAAAATATTTCCCTTCAGAGTGTATTTTATTCTTCACTTGTAGAGTGTCATTTGGCATCTTAAAAATCACTTACTAATAAAAATGTATTATTAATAAACATTCTATTTTTTCTATTTAACACAGGATAAAACATTAACTTGCATCACCCCACCTCGGCAAAAGCCTGGGTTTAATCATACAAAAGTGAGTACAAATGACTCACAGACGTGAGTCAATTTGTGTTGACATATGTGTCAACACAAATTAAGTGGTCTTTTCTTAATGTCTCAAAACACCATGCACTTTCATCATGGCCAATTTCTAAGAAGCCCAGAGGAAAACAAACATGGAGACTTCCTTCCCTTTAATCTCTGAAATTCACACCATTCCTTTATCTTTCTAGGTCTGCGCCCCCCTCCCTCTCTGGGTCTCCCGTGTCCCTGGAGGTCACACTCCAGGGAGACAAGTGTTTTATCAGCAGGAATGCAGTCTTGGACCAGCTTAAGAACACGCTATTGTTTGGCATGGAATAATTAGCCGTTGAACCTTAGAAGGGAGGAGAAATTGTACAAAAGCCATACCGCAGCTTTACAGTACAGGACATCAGGCTCAAGTTAAGTCAGCAGCTAAAATTTAACCAGGGCGTAGAGCAGAACAATAGACGCACGGGCCCAGAGGTGTTGCACAAGTTCAGTGCTGGCTGGTAAATAATTTCAGGTACTATATTACTGCAGTCGTTCATGCAGGCTTTAACGGACACTGCCCTCAGAGACTATGCAAACACTCAAAAGTGTACAAGTACCAATGACTCACAAGGTATATGTGATATGATTAATGACTTAATCACCAATTAATCAAAACCTGTGTATGACAAGTTTAACTGAGAAACTTAAAGCTTAATTAAAAGATAGTTCTTGAACCAAAAAGCAGAAACAGACCCAGGATCACTGGTCATAGGGCTAGGTAATATGGTCCAAAATATATAAAGACAATATCACGATTCATGTCATATTATCAATTACTTTAAATTTGAACTCCTTCGTGAAGGTGGTGGTTTAAAACTCTGATAAACAGAAAAACATTTTACACATCTGAGGTATATATATTTTGTGTTATACCTCCTCACTTTGCTCACACAATGCATGAGGAATACATCAGTATATATTGGACTTTGGCTATTGTTATATTCATTGATATTCTTTTAGTGCCCAGCCCTCACTGGTTAATGATAGACAGTCCCAATGCAGTGACAGTTTACCAGTGCTCTGATATATCTGATTGTGTTTGTTGTTCAAATACGTCTATAAGAGAGGTTGTTTGTTTTTTTTGTCCTGGTGTGTCATTATGGAATAACATCTGCGGTCCTATTTTACTTTATCAGACTGAGACCTGGTTGCTTCCACTTGACAAGCAGCCATGACATAGGATTAACATGATGAAAGTATTGAAAAGTTGATAAACAGTAAACCAGCCATGTGGTGTTAAACAACACAACTTACAGTACAGCTGTTGTAACTCTGGGTGAAACTTAGCTACAAGTGTCCTGGCAGAGCAACACATTTGTATTCTCTGGATGAATAAAACCAGACGGTGTGGAGGCAGGTTAGACGGAGAGTGCTTTAATGTAGAAACGTTTTCACTCCCTGGCGACTCGGTCCAGGAGCTGTCAAACTAGCTTAGCTGGCTAGCCTGGTCGGCTAAAGCTATGTAGCCAGCGGGCTACATAATTAGCTTGTTAGCTAAGGGAGTTAGCTTGCACTGTCGGAGAAAACGCACAAACAACGCGCTCGGTGATCGAACAAATGACATATTACCCCAGCCAAACGACCGAGTAAAGTAAGCGTAACAAATAAACTGGTACTTATCACTATCCTAATCAGTATTTGTCAAAGTCAGCTTAGTAGCATTCATGCTAGCTAACTTGTTGGAGTGACGTGACGTCAAAGTTTTGGGTACGTGTCTCTTTCAAACAGGTAGAGTACTCGCACAAACAACACGGGGCGAAGTGAACTTCGCTCGGGGATACTCACGCTTTGTCCACCATCTCCCTGACCTTCCACATGTTCAGCATCTTGGTTCCGTGTACAGGGGCTTCGTGCCTGGCCACAAACAACCGCTTTACTCCAGACGGACACCGACACCAGACCTTAAACTCCAGTAAAGTGAACTCTTCTCCACCTCTCGCTCTCTCCAGGCAGGAGGCGCAAACGCACCAGCGGATAGACCGGAAAGGTTACTACGGGAAATGTGCGTCATCACACCTGCGTCAGGCAGCACTGGAGTTGTAGTTTCTTCGTAGTGTCAAGGAAAAAGTATTATTACTCCAAGTACTTAAGCATTTTATACATAAGGTCACTTTGTACAACGACTGAGGGAGAACAACAAGGGAGAAACATGCAAGAAATGTTAGAAAAATAAGTTCCATTGCTGTTATTTGTGTCTCGGCAAAGATACAGTTAATTTAAATTTTGGTTTAGCTTGTAACTAGTTGAAACTGGTTTGAAAGATCAGTCATTGGTGACTGTGGAGGTAAAAAAAAAAAAATCCCATGACGTGACAATCAACCCGGTATGACTGACACATATGGTTGGGGCTTTTTTGGCTTATTTTAAGGTATTTTGTTAATGGTGTAAATGTGGGCCAATAAGCAAAAGATTGCAGAATAGATCTGTAAAAACCTAAATTAGAGCAGGGGTGCATCGAGGTTGATTTTTAGTTTAGGGCACATGGGTGAACCACACTTAAACTGGTTCCTGACATTTGCCAGAGTATGTGAGAATGCAAGTATCAATTGCTATGGACTGAACCCGATGGAAATTCACAGCAAGGGATTGGGCCGGTTTAATGACATTTCTAACCTGCAGCAAAGAAGAACCACGCAGAGCAGGCCGGAGAAGATGTAACCTCTGAAAGACACTGATTCAAGAGCTTTTGGAGATAAGAGCCGAGCTGGTGTCAATGTGCTGTAAAGAACAGCATATGATTACCACAGCGGAATTATACATCAAGTATATCTGTTCAGGCGCCACCCCTCATCTGAATGTCTTGGACATGTTCCTGTTGTTGTGATCTGGAAAATCTCCTGCTGCGTTCTTCATATGGAAAGGGCAAACTCTTGAAAATGTCCCGGACCCATGTCCACAAAAACAGCTTTGGACCACAAACTGTACAATTAGAAAAGAGTGTATGTCTTTGTGACATAGAGCACTGACAAGATTATGGGTTAAAGATTCCTACTTAAGAAAAAAATATATAGAAATAAGAAATGAATTTAACAGATAAATAATGAATACATAAAGAAAATGTGGGCTTTATGTTCATATACAAATAAGATTTTATTCTCAGATGTTTTTCAACTGTAAGATACCCGTTTCTGTATCTGCAGTGAAAAACAGCTGGGCCCTGTTCTCCAGCACAGACATTTCCCCCAACTCTGCGGCCTACACCACAGTCAGCAGGTCACCACCCTGTGTGTTTTCCATCCCTCCTCATCTGGCATTCAGGCATGCTACAATGACCCAGTGATGCTGTGTGACAGGCCAGGCAGGGCACTGGCTGTTTGTGTCAATCCAGATCAATCACTCCCTCTTCTGGACAGACAACGTCATCAACGCGCACAAAGGTCACAGGGTGTACTCAAGCCAGGCCTGATGTGTTGAGCAGGGGAGGTCAGTGTATAGCAAGCGAAACACCCTTGACTGACTGGGTCTCATCTGAAATGTAGTCACCGTCATCTAAGGTAAAAGATTAACTGGTTGATTTTAAAAAGAGAAGAATTAAATGACAAGTCAAAAGCAATTTTGTCTGCCTTGAAACATGCCTTGGACTCTCCTGTGACTGGGCGTAGACAAAAAAGTATTAAGACACTTTGTCGTATTGATTGATATTCCAGTGGGCAAGATGAGCCCTCGGATGCCCTACATCTGACAGGCTTCTCTATTCTCTAATGATACGTGTAAATATGGCCCACTGCTTACACTTCTATAGGAGAGCAGGAGGAAACAACACAATAGCCAAAATACAACCCATTTGAGAAAAAAACAACAAGAAACAGCACTTAACAGCCCAGAATGCACTGCACCCGAGGGAGCAACCTCAATTACTGTTACACGTCCAAAGAGGAGAACTCTGGGAGAAGTGATTGCTGAGATGGAAATGGCTGTGTATGTGTTTGTGTGTGTGTGTGTGTGTGTGATAGGGAGAGAGAGAGTGTGTGGGTCGGAAGAGGATGGATAGAAAAGCACTCAGTAAAAAGATCTTTCAGAAACACTTTACCTCGGTGACGTTGACGCGAGCTGTTGATTGACGTGCACTTCTCGACAGAAACCAGAGCTATCAACCTATCTGCCACGCATTAAGAATGGCACGGTCCTCGGGGAGGGGCCTAAGTGGTAAATGATGTTGCCCAAGACACTCTCTGTCAACAATGTGTGCGTGTATTTTATGAGTGTGCGAGTGCTGAGGATGGCAAAGTATTCAATCAAAGCTTTGATTGAAAACCCTGGTGTCCTTAAATATCAGAAGTCTGTTCGCTGATGAATAAGACGGATGTGTGTGTGCAGGAGTGAGCTTGTGTGTGTGTTTGTGTGTGTGTGTGTGTGTGTGTGTGTGTGTGTGTTTAAATAAGGTATGATGGGGAAATAACTGGGCTGGTAGAAGTAGGATCTCAAACAATATTTATTAAGTTTAATTGTGCTGTCAACGCGGCCTTTGAAATGTTTTAGAGGCAAACACATTCTCTGTAAGAAAATCGTGTAGACCCATATTCTCTCGTTGGATTCATAAGGAAGTGTCAGCCTCTGCTTGATATTTCATATTTTATAACCACGTTCCATTCATCATCAGGCTCGTCGGTTGATCATCAATTTGGTCTACCGAGACCAAGTTGTCACTCACAACTTTTGAATTGCAGGAGATGAAAAAACTAATACGGATAAACATGATGCATCTGTAACCCAAGCATCACTAGGGGGCACTCTGACTGTTCTGGTGCTGGAGAGGCTGCTGATTGTTTTACACACAGTGAGTGGGTTCACCTTCTATGCACATGTGTGTGTGTGTGTGTGTGTGTGTGTGTGTGTGTGTGTGTGTGTGTGTGTGTGTGTGTGTGTGAGTGTGTGTGAGTGTCAGCCAGTGCAACCACTGGGGGTCGAGGCTGTGTGTTTACATGGCTGAAGTTCCCATGACAAATGTGGTCAGAACATCATCTCGAGCTGGGAATGTGCACAAAGAAGACACCGCTTCTACAACTGCGCTATTATTCTCTCTTGCACTCCAAACATGTGCTTCCAATCTCTCCAAAAAACACACAGTGCTCTGTTTTTCTCTCCTTTTTCAGTTTAACAATGTCATTAGAAAACAATGTTCTTTGTTTTGCACATTAGCTCTGAATTAACGAACCCGCCCATCTTTGTGCCAGGAGAAGAGGTTCTGATCTGTGGAGTCGCTCGCTGGGGCCCAGCTTCCCTCCTGTCACTGTGAGGGTTCTTTGGCTGCTGTTATATTTCAGGCTGTTATTGTTGGCCCTCTCGCAGCCCCGGTAAGATCTTTAGTCCTTTTCCCAAGCGATATAACCCCCACACACATCACACAGTATCTGACCCCTGTCTCCATGACATATGACAGGTCCACTGCGGTGCGTGTGTGTGTGGGCATGTCGGCGAGGGTTGGCCTGTGTGTGTGTGTCGGTTCGCTTTCATGTAAATGTGTGCACCGCATGGAGATGTGTGTGTGTCTGCAACAGTACAGAGCGTATCTGGTACAGTGTGTATGTTCTGAATATGCTAAAACAATGAGGCCACTTGTCACATGTTCAAAGACCCTCAGACAACCCGCTGTGATCTCAAAACCACACACACAGATGTTCCTAATGGGACTAAAGTAGCATTCACATTCCTGTGGATAACCAGTCTGTTTATTTTTCTCTCTAAACTGGACTGGACTGCCACTTTCCCTGGTGAGAAAAAGGATGGAAGATGATGAAAAAAGAGAAAATGTGAGGAGGCTGATGAGAGAGGCTCCCACCACAAGTTTAAACCTCCAAAGCCAACTGTGAGTACAGCTAAACCAGCAAACCTCAGCGGAGCGGTGATTTAAAGGTGACAATAACTCTAAAGTGTGTAATGGAAGCTGATGCCGCTCTGAGATTCTATGCTAAGTTAAAAAATGCCATCGTCTCATTCGCCTCACGCAAGGAAATGAGCTCGGTGTAATTGTGAAGGATTATGTTTATGAGTCAGGGTGTTACAGTAAATCCTGTTGCTTTGTACATGAGCTGTGCACATACACACCGAGGAAACCGCACAGGTATATGTATACGCTGAAGTCCTGAGAGCATCTGCTCCTTTACAACCAGATTGAATTAGCAATTACAGAGAGTAAAAAAACCAGAACAAAACATCTGGAGCTGTAAGCAGCTGAGGTTATAAATCTGAGAGGTAGGTGGGAGGCAGGGTATGAAAATGAGCCAAAGTGAGATTCTCAAGGACAGTGTCCCTGATTGGTCCATTAACATTCCAGGGGTGTCAAAAGGGACCTGAGGCAATGGGAGAAATGGGACAGAGCAGAGGGCTTCAGAGGGTGTGTGGGAAACCAGTGAATGGAGAGGTATAGAGCTCACAGGGGCAAGTTGTTGGGAAATGAAGAAAGAGAAACGATTATATGGCCGAAGAGATACATGGATGTTGTTTGTGTCTTGAACCTCCTCACAGGAAATCACCCTGATAAGTAGAGAGAGAGAGAGAGAGAGAGAGAGAGAGAGAGAGAGAGAGAGAGAGGGAGCTGTGGAAAATGCTCAGGGGAAGTGGATGAAAATGCGGGTACAAGACTTAATAAAGAGAGGGTGAAGATCACCACTTTGCCAAACCCTAATAAAAAAACAGCCTCAAGTAAACGTGAGAGGTTGTTCAAGAATGTATTTTTAACAATTTGTTATCCTGCTCGGTTTAAGTCCGCATGAATATGAGGCTGGAAAGCCACAGCGCCATTACCACATCTGTTTCTGCTATTATTGGCACAATAAATTACGTAGGCAATTTGTTTGCACTGTTGTTAGAGTAATAGAATCAAATTATCCCATGTTAGGGAAATGATTATGTTCGAAGCGCAACCCATCAGGGATTCACAAAGGCAATCAGTGAAGTAAGGCAGAGCTGAAATGTTGGCGTCGTGCACATCGGCAGTTCCAGGTCCGCTACGTCATTTAAAAGAACTTCCTCAACTCTGTATTGGAGATAACAGCACCTGGTGGACTGTTTCACCCACTCGCTGCAGAAGCACAACGGCTGATGTGGTAGATCCCATCAATCCAGATGAGCAGATGAATAAGCACAGTGAGAGAGGAGGACAGTCGTAATTGAAAGAGCCTGACACGAGCGAAATGAGAAGTGTTAGCGACGAAGGACAATATCAAATGAGCCTTATCAATTAAAAGACAGGGAGCAGTGTTTACATTCCCTCTCCAAGGCTAGACACCGGGCGGATGTTTCAAATAGGTCAAGGTTGAAGGGAAAACAAAAGTTGTTCGATTAGCAGTCGAGGTGCAACATTCCTAATTTGTATGCTAATCTGGCAGATCAGCATATCACGTGGGCACTGCTGCGATTCTACATCTGCACGCACTCATTTAATTATCCAAACACAATTCACAAAAGTCACTGGAAACAAACCAAACCAAAATAAAATAATTTGCATATATTTAAAAGAGCAGATAAAGTCCCCCGGGGTTGGTTAATATTTCAGAGGCATAATAATAATATGCTAAATCATTCACATTTCATCCCGCACCAAAACAAAGTGGCTTTGTCGATGTAATTAGGGTGTTTTAGAGTTGAATCACCCTGGCAAATGACCATGTTTTTCTCTCTGGGAGACCAGTGTGTGAATGTATCTACACTCCTCTCTCTCTCTCCCCATACGTGTGTGTGTGTGTGAGTGTGTGTGTGTTTGTGCGCGCTTGTGTTGTATTGTCACCGTTTCTCCATGTGCGCTCAGTCTTAGAAAAGGATTGATTAAAGAGAGAGTGTCTGTCTCAGAGCAGTTAATGAGGTTTAGTCCCATGAGCTGCGAGCTTTGGGTGTGTGTGAGTGCATGCGCATGGGTGTTTGCGAGTGTGCATGCAGACCTAGTGGAAGACATTGTTAATTGGCTAAGACTTACTTTCAGCAGGGGGATAGTCAAGGGCACAGTGCCTCCACATTTGTGGAGTGCTGTATCTAGAACACAGTGTTACACTCACTTTCTATATTCAATATTATTTTGAGGGAATGATGAGTCAGTCGCACGCTGACAGAAAGAAATATGGTTGTAATTAAACTTGCGATTTTGCTAGTTTTTTAACACAATTTAAATGCATAGATGAGACATTTGGATATTTTTCCTTCTGTTTGCATGATAAGGATTGAAAACACGTTAAAGGCTAAATGGAGACATGTTGTTTTGCTGTTTTGTAATACCTCAGTGGATCTGAAGATGTGAATGAAACTCATGTGAATAAAGCTTCCCTTTTTTCCTCTGGGGACAAGGAGAAGAAGAAAAGAAGATAGAAGGAAGGAAAAGAGGAGGAAAAAGAAATAAAAAAGACAGAAAAGAAAGACACAAGCGGCCGCACACACACTCAGAGGATGAGAGAGAGAGGGAATGAGGTGGAGGGGCAGAGAGATGGAAGAAAAAAGAGAGATATTCCACAAAGGCCAAAGTAGTGTAGATGGATGCAATCTCACCTGCTCTGGTCTCCACACAGACCTGTGTCAGACCTGTCCATGTATATACAGACACTTGTGTTCTCCTGCAGCGCAACACACAGCTCGTCTCAAACAGCAGGAAGCATCGCCGCTTTCATGTGGAGCACAGCCCAAAGTAGAGCAAGATCACAATGTGTGTGTGTGTGTGTGTGTGTGTGTGTGTGTGTGTGTGTGTGTGTGTGTGTGTGTGTGCGTGTGTGCATGTGTGCGTGCGTGCGTGTGTGAAACCCAGGCTTTTCCCCCCTTGGGACCTGCACAAACACGCTTCCCATCTTTCCTTTGAGTTTCACATTCAAAGGTTCCACTCGTTCAGCTGTCAGTCATTCTCTCAGCCAATCAAGGCGCCTCATTCTCAGTCTGTTTATAGATCAAGGGTAGTTTAAGCGTATGTATGTGATGTGACTGGAATTTTTACCATGACTAATACTAATACTGTAAATATTCATATTTTTTTTACACATCACCAGCAGTGTCAATCAAAATCAAGACTATTGTGACATATACGGTGAGTGCACTGGAAGTCTGAAACAATGTAGGTGAACACTCTCACACTGCTCCTCCTGGAAGCTCATTGTTGGTACTGGAAGGATGCTGGGAAATGCAGAAAGGAAATTTGGACCGAGGGGAGAAAAAATGTCTCAAATGTGGCTGAACGGAATGAAGTTAGTTTATGGGGTCTGTGAAAAGATAGGGTCGCAGATGGAGGTTATACAAGGAGGTAGCTCTGTGTGTAAGTTAGGCCTAGTGTGTGTGTGTGTGTGTGCATGTGTGCATGTGTGTGTGTGTGTGTGTTTGTGTGCATAATATGTGTGCTATCAAAAGAGATTCAGCACCGTATAGAAGAAGCATTAACTATTGTGTTATCGGGCTATCGCAACCCAGATATGTCAAGCTTAATTTAGCAGCTAAGAGTACAAGAGAAAGAAAAAAACAAAGTTACAAATTACGGTGAAATGCACAATATGTCTGTAAGTAACTGTAAGTGCACCACACAGCGACTGTATAAATGAATAAGAAAACTGAGAAGGGAATAGATATAAAGTGATAGAGGAAGACAGGGGGGGTGAACAGACGGAGCATCAGGTGACAGCAGGCGTTATCAGACCTCACCTCTGATTGCCGTGTATTATCGTGGAACAATAGTTTCCTGTGGGGCATGCTAACGACCTGTGTGTCTGTGTGTGTCGGAGCAACGGGGGAAATTAACCCAAGCCGTACTTTGTCTGCTGTTTAATGCCAGGAGGGAAATTGACAAAAGAAGACGAACAGAGTTATTTGGTGATAGACAGCTGCCATATGTCCACGTACCTGCAGCGCGTGGGAACAACTGGGTGGGACTCGGCTACCGACAGAGGGCAGCAGAGAGCTTCAGCGCTGACAGGTCCCCTTAGAGGCCCCGCTCACAGAAAAGCTCAGGCTGGGACTCGCAGACGGTTCGTGCTGTTAAGATCTACATGTCACCTCACAGACGACCACTCAACATTCACATTATATACATATATGATATCAAATATCTTCAGGGAGATGCTGAACTAATGATGGCTTCACCTTGGAGCTGCTGCGGCGAGATACTTTGTTTGTTTTTGTCAACTTTACCTATTTTTCTCTGCTGGAATAAGGTGGGAGTGTGGTTTGAACTGCAGGGCACTGGTAATGGCGGAGCGAGTGTTCTACAGCACGTCTCGGCGAGAAACTAGCTCGATCTATTCACACTACATGCAGAGCCGTGGCCCCCAGGCTCGAGTTCCTGCTTCGGTAATGACTCTGTTCCCCTGTGGAATGTAGAACATTGTCTTTCCTCAAATGAGGGAAGCACACAATCACATGCACACACACATTTACACACACTCAAACTCTCACACACACACACACACACTTACACACAAGCATGCACTCCAATATGCATGAAACACACAAGAGTTGTAAACATATAAAGGCAAAATAGTGCACAATTTCATGTAAGTACACACACACACACACACACACACACACACACACACACACTCACAGACACACACACAGAGGCATGGATTGGGCCTCCCTCTCAGGTTCGCCCTGCCTCCACCATGATCAATCAGTAAGTTTATAGACCACAATGTGTGGCAGCCTGTATTGCTCTTTCTGCCTCTTCGTTACCGATCAGAGAAAATCCCCACTCTAAGCAGGCGCAATGCACATTCATGCAATTTTAATGACTCTTAAATTAACCATCATATTTTTGCTCCACTCCTTCACCGACTAAATCGCTTAATATGCATCAACACCGGCCTCACTTGTGGGTTCGCCGTGACATTTTTATAATTCCTCTGCACGGGCATTGTGTTTATTTATGAGCGTGTAGGCTTTTTTGGCTGATAAATGGCACAATTAAACAGTGCTCAGACACTCGAGCAGGCGCTTCAGTCTGCTGACAGATTTTTAGTGTCCTCTTCCCTGGCTAACGATGAAAGTAAATAATGTCTTAACGAGGTTGCTGGAGCAGTTGTTTGAGGATTCATTTTTATCTTTCCCTTTTTTTCCATTCGCTTTGAGCAGCAGTGGTTGAAAACAACACAGAAGTAAGGTTCACAGCCCAGATTTAACGCTTTGAACATGATTTAGTAGCTTGTTAACAAATTCCTTTACAATTATTAGCAAGGTTACAAACGAAATTTGATTTTGGAATTTTTTAGCAGTGAGCAGTCTAATGGCAGTATCAATTAAACATTTTCTTCCTTGTTTTTGCAGTATTTTTAGACTGGAGGAGTCTATTTTTATTTTATATGTGTACAACATGATGGGAGAGCAGGGTCAAAGCAGACAGATACAGCCCGTGTTGAGTTGCAGTTTGCAGGCAGCCACGGAACTGGAATCCTCCGACTTCCTGTATGCATTATTCAAGCACCCCTATTGGCTGCTGTGGGTTTAGTGATGAAAGCAGCCTGACGCAATACTCGGCAACAGTGTTTTACAGTATTGTTTTACAAACTATTGTAAGGCTGGGCTAGAACAAGAGAGAGTATTAGCCAGGCCCTGGGAGGAGGGTAGCTTTATGAGCCCTCTGAGGCTGGCTAGAGAGCGCCTGGGCTCCTGTGCAGTTAAGCAGTGGGCTCCGGCGCTACAAGCTGCCCCTACATTTACAGAATGCCCTTGGACGGAGGATGTGTGTGCGAGAGAAAGTGTTGGGCATGCATGCTCATGGGCTAATGAGTGCATGTGTTAATGCCCGTGTGTGTTTGTGTGCACATGCGAGTGTGCGTGGACGAGATGTTGTTGGGTTGAGTCAGTCTCCAGAGGGAAGGAGAAGGACAAATGCTCCTTAAAAATAGCCCCTGGGCAGCTGGTGTACACAGTCTATCAGCAGTCCGTCCCTGGGGCCAAGGAAGGGAGGGAGGGAGGGGAGGGGAGGGGAGATGGAGATGGAGAGAAAGAGAGAGAGACAGAGGATGGATGTAAGAGAGAGTGAGAGAAATGTGGAAAAAAAACAGAGTAGAATATGGGCGGAATGAAATGAGAGAATGGGGAAAAAAAACATTATATATGTATAAAGTTAAAAAAAGATAACCCTCTTTTCAAGACAGAAGAGAGAAGATGGTGAGAGAAGACAAAAAAAACAGAAGTCAAAGAGAAACGGAGAGCAAACTGACACAGTCAGCGAAACAGGGGAAGAAAGAGAGAAGGCAAAAGATTGCGGGTGCCTCCCGGTTCCAGTTGTGAATGCTCTGGAGGTCACAGTGGAGCGATGGGGTTTTGGAGAGAGCAGTTTTGTCCCCAGACGTCTTCAGTTACTAATATACCAGTGTGTGCTGCACTAAATCGCTCCCAGTCGGCGGGAGTAGAGATCCTTGAGACCCACTGAGACCCTTTATGGAAATAACTCTACCCCATTTGCTCTCAATAACTTGCTGTAACATTCTGTCTGTCGGTGTGTGTGTGTCTGTGTGTGTGCATATTTGAATTGAAGGTGCTCATTGAGCATTTGTGTGCGCAGTCTTAATGGACATGCACATAATGGATAGATGGCTTTTACAACTGCTCAATCTACTGGGAGCACCAAAGCCATCGGGCGATTAGGTATTTATGGCTCGGGAAATGCTCAGATTTTTTGAAGACTGCAACGAGGTGATGTGTGATTTTTGAGACGGTGTAGTGATCTCAGGTATGGCGCATTACCACATGCTAGAAATAATTAGATTAAACCCAGACATGAGAGGAGACTCTCAAAAGGAATATCAGGTGGTTGTACAGTGTGCGGCAGCCACAGGGAGGTTTTTGTGGGTGTATTTCAACTTTAAATGAGAAATAAAGAGCTGGAAGACACATTCTATGGTTGCCTGAAGGATCCCACACTCTCACAGTATCATCAACACGCCAATTAGAGCCACAGACTGGGGAAGGATCAATGCGCTTCTGAGTGTGTGTGGGTGGTGTGTGTATCTGTGTGTGTGTGTGTGTATGTATAGATGTATTTCGTCAGTTCCTCCACTGGGCTAATTGAGCTGTTTTTCCTCAACAGTTGGGAGCTCTTAGGCTGCGGACAGATGCCCTTGGGCACAAGGTGTGTGTGCGCATGCATGTTTGTGTGTGTGTGTGTGTGTGTGTGTGTATCAGTTTGTGTGCATCTGTGTGTTTGCCGCTGCAAGCATGTGTTCCACACTGCTATAGTGATTGCAAGAGTTTGTCAGTGCATGCCAAAATGAAAACTTGTGTATGATGTGTGTATGCGCGGCATGCTGGCCGTTGGTCTGTCAGTGGCGTATTTAGCGGTCTCCAGGCGTCATTAGTAACCTGACTGTCACATCGAGCCGTCTAACTTGAGCTCTTTATAAAGCTTTGTTTGGAATACTCCAGCCACATGTGCTCCACTGCGACTGATGAGTCCTGAGCGGGTGGTGATGGAGTGGGTGCGTGTGTGTGCAAGTGTGTGTGTGTGTGTGCATGGAGGCGGGGTGGTGACGGAGCAGAGCCGTCCTGACAAAGATGTTACCCAGAAGCAGGATCCTGTGACCCCCAACAAACACACACACACACACACACACACACACACACACACACAAACCAGCATCACCTACCCAAATGACCTGACTCTCAATGTCATCGTTAGGGTCGTGTTTAACTTGAGAGAAGAGGATATACTTTGTTTATTCCAGGGAAAAGACAGATGACCATTCCTCACATACAGGAAATACAGCAGTGCATGACCCTGATGGTCCCACTACACTGCAGCACTGCGGAAAGTAATCCACTATCTTTAATCAAGTACAAATTTGAGGTACTTATACTTCATCCTATACTCCTACCTGAAATATAATTTGTTTTATTTATCTATATGTCTTTGACAGCTCTAGTTAGAATTACTTTGGATATCAAGATTTGCACACACACACATATAAAAAAAATTGTATGCATAAAACACAACATCACACCCGATTAAACTAGCGACTTAAGTTCTTGCAGGATCATCATTTACAACAGCTGTTCCTAAACATTTCAGCCCCCGACCCCCTTATCTCACAAGCTGATTTTACATGTGAATATGCAGAGTCTGGAGGTGAGGGACAGGATTCTGGGACTGGAAGTCTTCTGGTTTCTGTTTCTAGTTTTACTAATCATGTTTGAGAGGCTTCGGTTGCCTGCAGGTAAACACACTGTGTGGAGTGGAAAAGAGGCAGAACACATTAACCGAAGTACACCAGGTTTCTGATTTATATGCTTTCGTAAGCAGATAACTTTTAATAGAGATTAGCCAAGCTGTCGACTTGACGCAAAACACCTACAAAAGGTATCACTGTGTTTTGTGAGGAGAAATGTTCAATTCGTGATAAAAGAAATTTGGCCTGGGGTCTTGGCCCGGATATTCACTGACAGCCCAAAATTATTGGCGGTTGCCTCCAGAAAATAATTCTTCATCAGACAATAGCAGATGGGCTCCAATTGCCAACCCCCAAACTCACAGTGCTACAGATTTGGGACCCCAGTTATCCCCCAAAAATATTCATTTGAACTCACTCCCAAAACAAGAAATTTCGTTCATGCACATGTCACAAGGTTTTCTTGTTGTTTTGTAAATTGACTTCCTGCAACTGAATCACCTCAGGTGAAAATGTTTTTGTTATGATCATTTATTTTATGACTACCTTTTTTTAAATGTTTGTTATGATTATGTGCACGTAACACTGCAACATGGACATTTATGCAAAGGCATGATTACAAAGGAAAGGTTTAAACCTCTGCTTCGCTTCTTTTCTTCTTCTTCTTGCCCTTTTTTCTTCTCATTCTTCGTTGAATAACTTGTATCACTTCTCCTGCTCAGCTGAGGGCAGCGCCATGAATGGCTTCCAGGAGAAAGTGTCTCCGCCCTTATCCCCATTTTTACGACTCACTGTCGAGACCACAAAGACTCACTGGAGACACAATATCAGGGAGGCAGAGGGACACAGCCAGGAGGAGGCTTTTTGCTCCACCTTCAAGTGTGTCCGTTTTCCTCTTTACACGCTCTGATGACATGTGGCACAAACTAGTTGGCTGCCAGATCTCCTGAAGTGGCTGTTATTTATTTATTCATCATTGTCAACAAACAAAAGAAAACCACAAGACTAAACTCATTCTTTTTTTACTGAAGTGGCACATCGTCAAATACAAGCTTATAAATATACTTACAGTTAATAGTTTTATTTTCAAAGAATGCTCATTAATTTCCTGCTGGGCACTGTTCTTCTTGAACAAATAAATGTAAATTGTGATCATCAGGGACCATTTTCAGCATCAAAGTTTTATTCCCCAAATTTGATCCCAGTGTTTATAAGTAAGCAGGTCATTATGTGTAGGATCGACAAAAAAAGAACTAGTGTCCATATTTTAAGTAATTCAAAAAATGTCATCGAGTATCACAGTTTGGTTTACAGATTATTAAATGGAAACAACTGCAGTATATCAGGCTTTTGCTACATAGACATTATTTGTAAACAGGTTTGATTCATTACTTTGGCCAAGGAGGTTATATTAAAAAAAACTACAGGACAGATTTCCACAACCTGGTGGAAGGATGTGGTAGGACAGGAAATAACCCCGTAAAGTTTGGTTTGGATCCGGTTCAGGGGGCGGATACAGGAATACTTTATCACTTTCTTTAGCATTTTCAACTTTATCCCAGGGATTCATTTGGTTATCTGGCAGATTTAGGGCAGTGATATCTATTAGAGTGTGAAATTGTTTGCATCTTAATTTGATTTAAGGAGACTACTGAGAGCCATTCCAGTTGGTTGTTTCAAGAGATTTGTTGGCAATAAGAAAAATGTTGAACTTTTTCAACCTTCCCCATCAAGATTTTGCTTTCATGTTAATGCAGCTGGAATTTTTGTATTAGTAATAAATACATAAATCATAATATTTAAATGCAGAATGATAAATGTGAATTTTCTTTTCTGCTTCTTCTACCTCCGGATGTGATGTGAATGAAATGCTGTCTGGGATTAAGGCCCTCACACGATTTTTGATGGACTTGCACATTAATATGTAATATATGTTTGCGCGCATGGATTCAACAAGTAGTCAATGTTGTTTTCAAGAAAACTTCCCTCCAGCATCTAGCTGGTGCTAGTCGTCTCTCTTCACCACGGCAGCTGCCTGTGATGGTTATCTCTCATTCATTTTCAAAAACACACACACACACACACACACACACCAGGCCAACGCACATTTGCCCGCCCACTTCTGCAACACACACACACACACTTCCACATTTGCACTTGCTTGTTCTTTTTCCTCTCTCCCTTTTTTTTAAGCAACACAACTTCCTGTTCAACTTCCAGCAGAAGTGCGCCACTCTCAGTCCTTCAGCGGGAGTCGTTACTTTGAGCTGCTCAGGAAATACAGTCTAACTTTCTAGTACAAGACTAGTCACTGAGTCTCTCTCCAGGGACCCCCTGCTATATAACTTACACTCACTTTACGAGACTTCCATATCAGTGGAAGGTATATATCTCTCTCTCTCTGTCTCTCTCTCTCTCGCTAACTCTCTAACTCTCTGAAAGCACTGAGATAGCAATCGGGATAAAGTTATTTGATGTTTTGTGGTGAATGTATCTGAGGTAATGGATACTGTGTGAAAGGCTACGGCAGCGGGAGTGAAGTGACAAAGTTAGTTTGGGCCTTACAGATCTTTAAATCCCACTGGATCGCTCAAAATGCCCTCTTCTACACTTACCACTCCACTGATTGTGTGTATGTGTGTGTGTGTGTGTGTGTGTGTGTGTGTGTCAGATGATTGGTACGTGGGCTAACAGAGCTGAGTCCCTCAGGTCCTTCTGTGGAGGTTCTCAGGTCTGGTCAGTTAACCTCCATCTCTCTCTTTGATCGCTGCGGCTCAGACGACCCTCAGGGAAAACACAACACAGTCAAACCTCAGTCAGATCTATTTTGACACACACACGCACACACACACACATACACACAAACACACACACTAAGCAGACAAAACAGATTGATACAAGAAAAACTTGCACATAATGCCAATGCATACACCCCCCTCTCATCCACACATATCTAAGTTGCCACACGGTGAGACCACGGAGTAATGCTATACAGCCAGTGTCAGTGAGAGCAGGGTACTTAAGGTGCTATTACACTCCCATTACCTCTACTCTCATGTGCAATCAGAGAGAGGTGATGGCCTGCGCTCTGGCAACACACACCCTGTTTCCCCCCTCTGACAGCACCGTGGACAGAAGCCCAGGGCAGTGAGCTCCGGGATGGTGAGGTAGGTAAGGCAAGAAGATTTAATCTGAAGGGTGCGTGTGTATGGTATCTGAAAGCAAAGCACTGTGACAGCAGCAGGGCTAACACAGATATCGCTCATATTCCCTATTTGCAAGATGGGGATGATGATGGATGCGCAGCGTTTCATGTGTTTGTGAATCTTTTTTAACAAAACATATCAAAAGAAAACATATTTCCCCCCAACCCCCATTTTTTAACTTTGCTTTTTGTGCCCTCTCTCCCTTCCTCTATTACACACACACACCAGCACACACACTCTCTCTCACTCTCTCTCACTCTCTCTCAGCTGGCCCTAGATAGTTTTGCTCTTCCCCCAGCTCCTCTGGGACCCCTTCTCTGTGTCGTTAATCAGAGCTCCTCAGCTCAGCTTCTCTCTCTCCTTCTCTCTCCCTTTTTCTCTCCTCTCCAACCAACACATGCACCTTGCTCGTTCACACACACACACACACACACACACACACACACAAACACACACACACACACACACACATACACACACACGCACGCACACACACAGTCTTGTAGTCTCTCTCTCTCCCCTCCTCCCACATGCATTCTCAGCCCCATCCATCATAAAATGGCAGTGGGAAGGTGGGGTTGTGTGTAAGTGTGACTGTGAGTGTGTATGTAAGTGTAACTGCGAGTGTGTGCGAAAGCGTGTGCGCCACTCTTCTGTGCGTGTGCGTTTGGTGCATGTGTCGGCTCATGTATGTGCACGCTATTGGCACGCATCTCTGTGTCTCCTCAGCAAAAACGAATTGAGACTTTACAAGAAGAAAGCAATTAGGCCAGGGCTTTGCCCTATCATTCACTGGCTAATGTATCAGAGGCAGAGTGAATATTATTAACGGACGGGGAGGGTACAGCTCTGTGGGTTTTACAGCCAGAAGGTAGGACAAGAAAAGACTAATGATTGTGATGAAGAAACCCTGAGTTGAAGGGTCTTAATCACTTGTATGCTTTGTGGCCTCGCAGTTGACACGCTCTTTATGATAACTGCATGGCTTCCAGCTCTCAATCTCCGCCATTCAACGGAACACTGATAGGAAGGAATCAATTGAGCCATTATTGAACATGGACATGGTTGGCTGGGTACAATGCAACAAGATTACTCATTCATCAGGGTGTGTGAGCGAGGCCCGCGGAGCCGAGGCAAACATATCATGAGTCAGAAAAATGGAAACTATGACGAACAAGTGGGAAAAATAGACAAATCACAGCTGAGGGAGAGGGCGCAGTGACAGAAGTGCAAAGGAGAGCGGGGTGACAGGGGTGGAGCATTGATGGACGGAGTCAAGGAGCAGACAGAGAAGAGAGGAGGTGAAGGAACAGTGTTGGGGCAGTGATGCGTAGAGGCAATCCATTTGCACCTCGGGAGCAACTGAGCAGAGTGCTCTTGACTTCTGTGTGTGAGATAGAGAGTGTGACATGTGAAACGGTCGGGGGGGAACTTGGTGCAGATTGAGGAGAGGTGGCCCTGTAATGGCGGGTTATTTTAACGACAATTTTCCTCTGCGCTCTTAAATGTCATGCGTTTTAAAAAGTCAGGTCTCTGCGGGTCGAGCTGACACTGATGTGTGCGCTCACTGCAGACAGGAACCTTCCTCTATGGGATTTAAAGCAACATTCCATGCGCTCCAGTTACATTTGTTGACATCGCTCAGCTCTTAACAGCAAATGTGATATGATAACTCAATCAGGCAAGACGCTAAATATTGAGATAAGTCCGTAGTGACCCCGAAGAAGAAAAAAATGAGGCCAATCTGTTCCAGCCTGTTTCTGTGTTACAGTCACAATTACTGGACATTACAGCCAAATCACTTCCACATGGGCTCAATGAAAACTTTACAATCTCTCCCACAACACACGATGAGGTGACTTTGTTTGGACTCGAACCAACAGAGCAAAGAGGAGGAGGTGAAGGAAGTGAAGGAGATTTCATGGATAGGTGGAGGATTTTTGCAGAGAGCTTACTTTTGAACCATCATGCAACCGTCATTTTCTCTCCCAAGAATTTCTTTTCCAAAATCTGTCAAATTGGAAACAAATGTTGTGGGTGAGACCGCACGAGAATAAAAAACATTCTTGTTGTTTCACAATCCACCACCAGAAAAGAGCTGGCTCAGAGGAGGAGTAAAAGAATGAGCAAGCAAAGAAAAATTAAAATCAGCTTCAACATCATAGAGCGCAGAGGAACGCTCTAAGGCAGAGACGTTAAAATATATTTGTATTTTTCTTAAAAAGATGCAGAGATGATAAGGGGAAAGTTGAGAGTTATGTCTTTTTTCATCTTACTAAAATAAATATGTTTTTGTAATGAGCAGGTGGTCAGTGTGACTTTTTTAAATACATTTTTCGCACCAGATTTATAATCTATTGAATATGTTTTCTTGAATTGTATTATAAATTAAAAAAAAAAAAATTGCATGAAGAATGTCAAGCTTTTCTGCCAAAAGTCCTTAACTTATGGCTTGGGATACACACAGGACAACTGTCATAATTTGGTTCATGGTTGCTTCATGAAAATGATAATTTGTTTAAAAGATTTATTCACCAATGTAGTTTTGCAATCCTATGATAAGGTTAGACCAGAGTCCAGGCAAGTTTCATCTTGACCCTCTCTTGGCACACCCATGAGCAGTTATTTCAACATTGTTATGTGTAACACAAGAGCTGGACCTGAACAGTAAGCTCAGACACAGAGACAGAGTCAGAGTTAAACAGAAATGTAATAAATCTGAAGGTGCAACAGAAAATCTAGATTATCCAACAGTCGAGTTGAGAGCAGACAGGCAGGTTATGAAGCTAATCCAGGAAAAACACTAAGTGAAATGACTTATATGAGGTCACTGTGACCTTTGACCACTGAAATCTAATCAGTACTAATCATGAAGACTTGAGATCTTGTGTACAAGAAACAAAAAACATGTTTTATGAGGCCACTGTGACCTTGACCTTTGACCCTTGACCACCCAAATCGAACCAGCTCATCTACTGAACTTTTTTTACCAAATCTGATGAAATTCTCTTGAGGTGTTCCGGACATTTTGAGATCACATGACCGAAACTTGTTCTCTGAAAACCCGAAATCATAAGGCCTCAAGCCACTGTCTGTCGCCGGCATGGAGGCATGAAAAGAGACTTACACAAGGAGCAGCTGAATCAGATGGAGCGTACGAACCTGATAAACAAAAATAGGCAGGATGGCAGGTAAGCAGGCGAAAACATGATTTAAAAAGAGGCAACAGGAGTCTCAGGAATTATTCCTGGGACGATTCGACCAGCTCTGGATGCACAGCCGCGATTTAATCGGAGGATGATAGGCAACATGTGGGATCAGGTGAGGAGGAGGAGGAGGAGGAGGAAGGATGGAGCAGACCTGTGGCAGTGGCCTGTAGCAGCACATTCACACTCACAGACGCAGGACACACAGAGGGAAGGGATAGATTCTAAATGGATAGAAGAGATAGAGAGACATTACTACAGTTTCAATGGTCACCAGTCAACACTGATTGAAGTTGCTTAAAAGGTCACAGGTTATAGTTCTATGATGCATGCACAAAGACCAGAGGGTGAGAGAGGGAGGCTATGGACACAATAACAAATGATATTCTTCTCTCTGTGCTTGTTTGAGGACTCGTTGCTGCTCCTTCCTGGCACCACATCAGTTGGAACTGTCATGAACCTCAACTATGCGCTCGTGTCAGTGCAACGACAGAATGAACTTCACATGTTTCCCAGTTGTTATAAAGCAGACAGTTGTTCTAATGGGTGAAGAGGCAGGATATGTGTCACACAACTGTCATCTTTGGAATGATGGACTTTTTTTTCAGGATTGTTAAAGGGATCAATCTGTATCTTTGTTTACGGTCGGACTCACAATGGATGGGTTAAACATATTTAGACGGATGCTGTGGATTTAAACACAGCATCTTATTTTATCCCACACATTCTTCCTTCTTGTTAAAATGTCAAGAGCTTCTGGTGGGCTACGTTAATAGTGGCTAATGCAGCCGCAAGCAGGAATGAGCCTCACAGACTTTCGATAAAAATGGATGAAAAAACCGAAGCCAAAATATCTCAGATACAGGTGCTGCCATCCTGCCCATTACAGTCTGTGCAGTAGTGATTGTGGTGTGAAGCCACATTTCACTTTATTTTTATAGCATTAAGTAACAAAAAAACAAACTTAGCAGAAAAGCTAACTCCTCATCAAACATCACTGTGATGAAACTACCTAGAGTGACAGAAACCATCTTTTGGGTAAACTTATTTAACACCCTGTGGCCCCGCATCCTCTTATGAGTTCATAACATTTAAGGTTTTCTGCAGTTTATAATCTATTCTACTAAACTGAAATCCCGCCACTTTTTGTGCCATCTTGGGTAACAACAGCACATTACGCTCATCGGTTGAACTAGGTGGCTGCAATCTCAGTCAAGTTGTCCTACAGCCGATCTCAACACAAAAGGGGACAAGGCCCAAAACCTTTCAATGTTTGTATAAATTTACTTTTTAGTTTGGTCATTGTCCAACCTGCTAACACAGGATTTATGACCTACACTGCAGCCAATCACCAAGGGGCATTTTTGAGCGCTGTCATGCAGTTCGTCTTCACATACGTCTGTGGGCGTGTTAAAGAGGTGTGGTCACATCCTCCAGATGATTTTCATTCTGAAGCTTACCCTCAACTGACTCAGGTGACATCACTTGAGACAATTTATCAGATTTCTGGCAGTTTCCCTTTAATGTGATTTTAGTGAATCAGTCGCCCTGTTACATTTTTCTCACACCCATTTTTCTCTGTCACTCAGTGGGAGGGTTAAAAAACTCCATTCATTTAGTACAGTGCTCAAGTCAGTGAGAGGAAGGGGTTGATTGTTGCACAAAAGTAATTTCTAGTTTTTCCCCCTTTTCCTCCATAAAGTCAGCTTGTTGAAATGTCCTCTTTGTCCACCGCAGCTCCTTGGTAAAACAATCCAGGGTAAAGTCAGAGCATGTGGTCGTTAACTCAGCCTGGCATACCTGTCTTGCTTTTATAGGTGGCAAAAGCTACTAATCCTTCAGTCCAATATTTACTTAGTCCAAGTTATGCTTTCCTGGACCATAGCTATGCATCTCTGCTCCCTGCTTATATATTCTTGGCCCTTGATGTATTCCTGGCTCAGGAAACAACTTTTAGTGGCCCGCAAGGGCTGAGTGAGAATTGACAGTGTGTGCCAGAGAGAGCGCGCGAGGTAGGGGCCCTGTTTTAGTTCCACTGTGTTTGTAAGGTCACTCAGAGTACATCTGTATGGAGTGGGAACTCACTCGCTTTCACTGTCACAACCACTCACAACAGCCATCTGTAACGCTGTTATGTGGAGCACTGTGTCCCTTTGTCCCTCACACACACACTTACAGAGGCAACCACACAGTCACTCACACACCCTCACACGTATATAGGCACATACGTGAGCGCGCACTCGCTCACACACGCTCTCTCACGGCGGCGTCACCGCTCACAGGACAACAAATGAACCAGCACAAACACACATTAACATAATGCTGGGTTCTAATTGCGAAAGCATGTGTTTCTAATGGAAAAGTTGTTTTAGGGTTCGATTCCGCTCGGCTGTCAAACAATTCGCTCATGTTTTGAAATATAATTGTGGGGACTGTAAGAGTTTCGAAACCAAACCAAAACATTGCCGCGATTCCTGGTTTCTAATGTTTCTAATTTCTTAAAATATGCTGAGTGAATGACAAAAGTAGAAGCGGGACCTGCCAAGAAAAACATATCGGAGGCCGGGCCGTGTGGAAATACAGAGTCTCTTTTAGAAACATGATCAATGTAACCTTTGTTACAGGAAGGAGAGAGGGGGGGAGAGAGGGAGAGAGAGGTAGAGAGAGAGTGAGAGAAGGGGGGAGGCAGGGATAAGGAGACAACGTAGCAAAGACAGTAGGTTCATGTCTGTGTATGTGTTCACTATATCCGCAGCGTGCACAGTAAAAACAAGGCGGGAATTCAAGTGGACAGTCTCATTGTGCAGATGTGTGCACCACACATCTGACACAGCCGACGTTGCATTGTTGTGGTGGAGCTAAAGATTCCTCTGTGCCGGGTGAATACGTTACAGAGTCATTTTCACAAACTGTCAAACGCGGAGGAGGAGAATAAGAGGAGGAGAAGGATTTAATCAGTTACAGATGGAAAGTAGATCTTTTACTTCTCGTTTATGCTCTTTCTCTCTCAGGACATGCACCCCCTCGCCCCCTCCATCCCACACAGTCCCAACCCAAAACTAACATACAGCCTGGAAGTGGGCTGAGGTGTGTGTGTGTGTGTGTGCGTGTATGTACGTGTGTGTGTGTGTGAGAGAGGGAGAGCCAAATTCATATGGTTGCAGAGCATTCCCTCTCCTCCTCCTCCTGCTGCTCTCTGCTTCTCGTTCTGTCTGTCTCCCCCTTCCCTCGCCACATATCTGTTTCTCCGAAGAATAACATACAAACCCTCTGTGAAAGGATTCAAGGTTTATTAAACCAGAGGTCCTTTTCCTGTTTCAACACTGAGACGAAAAAAATAAATACCCTGGTTTGTTTTCTCTCCCTCATAGCTTCGTCCTCTATCTGTCTCTCTATCTATTTTCATAAATTTTTTCCTCCTCTTATTTTTTTTCTACCACACTGGGTGTGTCGGTCAATCTTTCAACTTTCCCCCCCCAAACCTTTTTTTACCCTTGAACTTCCCATACACGCTTTGCCCCGTGCTTGTTTCAAGTCTTATTTTTAATTTTCATCTCTTGGACACCAATCAGTCTCACGGGCCATTAAAGCAGAGTGTGTGACCAGTGAATGGAACCCATTAGTTTACACCCCGTGTCTGCTCGGCCAGTGAGAATGTGTGTCTGTATTAGAGGAGGGCAGACTAGGATAACTCAGGGTAATGTATTGTCCTGGGCGTGCACCCTGACAGTTCCCCCAGCCGGTGCCTGGTCATTCATTAATGCTAATTTGACATGTTTACGGACCCCCCTCCTAACATTACATACTTAAGGCGATCGACTGACCTTAAATGGAAACACCTACAGCAGCCCGACATGTCAATATCAGATGAGGATGTTTGTGTGTGTGTGTGTGTGTGTGTGTGTGTGTATGTGTGCGCGCGCTCTCATGTGCGTACCTGTAAAGCAGTGCATCAATACTGAGTTAGTGGTTAATCTGGAGGAGCAGGTGAGTTATGTCTGCCGAGAAGGCTCCCTGCATTATCTGAGTAAGTGTCTGTAATGCAGCTAAGAGGGGAACAATTCAGAATAATGCATGGCGTGTGTGTGTGTTTGTGTGTCTGTGTGTGTGTGTGTACTCATGTTGTTACCTCTTTAGAACCTTTTCCAGCATAAACCAGAACCAATAGACCACCCGTGGACCAATGGGTGGTCATAATTAAGCACAATGCCATTTCTGAGGTCCTTGTTAAGGTTAACTGTTATGTATGAGTGTTTGCGCTCATGTGCGTAACTGTGACGCAGTGCATCAATACTGGGTTAGTGCTTAAACTGGAGGAGCAGGCTAGACTCACAAAGGGTATGTTATCCAACTAATAGGTGAACAGTTCAAAATAATAAAGTGTGTGTGTACGTGTGTGTGTGTGTGTGTGTGTGTGTGTGTGTGTGTGTGTGTGTCTGTGTGTGTGTGTGTGTGTGTGAGTGTGAAGAGGTACGAGTAGGAGATTAGACCTTTAAGAACCTGATATCTGTTCTGATTTCTATCCCGACTTCTACTAATTCCCCCCCCCCCCCCTCCCTCCCCTCTGTTTGTGTTTTTACACATTCAGCACTTAAATACAGTGTTGTGCCATTAAATGGCCAATCTAGCGTTGTCTCTCACTGATACACAACATTAATCACCAATTAGCTTGTCCTGCGACCGGCCACCTCTCTCATTAGAATATGATAGAATATAATGGTACTTAATGATGCTTGGAAAACATAATTAAATGAGTGAGCTGTAGAACATGTGGAGGAACCATGGTGCATCAATCAAAGACGACCCCGTCAATCCAAGACTGCGCAGCGAGGTAGAGGGTGTGTATATACAAACACAGGGTGTGTGTGTGCGTGAGCTTGTGTGTGTGTGTGTGTGTGTGTGTATGCACTCAGCAACCACTGGCCTCTATAGTGACCTCATTAGGGAGAAATGAAGGGTGGACGTGTCCCCATCACAAGATACCGTTGGTGCTTCAAAGTGTGAATGACATTAATATGTGACTGTCTCAATGTCAGTCGGTCTGTCTGCTCGCACTGGAACAGATGATGAGGATGGGGGGGGGGGGGGGAATAATAAAATCTCTCTGAGGTATCTGCTTCCTGGCTCTAATTAGCATGTGAATAAATGGAATAAATAATCCATATTATTTATGGATTTGCTTTTACCATTAATCAACATAACAAAAAGGCTGTCTAATGCGCCCGCTGCAGTCGCCACTGTAACATCAGCTGAGGGGAGGAGGACGGAGGGGGGGAGACAGCGAGAGAGAAAGAGAGAGGGGGGGAGGAGGAGGAGGGGCAAATAGCTTATCTTTTGTTTTTTCTTTTTTTTCATTTTAGTAGAACAATAAAGATAAGTGTTCTACATGCTTGCTTAACACACACAGTTCGCCGGCCTCCTCCCCTCCTCCCCTCCTCCCCTCCTCTCCTCCTCTCCTCCTCTCTCTCTCTCTCTCTCTCTCGCGCTCGCTCTCGCTCTCTCTCAGTGGTGAAATCCATCTCTCTATCTCTATCTCCCTAACATCCATTACATACCCCAGCCCCTCACCTCCCTACTCATTAGGCCAGCGCACACAGTAAATTAGCGGCAGCAATTACAGGGGAATATAAAGCACGGGCTCTGCCGGGCCGCCTCTGACAGGTATACCACACAGATCATAGACAGACACCCACAGTCACCAGGATAATTACTGTGGGAAACGACCACACAGCCGCCGTGCGAGCGCCAGCGTGCAGCCTGGGATGTTAGTGCACACTCATCCTAGGTACTGCCTGCACTCAGATATGCTCTGTCTTCTACCGGCAGGCGTGTTCATGCACACGCAGTTGCAGAACATGCAGGTCGTGTGCATCTGGAAACACACATTCATTACAGTAGGGCCAGGAACTTGCTTCCCGTTGCCTCTCGACGTCTCTTTATGATGTCCATTGTGACTATTTTCCTGCACTGAATATTATTAATATTCATTCCTCTTTCTCCTTGTCTTTTGTTCACTGTCTAGGTCTGCCTCCATTCTGAATACCCCCTCCCCAACTCACTCACACTCAGCATTCCTCTCCTCTTTCTACTTCTTTCCTTCTCTTTCTTTATCCGGGATCCCCATGGGGACTCCTGTTTTTCTTTCAAACACGCCTCTCCGCTCTTCCTCCCTTCATGTGTCCAACGTGAGGGAGGAAGGGAGAACGACGAAGAGGAGTGGGAGAGCAAGGAATACAGCGTGCACATTAATATATTTCATTAGGCAACTAGTAGCACAGAAGCTCCTGAACAGCACCTCTCTTGATGTGCGAAGGCTCTGCCGCCTCTATCTGGAGGAGCGGTTCTCCAGGAATAGCGTCTTTAATGTTATGTCTCCAGAGGGCTGAGGTCCGCCGGCTCCGCGCTGCCCTCGGCCTTCCAATCCTATTGTCCTCCTCCCACACTGACCAGTCTATCTGGGCCTGAAAAGCTGCTGGAAATAAAGTGCAAAAATGGCTTCACCTTTTGTCTATGTGTATTTATGATTTATGAGTGTGTGCATGTGTGTGTGTGTTGAAAGTACAAGCTGCATTTGGGGTTGGGGGGGGGGGGGGGGGGGTTCGAATCCCTGCAGCTGTGCACTGCAACACCGTTTGGCTCGCTAATCAAAAACATTAGGCCCCAGGACTCGTTCTCCCCTGCACTGTGAGAGTGTAACCTCCATAATTCAATATTGTTGCACGCCCCAACCCTCTTTACTGTTTGTCAGCAACTATCAGCTCCGTTATTAGATATATGGGAGGAAAAAAATTAAAAATAAACAGCCTTGTGCAGTTGTGAACCTTTGGGCAATTAAGCAGGCAAACACACACACACACACACACTCACACACACACACACACACACACACACACACACACACACACACACACAAGCGTACACGGTGTTTACGAGCCCTTAACTCATCAGTACTTCCAGGTCTTCTCGCTCCCCCCCCCCCCCCCCCCCCCCGGCGTTACGGAAGCCTCCAGTCACCGTGGAGACCCTGGAACACGTCGAGGTCAGCAGAATCCCGGGATCCGCTGATGTCTCCTGCTAATCCAATCGCGGCCCCTCCAAATTAGATATGCACAAAAATAAAAAATAAATTAATTTTCTGCTGATGACCGGGTATGCAAATGATGACTCAATTATTGGTGGGCTGGTGCGTTTGCAATTAATAACCTTGGAATCATCATTAACTAATATGTTTAGGAGGAAACTTGTCAGGCTAACCATGTTCACCATGCCATCAGTAATGCATTAATGAATTAGATTCATTAGAGGAAGGAGCCGGGGGGGGGGGGGGGGGGGGGGGGCAGGCCTGTGTCTCTGACCTGTGGAATTACTCTCAGCCAGGCCTCCTCTTCTTCTCAGTCAGCTGCCCGTCAGCTATATGAGCCAGTGACATTTTCAGTCAAACAAGAGAATAAACACCACAAATCCTCACTGGTCTCCACACAGCGGCATCAGAAAATACTCACACCCCCTTTTGCCCTTTGCACGTTTTATTGCGTTGCAGATTTCATTTTAAAGGATGAAATTCCGATATTTGCCCATGAAGTTTGCACTTAATGACCTGTTCTGACAAACTGTTCTGACTAACTCACAGAAGAATTCATTCCCATAATTCAAAGACTTTGTAGAAGCTCCTTCAGCAGCAGATACGGCTTCAAGTCCTCTTGGCTAAAGTCTCAACGGGCTTTGCACACCTGGATTTGGGCGGCTTACCCCATTCTTCATGGCAAATCCTCTCGAGCTCCTCCAGATTGGATGAGAAATGTTCGTGAGCTGCCATCTTCACGTCTCTCCACAGATGTTCTCCGGGGTTTAAATTTGACCTTTGACTGGATCATTCGGGGACAGTGAGAGACGGAGCAACTCCAACATTGTCTCGGCTGTATTCTTCTTAAGGTGAACAACTGCACTCTGCATGATTTTGTCAAGGACCTCTCTATTTGTGGCTGCATTCATCCTTCCCTCAGTTCTGACCGGTCTCCCTGCAGCTGAAACCCCCCTCATATGACGATGCTGCCTCCACGCTTTACAGTGCACATCATATTAGCCAGGTGATGTAGTACCTGGCATGTTTGCAGTTTTTTTTGTTTTGAATCATTTTCCTTCATCCTTTCAAAAGCATTTCATTTCTGTCAGGAAAACTACAAGTGTCCTGTCAACTGCCTTTTACTCAGTGTGGCTTCCGTCCAGCCGCTCTACCATAAAGCCCTGATTGATGGAGCGCTGCTGAGACTATTGTCCTTTCGGCAAGTTGTCCAGTCGCTGCAGAGGACGTCTCTGTCAGCTGGTTTGTTGGTCACCTCTCTATTACCTTTATCCATTTAAGTGGGACAGTTAACTTTAAGAAGACTCGCGGTTTGAAAATCCTTCAGTTTGGGTTATTGAGGCCACTGTGGAAACACTCAGAGCTTTAAACATGGTTTTATACCTTTGTCCTGATCTATGTCTTGTTCCCTGGACTTCATAAAATCATTGTTTTTGGATAATTAAAGCAAACAGGATGTAGGTGACGACAATGTGGAGCACCAAAGTAAAGGGTCTGAATATGTTTTGTAAATATGAGCTTTTATGTTTCTATATGTTGGTAAAAATTTCTTTTCATATTAAGATTAGAGATTATTGAGTTTAGACTGTCTGGAAGAAATGGTTATTATTTGCATTCAAAATTAAATCTACAATGCATTTAAGATTAGTAAATAGTATATAAGTAAATAACGAAGTGACTGTAACTCAAATCAGAAACGAATGTTAATGATATTTTAAAATAACAAAATAACAACATAGGTCACACACAAGAGGTAACTTTAATTCAACATTGTGAGTCCAAAAGTTATCTTACAGCTCATTTTTCATCAAAAACAATAACAATCTATACAGTAGATTTTTTTCTTCCCTTATATCGTAGAGCTGTTCAGTGTATTTGCAGTCAAAGACAAAACAGAGGAAAAAATAGACACCAGCTATTTGGTTTGCATCTTTTTTGTTTGTTTGTTACCTAAATACAAAACTTTGTCACCCATTACCAATATTTATAATCGGGATGGAACTTTGCTTACAAAGCAACCATTGTATACAACAGACCTCTGACTTTCATTTGAAACAGATATGGTGCAGCCCCTCCTGCCCCGGCCCAGACCAGCGCAGGCACCCAAGTGCCTGAAAAACACTCGTCTGTCAGCAGGCGCCTCTGTTAAAATGCTCCTCTCTACCCACTTAACAAATCCAGACTTTAGAAAAGAAAAGCAGAGTGAAAAGCCCTATTCTCTGTCCAGCAACAGCTTGAAGACACACAAAGAAAAAGACTACAGAAATGGCCGAGGGGCCAAAGAGCTCCGTTTCATGCCTCCTCACTCGTTCTTGTTCTGTTTGGCTTGTAATGAAGCTGTATTGTCCAAAAGGCTGAAACAGGGGGAGGAGAGGACCGGGGGGATCGACTGTCAGATACTGGAGTCGGACCTGTTCGACTCCATGTGTGAGAGTAAAATTGTGCTGTGACAGTGCTCGTCTTCACTGTGCGCCCTTTTGTACTGCAATAAAACAGCTCAGTGTCGTCGCTCTGTTGTGATCCTGTGGTTAACCAGAAATATCGCCAACATGCTGTTTAACTTATTTCATTAATCGAAAAAGAAATGATATATTTAATCGCTACAACAAAAAGACAAAGTGTTTGTGTGAACACTTCAGTGCAATGAGCACAGCTGAGAGAGGCCTCTCAGTGCTGACTGTCCTTCAAAGCATGCCATCGCTGTAGTATTATAGTACATCAGGGTGTGTGTGATTGTTGAATTATGGCTCTTTGTATTCTAGTCTGGCTTCACCACCAAACGGACTGGGTTTGTGCTTTGTCCCCAAGTTCCCATGAATTCCTCTGTGGCAATAGACAATTGTGGTGAGGGTAGAAAACTGTACACGTGATTGAATGAAGAATGGGTTTGCATTGTTAAGGCATCTAGACTGCTGGTAAAGATTACAGTGACAGAAAAAAAAGAAAGAGTATATAGATACAGTATGTAAGCAGGCATAAATAACATAGGAAAAGAAAGAACAGAGGAGGGAGAAAAGAAGAGGAAAAACAAAGAAAGAAAAAACACAGAGCATTTTCTTCCTTCTCTTGGTTTTTCCACGCACAAAAAACGAAAGTGTCACTCAAGAGAAGAACCCATGCATATTATCAGTTCAAGAACAGTATCAATCTGAAAGCCTCAAACAAAAAAGATATAGATTTACAGTATATATTAATGTGTGTATATATTCTTAAAAAATCTACTTCAACCAAATACTCTGAATAAGATGCTACTTTGTTGCCGTACAATAAACATTTTCAAAAGGAAAAAAATGAAATTGTTTTTTATTAACTTACAAATAATACAAAAATAGACAATGCCATGTTTTAAATCAACAAATGAAAGCATGGTATACCGATGCAAAACAACATACAAAACAAAAACAAGAGAAAAAAGATTAAAAAAAACCCAAAGAAGTCACATTTAAATAGTGGGGGACAACAGTAATAATGAAACAAAACACTGTGAAATATGTTCACTTACTGTATTAAACTTACACAACACAACTAAACAGAGGGGGGTGAGAGGCAATGTACAAATACAAGGGATAAATACATTATTTATAGGATATTTTACAGGAATCCCCTTTTTGTATCCAAATCCATGTTTGCTCATGTTTCGCAGATGAGATATTGACAACACACAGTAAATCTATCTTCTGCATTGAGAAGCTGCCTTAAGACATTTAATGTTTACATTTCAAACTATACCTATCGCAAAAACAAAAAAAGAAAACTCAATGTCAAATGAAAAATTCAACATTAGTTTTTTTTTTATGTACAAAAATATATCACATATAATCACGCATTTATTCTAATCTGATATTTGCTAGACTCCTTCAGTACAGTGCTGGCTGGACTCACACATCCTCTGGCTTTTCAAGTCTTTCGCTAAAACCTCCGACAAAACGTCAATTTTGGCTAAATCTTCACACGCCAAGCAGAAAAAGCATATTGCAAACAGCTCAATCCTCACAGTTTTTTTTTTTTATTAAAAGTCAAACAAACAAACTAAATGAGAAAAAAAGAAAAGAGAGAAAGAGAGGCATGGTTTTCTGATCTTAAAATATAGCACAGGGAGATTTTGATACACCACTTTTAGTTGTGTGGGAAAATTAGCAGCAAAATTAAGGGGTTGATGATTTTACTCGTGTTTGTATTTCTTTGCCTTTTTTCTGTGTTCTCGACCCTTGCTCCATTTGGCCGGCGGGCTGCTTGATGGTTTTCAGAAAAGCCAGCTGAGCTAAGGAAAGCATCTTCTATTGTGACAGAGGTTAGGTAAACTCCGCGGCCAAACCGACACTTTGCTGTTGTTTGTGCGAGCTATGGATTGCGAGACGGCGTGTGTGTGTGTGTGGGGGGGGGGGGGGGGGGGGGGGGGGGCTCCGGTAATCAAAGCCAAACCTTACAGGCATAAACATAAAGATAAATAAATGTTCTTTTCATGAGGTCAGTGTCACACTGTGGGCAAACTATCAGTCTCTACACACTCCACGAGAGGCGATGTCAGAGAAGCTACACTAATTCAACCAAGAGGGAAATAACATCACAAAGGTTTGGACTGTTCCTTCTTTTTTCCTCCTCCCCTTATCCCTTCAGATGAAATCCCAATGGAAAGGCCTGAGTTTAACAGAGTCCTGGCGTCTTATCTTGACTTCCTTCAGCTCAGCTCCGGAGCAGGGCAGAGACTCGCCAGACTCTGCTACTGTGTCTTTTCCTCTTTAAAAAAAAAAAAATCCCAAATCTCCAGCCATCCCAGATTCCTCTACATGGGTGGAACGATCATCCCGGGAATCGCTGCTTTGTGGGAAAAGAGGGGGGGGGGGAAGAGAAATAGGAGGAAAAAACGAAACGGAGAGAGAGAGAGAGAGAGAGAGAGAGAGAGGTCAGTCATGTGATTGCTGGGTTTCATCTGTCATCACAACAGTCACATAACAGCAATGTGCTCCAGCATCTGGCGAACAAAGACGACTCTCCCTCATTATCTCTTCATTCGGAGGCCCCCCCGAAAATCAAAACATTTTCCCTCGGCCGCGCCACAAACTTGGTCCGCGCCGACGACATGATTTAACTGTTCTCAGGGCTTTCGGAATGAGCTTCATGCGAGAGCTCCCTCTGTTAATTGTTAGCAGTTACAGCGTGCGAGGCCGTCGTGCAATCGCGGGCCGTAAATCAGACACGAGGGAGAGAGCATGGCGGTGACGTGGAATGACCGAGGTGATGAAATCCCGCTCGATGCTCGGAGATGGAAATGGAATCTGCGGCCCCTCTGCGGGGAGCTTTATTAACATTCCTGACTTCTTATATCGTGCTCTGCCGTGCCACTATAGCTCCTACTCTCACCTCCTCACTGCCGCCTCCCCCCCTCTCCCTTCCCCCCATTTTTACACACGAAGCCATCACAGGGAGGAATTTTTCATATAACATATTGGCTGCCTATTGATCCCGCCCTCTCTTCAATCCACTAATTCCCTGGTTATTTCCTAAGTGTCTCCGGTTTGCTGGGATTAACAGAATAGTGTGTGTGTGTGTGCGTGTGTGTGTGTGTGTGTGTGTGTGTGTGTGTGTGTGTGTCAGCATGATCAGCACACATCGGCCACTAGCCCCTGGGTCACCGTGGTCAGCGCTCATCAACGCCGACAGAGGAAGTGAGGAAGTGCTTAGCTTGGGGCTCTGATAAAGATTCCCATCCATCATTTCTCTCTCTCTCAGGATCTCAACACCATACAACATCCTGCCTAGACGAACAGACCCCGCGCTGCATTCGAATGGAAATGGGAGAAAACAGAATGACCTGTGGTGGCGCAACAGGCCCCCACCCTCCCCCAGCACCACCACCACCACCACCACCTCCTCCTCATAGAGACACCCACTGAAAGCGCAGGCAGGAAGCAGGAAGCGAAAACAGGAAATGGAACACATATGGTGTGGCATGCTGTCCCTCTGACGAGTCGAGAGCGACAAATAAAAACAGAAAAGAGAAGGAAGGGTAGGGCAGGATGAGCTGGTGTTCGCAAAAAGAAACGAGCGGTGGGATAGTGTGCGGTGGAAAGAACGGGAGAAAAAAGAGAAGAGCCAGAGCAAGGGATAACATACTTCAGGAGAAGGCCAGGCCCTGCAGAGAGCTGGCTGATGAGTACTTGCTAGAGTCCACAAAAGACTGATCTACAGTGAGGAAGGAGAATGGAGGGTTCAAGGGGGGGGAAGAAAAGGAAAAAGAGGGAGTGAAGGGGAGGGAGAAAAGGAGGATTGGAGAAAGAAGTAGGGGTAAAAGTGAGTTATTATTATCATAAGGAGGAGAAAAGCAGGATTAAAGCAAGAGAGTGAAAGTTTCTGAGTAATTAACCTGACTTTTTCAGTACATATACTACAATCTTTTCCACATAAGCAGCTAAAATTGTATTAAATATGTAAATAAATGCTTGGTGGCTTTTTGTTTTTGACATCTTACCTTGCAGGCCGTTAGCGTTAGAGCTGTTGCATGTGGGCGGGGGGGAGTTCTGGGGTCGAACGACAGGGGCGAAGGCGCTCTTCTGCTTGACGGCTGCAGACACCATGTTGGCCGGGGAGAAGGAGAAGATGCCGGAGGAGCTACTGCAGTTGGAGGGCAGGCTGGTCGATGAGGCCATGGTGGGGCTTGATGGGACGACTGAGAGAAGAGAGAGACGGGTGGCAATGGGGGGGAAGGAGATTAAGGGGGGGTCAGAGGGAGCATGTCAGGGAAGGACAGGGAGGAAGGATGAAGACGGAGGGGGGGTAAGACGGGGTTAGAGAGAGGACCGTGGGCAGAGGACAGGCAGACGGGATGAACAGAAAGGGACTGGTCAATGGACAATGGTAGGAGGGATAATATTTCGGACTCAGATCATTAAGCTGGGACTTTTTTCTTTTTGAGTTACTAAGTAAAATCACCTGGCATGGAGATATTCCATAGCAAAGACAAAATGTGTTTAGCTGGCACAGAAAACAGCTCGAAGAATTTTCTTTTGCCTTTGATCACTCGGTTTTGATGACTCATCCTCGGCTCTGGGGTTACAACAACTTTATAAACATCTCCTCGCAAACTCAAGGGGCTGTACCCCCAATGTGTTTCCAGAACCAGTTATAAACAGCAAATACAACAAATGTGCTGATAATACATGGTGTCTGCTGCCTGGTCACTAGATGCCTCACTGTGTTCATATTGGACTGTGTGAATGTATATATTGTTTCATATTATGCTCTATTGTTTGTTTTGTTGTGTTGCAAATACAATGAGCTTTTAACTGCAATGTTTTCCATCAATTGGAAGTTGCTTTATGTTCCACCACATAAGATGGGTGAATGGACGAAGTTTGCGTGTGAGAAGTCTGACACAAAACCGTGGACAGGCTCCCACAATAGACTCAACAACCACTAATCTCTCTTTCCACCAAGAATCATGTCAAATGACACAGAGAAGGTCGACCGCTTTAAATCAACTCTAAACTCAGACGTGGTAAGAGGCTTTTGTCTGCGGATTCAAGATATTGGTCATATGGCTGAGCCCTTCATCTATTGTTTTAGGAGCATATTTTGTTGTAGAAGCTGACAGTGTTTCTAGGGCTTGATTAGTTGGTGAATTATTAGCTAGCGAGTTAACTGCTAAAGGTTAAGCTCAATATACTACAAATAATTACTGTAGCTCTGTCAAATTAAGGAGCCTTCTCCTTCAGTGGATGCAATTGAAGAGCGATTGCATCACAGCGGCCCGACATGGCTTTCCCAATTATGAAAGCTTGTTCAAGCGTGACCGACAAATGAATCCTTTAATCGCCAAGCAATAAAAGCTTCAACATGTGGATCTTTCTCACGCCCGCCTATCGCATCATTTATTGCGCGTCGTTGACAAAACTGTTTTAAAGAAATGAATGCGGGAAACAATGTGACTAAAACACCTAAAGAGTAAACTTTTAAACGTGACTGGGTTCTTTCCTGACCTGGGACACAGCGTTTATATCTGAGATTCTTTGAATTTTCTCTGAACTGAGACACATCCTCACTGCTGACATTTTATTCTCCGGATGGGATCGAATTTCATTCTAATCAGAGTTGAAAGATAAAAGGAAGAAGCTTTATGCTAATGTGATTGTGAATTGCAAGCTGACTGTCATTTAGCTTAAGAAACCTCATTAGCTTTGTTGCTAGCAGGAAGGTAAGACTGGGTACAAACAATTACATGATTATCTGTAACCCCTGTTTTTGTAGAGAAGTAACGCTAACAAGGAGGTTGCATTTAACTGGATGGCAACACTCAGCTAATAACCTCCTCCATTTAGGACTCTCCAGTGACACTGTCAAGACCAATTGCTATTGGTCAATGGCTTAATCCTTTGTCTTAAAGTTCACCAGAGATGAACTCTGCTGGTCACCACACACTTTTAGTGTTTTCAAGCTGGTGTGTCCAGGAATTAAATCTTTGAAATGATGTGAGATTACACACCAAAACAGCATTTAATATAAATATTATTTCATTAAATATTTGGATTCTTATGATTAATATTAATATACAATAGCTGTGAGCTGGATTTCCTTTCTAAGTTGCAAAAATGAGACTCGACCACAGGTTATCTTCACAGCCCAAACCCCTTCTCCTCCTGACAGCCTCCCGACCATCCTCTCCTCCCGGGTTTGTCTTTTGTCTGCTAATACACTAAGAGCATTTTCCCCCTCAGTGATTTTACAATCAGCCGAGTCGTATTTCACCTGCCCTCTGATATCTGCTTCTGCCTTTATTGTTGTTATTATCCAACACTTAGCCTTTATGGCTCTTCCTGACAAATCCTCGCAATAAAGTCATAATCCATTTATGAAGGGGCCTAACTAATCAATTAATGAAAATTGGACCTACAAAGGCAGGCCGAGGGGCCATTGATTGAAAGTGTCTGTGTGGGGCCGATGAGCCTGTTAAAATACTTGTTAACACCCAGGAATCAAAGAGCTGAAATGGAATTGCTTCTCTAGCAATTAGTTTATTGATTTAATCAAGGGTCTTTAATGTAGAGGTGTGTGTGTGTGTGTGTGTGTGTGTGTGTGTGTGTGTGTGTGTGTGTGTCAGGGGGGTGCTCGGTGGTCTGCTCCCCTGGCCAATAAAGTGAGGATTTGCGTTTGACTCTGTTCTTAAAGAAACAGATGAGCCAGCTGAACTGAAAGACTCTCCCTGCGTGCTGTCTTCTCGTTTCCACCTCCCTGTGTCAATAACCATCAGACTTTCTTCTTCTTTCATGTACAAAAGCCTCTCATTCATTCATGTCTAACTTGCCTGCCTCGATTTGTGGCTACACCCATACCACACATCCATTCTATTATGGACAGAATGGCATCTTCACTATTCCAAAGTTTTAGAGATGCTAAATGATTGTTTTTTTTTTGGTTTTGACGTAGCCTTTGCTGATAAGTCCGCCTCCTATATCAAGATCCCTTCCAACAAGCAACACTGGGACATGCATGGGACATGTATGTCCAGAATACTTGAGTTTCATGTCACGTTATATGTGTTTTCAGGCATGTCAATATGGATAGGAATTAAAACTGATACTGAGCCAAAACGTTTGTGTGGACAGATATGGTTTTAGTTCCAATCCGTGATTTAAAATTTAGAGGTACGGATGTAGCCTTTGTCAACCCCTACCTAGATTTCAGAGCTACGATGTGGTGTATGTACTCACTAGCATAGGGCGAGTTGCCGGCAGATCCATTGAGGAAGTTGGGCGAGGTGCCCAAGGTTGCCATGCCAGAGTTAGCGTAGCCATTCATGCTATTGGAGACAGAGCTGTAGCTATTCTGCTGGGGGGTGGAGCCAGGGACATAACCGTGAGGGGACACACTGCTTGTATTCCTACTGAAACCTATGGACAGGGAAAGAGAGGGAGACAGAGATAGAGAGAGAGAGAGAGAGAGAGAGAGAGAGAGAGAGAGAGAGAGAGAGAATAGGTGTTAGGGGCATAGCAGATGGCAGTCAAAACAAAAATCCAGAAAGCCTACATGCAACGCTGCCAGATACTTGTTTCCTTACATGGCTAATGGACTCATAAGCCAAAAGAAGAGAAAAAAACAGCATATGGCAGAGTGAGAAAGCAATGAACGGAGCGGAGGAAGAATGATATGAGAGGGGTCGGTCGACAATCCAGCCCCTTAAAAAAAGTGGCCTTTAACCTTAGCGGCTCCTCACCAAAATTACATATATTGATAAGGCAATTAACACTAAAAGGCCTCTGCAGCCCTCTTGTAATTTATAAAGAATGAAGCCAGTATTCCTGACAGAACATTTGTCTCCCTCACGCTTTACATACAGGGGCGGCGAACAAAAGGAGGACAAGATGAAACGACGACTATAAATATATATCTCAGGTCAAACACGCTGACACTGGAGAAAAAAATAAACACAGCTGGAATTAAACATCAGGAATTTGTACTCTCTGGTGCGACAAGGGCCGCACTTCACTACCTGTATTAGCCTCCAATTCTATAATTAGGTGCCACCAGTTCCCTGTTCTCATCTGCTATGGGATGGGGATCAGAATAGGCCACAAGTCAAAAAGCTGATATCTGTTGTTTTCTTCACATCTGAGGAAATGTCCAGATGGATGAAGGGCAGAGGAAGAGGAGAGGAAGCTCATTGTGAGTATTGAGACACATCCAGATGCAGGTCTTCCTCTTCATCCCCTGATAGATGTGATGAATCACCACAGACTGCACCCACATCTCTCTTTGTCAGACAGGGGCCTACCCCCGTCTAATATACACACCCCTAGGACCCACTCATATTTCTCCATCGCACTCCATCCATGACTCTCTTTTTCTCCATTCTTCACTCCCTTCGTCTTCTTTCAATCCTCCTCTCAAGTTTTCCCTGTTTCTTGCTGCCATCTCCCATCCTCCTCCCCCTCTTCCTGTCCTCTTTTTTTTTCAAACTCTTTCTTATTTTCTACGGGCTCTTAAATCACCCTCTCTGAATTTCCCTCGTGAAAAATAAAATTTCCCTATCGCACTACTCATATTTACAATCCATCCCAAAAAAGAAAAAAACAACACATAAATCAGCACCGCATTTCTCATGATGATAGACCTCTCTTGTTGAGCTTGCTCACCCTGATTGCCCGTTTGCGCCACCTCCGACCCAGTGAAGGAGTTTACAGACATCATGCCAGCATGGACGGAGCCGCTGCCAAGACCGGAGAGCTGGTTGTGCCCTCTTGGCACCGTTGTGTACAGGGCCTCTGCGATATCTGCCGCTCGTTTCAGAATCATCTCCTGGCGAAGCGGGATAAAGAAAGAGAGAGATGTGGTCAGCAACAGAGCCAGGAGGCTGGGGAGGGGAGGGGAGGAGAGGAGAGGTTTTCTTGGACCATTGCAGAGAAAAGAGAAGTCACTCTAAACCATCACTCAAAAGCAAAAAAAGTTAAACAAATATAAACAAAGCAACAAAACCGATCAATCAATACATTTCTCTAATTAATCAGCAGCTGTCCCCCCCCCGTCCCCCGTCCCCCCAGAATATAAAATACCCCCAATAGTCCATCTGTGACTAAAGGCCTGGACTGTTCACCATCTTGTAATATAAGTATTTCACTCTGAGTCGGGCCTTCAACAGTCCCTTCAAAGAAAAAAGGAGAGAGGAGGAGAGGGTAAAAGAAGAGGGGCGAGACGAGAGGACCAGAGAAGAAAAGAGATGAGTAGAGGAAGGAAAAAGGAAGGGAAGAGATGAAAAGAGAGGAAAAGATAAAGAGAGAGGAGGAGAAGAGACAGACAACAGAAGAAAAGAGGAGCGAAGTGAAGCCCAGAGTAGAGAGAGGAGGAGGAGAGAAGATAAGAAGAGAAGAGGACAGAGAAGAAGAGAAGAACATGCCCTTGATGGAGGCGTAATGCTCTCATAAGAATGTTTGATCCCTGCTCCAGATATTGCTCATGTAAACTCGCAGCAGGCTGAGTGGTTTTTATCAGTGGTCACAGGGAGTGGTGGGATTGGTTCCAGTAAATGGAGGAAAGGCTCATTAACAGTCTCATCAAATCTACAGCCTGCCTCTTCCTCTCTTCCTCCTTCATTTCTGTTTCCTCTCCTCCTCTGGAGCCCCACCTCTACCTTCCCTGCTCTCCTCCTCGCCTCCCTCTGCATTTAGTTTTTCACTGCACTTCTCCTCCCTTCCAACTCAGAATATCAGCTGATAAAAGAACCGACAAATTCCCATGTGTGTGTTTGTGGTTCCCAGATCTTGTGTGAAAACACAGCGGGGAGCTGCAGGGCCAGTGGAGACACCGCTTTTGAAGCTGCCAGTGGTCCTAACCACAAACATAATTTAATCTGAGAAAATGCTTGTCTACATGCTTGGCTTTTTAATTTGTGTATGTGTGTGTGCCTTTACCTGGTTGTTGTGAGGCATGCCGTACAAGGCCTCCACCAGGTCCGCTGCTCTCTTTAGGATCACCTCCTACAATCAAGCAAAGGAAGACAAAGGAGATGGATCACGCGTGTGACAGCTCAAAGAGTTCAGTCACTTTTATTACATTTCCCTTCTTGCATTATGGTGTGAATGCAGAACAGAGTGTGTGCGAGAGGGAGGATTGAGGCAGCCAGGGGAAGGAGAGAGAGAGAGAGATAGAGAGAGAGGAAGAGAAATGGGCCTGTCCTGGCACTTTGTTACTCGCTGGGGCAGTTTGGGAGAGCAGAGGGAAGATACGCTTATCTGTGAATAAAACATGAGCCTATATCTCTCTATCAGTCAACCATCTTCTACGTCTTCCCCTCCCACCTGTCAGCGCCGGATCATGAATCCAACGCACATGATCACGCATCAATCTCATTTAACACAACATATCATCAGGTTGACGGCTATACAACTCCCCTCGTCAGCCGGGACACACCCGTCTCCTGCCCCGTATTAACCCCGGTAATGATCCGAGTGAATAGTCCTGCATCCACTTTGTGTGATAAATGTAGAACATCATTGCTCGGATGAAAACCGCCAAGTGGAATTTCCCACATCAAACATTTATCCTAACACGGTGTTGCTGCTCCTCGGCGCTCATTTTCTACCGCTTACCCTCTTTTCTCTCCCCGCGCTGTCTCTATTCTTTTCCTCTCTCCCTGAGTGTATGAGTGTGTGACTCCAGGCAGTCGTTATATGTGCGCGTGTGATGTAGACACCTACAGCCCTACGAAACCCTTTTTAAAAGTTAATGTGCCGAGGCCAGGATATATGCTGGAGGCGCGACAACCAGAAAATTGCAGCCCCCTTTACCATACCCCCCCCCAAAACCTTCCCCATCGTTTCTTTCTCTCCCTCCTTCCCCTTCCACCCGCGCGCGCACACACACACACACACACACACACACGCTGTGCGCTGTACCCTCCTGAGTGTATCCCTCGCTGTGAACAAGCCCTGGAGCATGTGTGCTCTCTGTTCCGTGACACACCGCCTTTCAATCAGACCTCATATCATACACACACGCGCCCGCACACACAGCCGTGCACATGTGGAGCCTGTCGAGCACAGCCAGGACATGACGAGAGGGTCAGCAAAGCAATAAAGATTGTAGAGCGCTGTCCGAGGTGCTAAATTCACTCAATAATGGGAGCGCTGCCTCTGTGTTAACCTCCCATTACTAGCACTATCTGGGGGAAGCAGGAGAGGGGGAGGCAGGAACGGGGAAGGGGGGGACGGAAAGGGGGGAGAGCAGAGAGGAGGCCCGCTCGAGGTGATTGAGAGATGTAGAGGCCCTAGGTAGGTAAGTGGTTCTTTAGTATGTATGCTCTGCTCCTCGCTTCCTCCTCTCTTGCTTTTTCCTCGACGTCCCATGCCTCCCAGGGATTGCTAGATAGATGGATGGATGGATGAGGGGAGGGTGGGGAGGGAAGGAGGAGGGGGAGGAGGATGAGAGAGAGGAGGAGTTGGAAATGAGGAAAGTGTGAGGCGACGGGACACAAACAGATCCCCAGCTGGGATGGAACGGTGTTCAGGGAGGACATGAGGAGCATCAGTTACCTCATCTAAAAATGATTTTGTCCTCAGGGCCTACACTTTCTGTGCAACTCCTCCACATCACCTGCGCCTCCGCACTACTTTCTCTCATCTCCCTCTTCTTCTTCTCCTCTTCTATCCTCTTTTCTCTCTATTAATCACTCTCTAGTGGTCCCTGTGCCCTGTCTGTACCTATCAGCCTCTCGTTAGCGAAGGGATCTGTCCAGTAGCTAAACACGATTAGGAATCGCTCCAGAGTCGTTCTGATAAACAGATAAATGTGGTTAGCGCCGCACTGCCTCCCTGGCTCTGTTGCTGTTAGGGGAGACCATTTCCTGGGCGCAGGGTCTCTTCCCGTAAAAGTCAGGCCCACAGAGACGTCAACAGGAAAGGGAACCTGATCCAGAGCAGAGCCTGGCCTCGTCTGGCAGGGCGGTCACTCATTAGCTGGCCCCAGACCCCCAGCTACACCGCAGCCTCGGCTAAACACCCTGCGAGTCTGGCTGCCCAGCACTCCCTCCTCACTGCGACTATCAGCTAGAGCACAGTATGGGGCTGTTTTCAGCTGGACACCGGATCATTACCGTAACATACAGAGATAGAACAGGCCCTTGCAGATATCCTGCTTGTTTCCTGCTGTGGGTTCATTAAGAATCCCCTTGCAAAAGGTGCCACTGGACGTGAATACATTATATTCCCAATCAATCCCATCTCGATTAAAAATTGACTGAAGAGCAGCCACAAAGGGACTTTGCCAAGGTAGCCGTGAACGGATGCTTTTTTTTTCTTGAGAAGTTGCCAGTGTGTGCCCCTCTCTGTAATGATTGAGGCCAACGGTTGAGAGAAGTGTGGTCAACAAACTGTTATTACCTCAATAAAGGCACAAATCAATAGAGCTGAAATGAACAACTGGGCCTGCCAGCTACCGCTGTTCATTTAGAAGAGACAGAGACACCGGCGAGGAAAGGGAGGAAGAGGTGGAGAGAGGAGATGGATAGATACAAAGATATTTAGAGAGGTACAGGGGGTTGATAGGCTAAAGACCAGAACTCACCAGGACAAGTCTTGTGTCCACCAGGCATGACACACAGAGAGGACAAGTGATTTCTCTATCTTCCTTCTGCATCTACCTGGGCTCTCCATCTCTGCCTCATGGTGACTTCAGAGCACTGTGTGTGTGTGTGTGTGCACGCAGAGGCATGGAGGAGTGTGTATGTGCATTTCTGTGTATGTGTGTGCATGTGTGTGTGTGTGTGCTGGAAGTAATAAAGTCCACCCGGGGTTGACTTCGATCCACTGACCCAGCAGGAGGTAAGACTGGACAGCTATGATGGATCACCTAACCTGCTTCTGCCTCTCTCTTCCTCTCTCCCCTCAACCTCCTTTCCTTTCCTCCCCCTCTCCCTCCCTCTTTTTCCTCCCTCCATCTATCCCTTTCCTCTCTCCCACTTTGCCAGTCTAAATGACCTTATACTCAGTGAAAGGATGAATAGGGTTGTTTGTGCGTTCGCTGCTCAAATACAGTGTTTGTTTGAGCAGAAAATGACCATGAACATATGATAAAATGTTTATGTGCACGCTGCATAGTGTCATGTATAGCCCACTGTCCGCAACACACAATCATCCCTCTGTACGTGAGGTCATACTGCCCTTGTGCCATGTATATCCATATATACTATGAAACCCTAGAAGTTGTCAATATGTCTCTGCACCAGTGTTACCAAGACAAATTCCTATAAAATGAGTGCATGTGGCAACTAGCACGAGTACCGACACATGAGGAGGAGCGGCGGCACTGTACCTTGGGTAATCTCTCTTGGTCTCCGGGGTGTCTGGGGATGACCTTCTGTAACCTCTGGAAGCCGTAGTCTATAGTTGGCTCGTTCAGCGCTAAGCACGAGCCGGGTGGTGGTGGGGGGGAAAAGAGACGGAGAAAAAAAAACGTGTTTAATGCTTGATTCTTAATAATGAAAAGACCTAATGTTCAAGAGCAACTGAGAGATAAAGCAGGAGAATCAACTGACGGCAGAAAATGACTGAATTAAGCGCGGTTTTACACGCTGCAAATGTGGGTGTTCTCTATTAAGTCTGGTGTGTGTCTTTGTTTGCCTGTGATGTAATGAATCTCTCTCTGTCGCCTGCTTTGGTGGTTAATAAAAAGACTGTCAGGGAATCGGGTGTGCACGTGTATGTGTGTGCATGCATGTGTGTGTGTGTGTGTGTGTCTTGTGGTCTTGCGTTGATCAGCGACTAATATAAGCAATTACAGAGCCTGGTTCCAATATAACAAAGGCTTGATCGCTCCGGGGAACAAGCTAAACACACACACACGTAGAGAGAGTTGCACGCGCACACACACGCACACACACACACACACACACGCACACACACATAGAGTCAGATCATGCAGGCAGCAGGGAGAAAGCACTCTCTCTGCATGCTGGTTGTGCTACGGTAATTGAATATGAGAAGATTTACCATGAATATTTAAACATTAGAATAAATACAATGAAGATCTGAGGCTCATAGTACAAACACTTCAGAGGAGGATTGTAGGATAAGTGCTCTCTACACATAATTCATTTCTAATGTACTCTCTCTCTCTCTCTCTCTCTCTCTCTCTCTGTCTTTTACCCCCCTTCAGTGTCTTTGTGGTTTGCCGGGGGAGTCAGTACACATACATGGAGGCAGTCATGAAAACTTTACTGGGCTGCAGCCCGTAAGACTTTGCTTCTGTTAAGACTTTTCGGAACGGTGCATGTGGCTACGACGTGGCCACATGCACCGTAAAAAAACCGACGTAAAAAAACAGTGAGAGAAAAGGAGCCATGAAGCATGAGGATCGCATGTATGTGTCTGTTCTCTCCGTCTGTTTCCCCTGTGGGTCGCAGCTTGGACGTTTCCTGAGGGCTGATGCCCCGCTCGCCTCACATCTGAGCAGCCAGGCTGACTAGGCGGCCCTCAGAAAAAGGGCCCCCAGAGGCTATGAGTACAAGCTGTCCTGCTGGACCTCTGGTGACTTCACCCTGGCGCCTCCTGAGCCACTCGCTCCAACACACCAACGACAAAGGGAGCAAAGGGAGCAGGCATTGGTGATGCCCTGTTTTGGCAACACAAAGGTATTTGGACATGCTCTCCCAGCGGGCTGTTCCAGTAATCCATAAGAGTGAAAGAAAGGAAAGGTGAAAAGCTCGAGGAACAGAGAGAGCAGAGGGGAAAGAGTAGGAGCGGAGATGCCAGAAGGAGGCTCAACTTCTGAAGAACGACACACATTATATGGCAGCTGGTCCACTGATAAAATAAGCCAAAACAATGAGATGATCACATGCAACAAATAAAGTATGAATTATTTCTGAGGACAAATATTTGACATTACTTCCCTATTGTCTGATCTCTCTAAAGCCTTAAGGAGGATTTGCCCTGGATTAGGCCTGCAGTCTGAGGAGGGGATTGTTCCGACAACATCCTCCCTTTTCGTCTCAACGGCTTTTGTTTTCATGATGAATTTTTTATCAGTTCTCCACAATGTGCCAAATGAGCCTCGAGTGAACAATAGCATGAAAACCCGGAGACATACACAGATACCAACTATTACAAATAAAGAGACAATTTTGGTAATTGAGAGAGGAAGTGATATTGTCTCTGCTCGTATTCAAGGACCATAAACCAGGGGGAGTTGTACGCGGGGGACAAGGCACGCCGCTAACTACCTGGCTCTGTCTCTTTGGGGATTATCTTGGCATTTTATGCTCTTATATCTATGCTCGATATCTCACAAGGCGCCATAGGAATTATTGTTGGAAGGAGAAGAAGAGGGGAAAAAAAGAAAAAGAGAACGCTCCTGCCTGGAACGAGGAGTGGTGTGCAGGTACACTCCAGGATTCAAAGCACACTCTCCTATACAGGTATATTTATAATCCTTAGCTGTCGCTCTCCAGAAGAGCAAATCAAAGCCAGTAAAACATAACTGCCATAAATAAATGAATAGATGAGCAACAGCCCTGGACTGGAGGGATTCACCTAGCAATCACCCACATCAGATCAGATCAATGCTCATGGAAATTTCATGAAGCCCAGAATCCACACCGCTTCATATTTCACTATAATAACCCACAGAGCCGCAGGGGGAGTGTGTATGAACGGGTGAGGGGGGGTGTCTATAGGGTGGAGGGCTGCTCAAGGTATGAGCTTCAGGGGAGGAGTAAAAGGGGTGGGTTGGGGGAGTTGTGTTGATGATGGGGGGGTGATAATTGAGAGGTCAGAGTGGTGGAGTCGTCCTGGAAACACAGGAAAGGAGTAGAAGCTATGGTGGAGGAAGAGGAGGAGGAGGAGGAGGAGGAGGGGAAACTACAGCAAGTGTCCAGTAACGCCGACTCTCCTTCTCCTCCTGTGTCACAACACCAAGCCTGTTTGTGTGGGAGTGGAGTTGCAGGGTTAGGTAATTGGCTCTGAGGCTTGATGTTCACACCTTAACAGGCCCTCGGACAGTGGGTAAGGAGCTGATCATATCACAACCCTCTGTTTCTCTCAGTCTTCCTCTCGCTCTCTCTCCTTTCGCCTCCCCTCTCCCTCCTCACATCCCTCCCTTTCACTCCCCCCTCTCTCCCCTCCCCTCTGCAGTCTCCAGTGCTCAGGTGTGATCTCATAAGCGCTGCCTGGCGATCGATGCCGCCAGTGGCAGGGGGTTCAATAGCCCTGAATTACGGCTTCACCCCCCCCTCCTCCCTTCACACAGATGAGAGCCGCCCGCCCCCCACCCCCTCCTCATAACCACCATACACACACCCACACACACACAAATGTACCAACTACTCACAATCTGGATCAATACCATACAATCTAATTTTTATCCATTTTTCCATAAACCCCGAGATTGCGTTTATTTGCAGAATCCGACAAGCTAAATAAAGCATCGCTTGAACATGTCAGGGAGACTAATGCACGGCTGGAAATTCATATACAGAAAACAGATGAGTAGAGCTTTTTGCTCCTAAAGGAGGCTGAGGTTGTGAGAGGAGGAGAAAGAGGAGACGATGGAGGATGGAGGGGGGGGGGGGTCACAAAGAGATTCTACAAATCAATGGAGGTGTGGATGCTACTACAATCTAAGCTCTAATTATCTCTTGCGAAAAAAGTGTGTGTCGACAGTTAACAATACCTGACAGCGTGGATCCTAAACGGGAAAAATGCAAATTCTTTTAAAATAATGGATGAAAAGTGTACGCTTGGATTAAGATATAAGAAAACACACTGAAATCATTCCCGCTGGTGAACACTGCTCATTTCAGCGGGGGTATAAAATAATCTACATTCGAAATCCATTTACATCATCATCATGGAGCAGATGCTGCCGTAATAAGAAGGGAGGATGCTAAAGAGGGGAGACAAGCCACATGGTGCAGAAAATTAATCTCAATCTCAAATAGAGGTGTGGATTTCCTCATGTTTAAGGCTGCGTGCAGTAAACGTGTGCGGCTATCTGAGCCGGGCCCTGTCTCCAGCTGGAGACCGGCCCTTTTAATCAACTGCAGGCCTCCACCCAAGCTCAATAAAAAACCGCATTCACAAATAGGCGCAGGACGAGTAATTGACCAGCTCTCGGCTGCACCCCGCTTTTATTGCCAGATGACTACACGCTGCATTTGCGTGCCTGAGTGTAGGTGTATCACTTGTGCACGTGATGTAGGACATGTCTGTAAATTTAAGGTGAACAATCGCTATCGTTACAAATCTGTAGCAAAGCAGGCGACAGATTTTCTTACTGATTATCACGCAACTTGCACTTGAGTCATTATAGCAACAAAATGATCCTCAAAGTGCTCAGGATCAGAGTGTGTGTGTTTGTGTGTGTGTGTGTCAAGCTGAACGACTACAATAGAGCCAAATCAAATAAATCCTAACTTTATTGAGCTTTATTCATGCTTACAACACTTACTGTGGCTTTATCTGGGTTTCACCCCAGTGTCTGTGGTATATAAAATGACAGACCAGTGACTGACAGTCCTTCCTCTGCTCCTAAAACTAATTTGAACCTTAGACAGAGAGAGGGAGGGAGAGAGATATCAGCTTCTTCCCTGACTGGTTTAAATTCTGTTCTTGACTTTTGTCTTTTTCCCTCCCCGCCACTCCTGCTCCTCCTCAGCCACAACTGAGTGATGTTTCCTACACACCTAATCTGCACTCAGTGCTGAAAAACTACCCCTAATGTTTGTGCGTGCGCGCGTGCGGATGCTCGTCGGCGTGCGCAGTGCCGGCCTTAATGTGAGCCAGCAGAGCCTTTTAATATCAGCAGAGGCTGTGGTGGAAGCACTAAGGAGACAAGGCTGCATACTGAGGAGGGAGGGATTGCCTTTTGAACGACAAGGGCGATTCATCAACAGCCCCCCAATCTATGGCCAGTATCCCCCGTGTCACACACACACGGGTCCTAGTGACAGAGAGTATTATCACTCTATATTGCATGGAGAAAAGAAAAGGGAGAGCTTCTCTGATGAATGCTACAAAGACAGCAATCCAGTAAACGGCGATACGCAACCAAACATAGAGATGCATCTGGGGGAGGAGGTGGGGGGGGGGGATAATGAGACACAGAGAAAGAGCAAGAGAGAGAGAGAGAGAGAGAGAGAGAGAGAGAGAGAGAGAGAGAGAGAGAGAGAGGGGGGAGATTAGGGAGAGTTGTAAGCCCCCAGAGGTGGGTATAAGGCAGAGGGCAGAGAGAGGAACAGAAGGGGGATAAGGGGATAAAAAAGATAGAGGAAGAGCTGTGAATGAAAAAAAACAACATTCTTTTATTCTTATCAGTGGAGAGCTTAATTGCCTTTGATGAGTCTAATTGGAGCTTTCTGAAGTCTAATAGCAGAGGAGTCCTCAGAGACGACAGAGGACACATTACTGTAATAGCTCCTCACCGAAATCTCCTCTGCACCCAAAGTCGCCTGCTCGTCTCCTCTGTCCTCAACTATACAGCTGATTTTTTTTCTCCATTCAACAATGGCTGGTTGTGGAGTATCAATGATCACAAGGGAGAGGGAGAGTTAACCTATAGATGGGTGTTGTGTGTGTGTGTGTATGTGTGTGTGTGTGTGTCGGGTATGTTTGCAAAGTAGCAGTAGCAGCAGTATTGGGTATGTGTTGACTTAATTAGGTCTGTGAGCTGCTCGCTTTCCTCTCCTCAGCAGAAGTTGATTAGCAATGCCAGCTGTCCCCAATGCAATTGAGTGTGCGCATGTGTGTGTGTGTATGATGCTGTGTGCACATGTAATGTATGAGCGCATGCGCGCGTATGTGTGTGAGCGTGGGGCTGTGTCGATGTGTGTGTGTGTGTGTTTGTGTGCGAGCTGCCAGCTGCCACGCGGCGCTGCCAATCCTCCATGATTAGTACCCACTGGCAACTGGGCGCAAACTGGTGCCAAACAGACCCAGGAGGGCAACATGGCCCATGGTAATCCTCCATCCCTCCATCGTTCTCCGCTCCCCTCTTTCTCGTCTACCTCTTCGTCTCCACCACTCTCGTCAATTGCATTTCCCGTCCAAACGCTCTGCTCGTGGTCACGGTGCTTTCTGCCTCAGCGCTCATGAAGTCAAATATGAGGAGGTAATATTTTTAAAAAGAGCTGATAAGGAAGCTCCATATAGGAGAGGTGCAAATACCCGCTGAGGGTGCAGAGCAGTGGCTGGAGTGAGGTGTGTGAAGGGTAAAACTGGGATCTATGCCTCGACACGGTTGACTGTGTCACTGTGAGGGTGCCAGCGCTTGGCAAGCAGCATCACAGTGCGTTCAGCCCCCAGTGGATGACCTCTTGCTACTTCTCACCTGTTGAGATTCTTCTATGAGCCTCCACAGGAGCCGGAGAGAGAGGAGGGGATGAATTCGTTCAAAGAACCAAGTTTTGAATAAGTGGATGTGACAAGGTGAAAAAGTGGAAGGGGCTGAGAAGAGATAGGGCCATTATGCATACGGTTCCCACATGTCTGGCACATTTAAAGCGCGACACACACAGTAAAACACACACAGCTCTACAAGTTTGGCAGAGCGCTGGCTGTCGGACAGCTCTGGCATGGCAAAGGCTGCCCACCCATCTGCCCTCTGCCTCAGTAATGCAGTTACTTGTCAACATGCAGGAGTGGGCTCATGGGTAAATTTACGCATATGTAAAGAACAAACACAGGCAGCCTATCACAGGTTTTCCAATAAGTGCACAAACACAGAGTCATAATTGTGACGCATGGACATGGAGTTTGTCCATGCACAGTAATTAGGACACACACAACATGCAACAAAAAAAAAAACATACCGGTGATACAAGCGCACACACACTCTCTCTCTCAATTGTGATTTTGTCAAATGTTGGCAATTCCATCCGGAGCTTACAGCCTAAGTCTATCAGTGGTTGAGATTACAGACAGATTTATGTGATTCACAGTCTCCCCTGGGACCTGTGGCCTCGCACTGGTTAATCACCGCTTCACATTCACTCTCCCTGCCGCTCTTTCCGTGGCATGGCTATAACTCTGCGCCGATATGGCCTGATGTAACACTGGAGCTATTCGTGCCACTGCTCTCCAGCAAAATATCGGACTCTCTCGGCACGGACCTCTTCCTTTCTGAATCACGTCTTTGACAGGGTTAAATCTCAATAATCCCACTTATCAAAAGGTTAAACCGCCCTCTGACCTTCACCTGCTTCATAAAAGAGAGCAAACACTTTCCCTCCCCTCAATGGTGGTCGTTGTTTCACTGAATTATCGAGTCCGGTTATTGTTTAGCATGTACATTTTGCTCCAGAAACACTGAAGAAAACCATAAAATACCATCTTTTGGCATGATGTTGCAAATATTGCAATTTTTAGCTTTTTGATGTAATCCTTTTATGCTAATTTTATAGTCACATGTAATCATGCCAAATCTACACACGCACACACGCAAACACACACACACAGGCACACACACGTAAAACTTCTACTTCATATAATATTTCTGTTAGAAAGTGTGTGTGCTGCTACTGGAGTTGTATAGCTCATAGCCAGACAAGGTAGATAACAATGATAACTACCACGTTAATCGGTAATATGTGTGTGTGTGTGTGTGTGTGTGTGTGTGTGTGTGTGTTTGTTTCTGTGTGTGAATAAGTAGGCATGCATTTTTTTTTTTTATTCATCCAAAACTTAGGGGGAGTTACACTTCAAAGCCACTAGTTGCAGGGTTTGTATGGGATTGCAGCTTTACTTTAAACTATTCAAAATGTATATGTTGTCGTTTTTAGAATCCAGGATTTCATGGGTAAAGATGGATCATCGGTAGACTTGGGTTTCTTTATGGCTTTTGATACATGATTACACTGCAAAGTACAGTTCAGAGTATACGTTAGAGTATACAGAATAGAACATACCTGTGTAGATGAAGCGTCCAGGTGTGCCTTTGCAGAACTGTTTGGATTTGTAGGACAGCGTGACCTCCACCACCCCGGGGATGTGTCTGGGTGGAGTCTGCACACGAATGGCATGGGGGGTGATCAGCTATACGGAGAGAGAGAGAGAGAGAGGCAGAGAGGGCACAGAGATTAATGCAATGAAACTCCACATCTAAACACAGGCTCTAGGGACTGTTACCGGCTCGCCCCGGACCTTTCCTCCGCTGCTTTTTGACTTTCTTTCTTTGTATAATCAGCCTGAAAAGGGTGCGTTAGCGCCAAAGCCCTCAGGTGGCTGCATAGCCCAAGGCAATGTCACTGTGAGGCTCGGGATGGTTATCAATGCTGACACAGAGCCGGTAGGAGGGGGTTCAAAAGCAGTTATGTGTTTATGAATAAAACACACACCTTCCTCTGCATACGTCTGTTACAAAGTATAAGTAAACGTATAATAGGCCCCGACTCTGCCCCTGTCTCGGTCTCTGTCAGCTGAGGCTGTCCCGCCGCCGTTAGCCACATTAAAGCGCCACTGTGTCTGAAACACGCTCACTTAGTGTGGTTGATGAGCCCACTCGCCACGCATGCATGTGTGTTTGTGCACGCTGAAGGGTCTTTGAAGGAAAACGGTAACAAGACAAAACACAGATGAGACCTCAACGAGTGCTCGCTTCCAGCACGCTACAGTGAACTAGCACTCAAAGCTAGCAGCGCTCAAAAGCTATCAATGCTGCTGCCAGTAACGTGTGTGTGTGTGTGTGTGTGTGTGTGTGTGTACGTGCACGTGTGTGTGTAGATCTAACTGTCCCTTTCATTGCTCACTTAGCCAGGCTTTCATTCTGCTATTGTTTGGCCCCGCTCACCTCTCAGCGAGATAATATAGGAGCTTTTTATAGAATTATTTCTTTACTAAAGAGAAAGCTGTTTAGCTGAGCCGCACGCTGACCTTCAATTTCACACATACACTGCATTTACATTTTAGTCATGTGGCAGATGCTCCGTACAAAGAGATTCATACTGTAGGGTGTGCACATACTCCAATGAGGCAGATAGGAACATAATAAAAGACAGGAAGAGAGCTGAGCAGAGATATGACAGGGAGAGGAATGAGAACCCAGGCTGCTGCTCTTATTCTAAAACTGTTCTCATATGAGCTCACGTAGATGTTATTCATTTTTGATTAATTAATTAATTTATTGATTATCATTTGAGTTGCCACATTGCAATATTAGTTTGTAAAATGTTAACAGAATATATAGAGAGTATAACAGCATCTCTTATCTCTCTTATCTAATCTCTTATTTTGTCTTTTGAGATTTGGGGAATCTGGAGTTCACAATGATGCACAATCCAGGTTACATGGTTCTCACAGTTGAGCAGCTTTGTTTAGCATTTACACTTGACTTGAAATGATGAACTTTGATAAACCCTAAATAAAAATCTCTAAATGATCTGTTAGATGGCTCATTTTGATACTTGCTTTACAGCTGTATAGCAACAAACCTGAGGGATTGCTTTAGCGTTTTCTGATCTCTTGGAGAAACAAGCTATTTTCAGATAGGACTGATAGGTCCTGACATTGTCAGACGTCGACATGCTTTTCCTGCTCTTTTCTCACATGGGCTCACACAAACACAGGTTGGGGTGGCAGGGAACTGAAAATGTCTGAAGCAGCAGACATGGATACTTGCTTTCTCACTCTGAATCATTTCAGGAAAACATTTTGGTCTGAAAGCAGCTATACCTTCACCAGGTATTCAAAATATTCTCAATCCAAATCTGAGGAAGAAAAAAAACCTCTTTGTTTTGCCCACACCAGTGCTCCTTTACAAGTGGACATTGCTTCATAATAATCTGGCCCATAGCCACAAAACCATTGGGAACCATTGCTTTGCAGTGCAGCAGAAGGCCCCTGTTTAATATTTCAAAAATGTGTTGAGGGTGCACACATATGAACATGGTCTCTCCAGGTGACCAGATGGTGACTGACCTCACTCCAGACCAGCATGGTTCCGAAGATGACCTGCAGGCCGTCGAAGAAGTTGTCCCCGATGATGATGACTGTGGCGCCCCCTGTGGTCCAGCCTTCACTGGGGCTGATGGCTTTGATGCTGGGGGTTGCTGCGAGATTCAGAGACAAAATAGATTAGACGTTAACAACCCTAATGACAGCCTATAAAGGTCTTCGCTATCGGCAACATGTACAGTCCCCACCTCTTCGTTCCATCTCTATCTCCCTCGCACACACACTGCCACGCACAGATCACCTCTCTCCTCCCTCCCAGGGGTCGGGGGCCGGGCGAGGAATACTAATCAGAGTGATTATACGCGCCCCGTTATTAAACATCACCCCTGCCCTGTATGTGAGGGCGGCGGCGCTGCGCTTGTTTTATGACACGTGGCAAAGCGTGCGGGCGTGTAAATGTCAGGTGTGCTGAGTGTCTGATCAAAGGCCACGCGACCGGGGAGCAGAGCCCAGCCAACAGTCGCTCTGCCCTCTGAATACTCCGCCTTCATTAAGCAAACACTTAGCTGCTGCTCAGCTGTCTGTTCCATGTACATCCGTGTAGCTCTATCGGCGCCACGGCCACTGATGACGTGACCACACCAGGCCATGTGTTCGCCTCCTGCCGGGTATACTTGTAATGCGTTTTGTAAGCTTTCAGTGTTTTTTGTCTTGGAGCATATTCTTCATATCTTATCGGACAAAGTACATGGAACAACAACAATAAACCCCGCATTTTCAATAACGAGTATTCAATGTGCTTTTTTGTCCTTATCTGCTGGTATTATGGACTTGAAGATTACGGATGTGATTGAAGAAAAGAGCAGCATTGGGGAAAATACACGTTTATACAAGCTAAAGCTCCTCTCCTTAACAGATATGCAGCTTGTCAGACATGCTGTAATTCTGTAAAGCGGCATAATCCACTTTAGCCTAGGCTGACTTTTTTCCCCCTGCAGCCTCGCCTTTGCTCTTTGCCTGACTCCCTGTTCTGTTGATCCTCCCCAACAAGCTGGAATGATATTTAGCCCCCCGATACGCCTGCAGAGATCAACGTTCACCGAGCAGCAATCTGTGGCCGTAATCATGGCCTAAGATGCCTCCTTTTCACAGCCGCTGATATTATGTGCGCTCCATGTGCATGTGTGGATGTGTGTGTTTATGTGTGTGTGTGTGTGTGTGTGTGGATTAACCAGATGGTGGAACGTGAATCCATGTGATAGGATTATACTTTGGGGTGTTCCTCACCGCCATCTGTTCAGATCTATGCGCCGCTCATCTATTACCGCCTGAAATGGGCCCCCAAAGTTGTGTATCCCACACACAAACTCAACACACACCAGAGAGATAAGGGAATGGCAGAGGGAGGGGGGGGGGGGGGGGAGAAACAAAAAAAGAAACTTCTGTCATCTTTCCTGTCGTTTCGTCTTTTCTTTGTGCACTTTCACCCCGTCCTCTCATCTCCACCCACTGCGTCTCGTTCTTTCACTCCTGTTGTTCCTCTGTCTAACCCCCCCTAACCCCCCGTCATCAGGAGACTAGAAAATCAGAGAAGAGGAAATTCCCCAACAAATCTCTCCGACACAGGGAACATTTGTTAGTGTACTGCGAGCACTCCTCTCTCGGTGTAAAGATCCAAGTCTCGCTGACGTCTCCAATATGGCTCGTCTTTGTGAACTTTCCTAATCGTCTGCGAGACCAGTCACAGGGACAATTGGTCCACCTACCTCTGGAGGATAGTCATTAGAAAGACTTAACCATAACATTCATTCTTAATGCAATCTACTGTAGGCCATCATGTAAATCCCTTCTTAGTTTTTTTGTCATTATCATCCCTGAGGTTGACTCTCCTCAAAGAGAAAAAAATATGTTTCTCTTATTCAATGTCTGGGAAATCGAAATGAGAAAATAACTGGATTAGGGACTTGGGAATCAGTGCGGGCTCCTAAATCATGTGCACATGTCCTTATGAAGTATTAAAGGTTTGGGTCTGACTGTGCGTGCAGGGGTGTGCATGTGTGTGTGTGCATGGACATTTTTTATGGGTGTGTGTGCATGGGTGTGTTTGAAAACCTGAGGGATGGGGAGTGATGGAGGGCTGGGGGATAAAAGCAGGTCTCCGAGGAAATAAAGCCAGTGTTGGCTTTAAGCAGAACAGACCTCATAAGACACATAGTGCTTATGCGAGGCAGAGTAGAAGGCCCAGAGGCAGGGACCTGAGGGGAGCAAGCCACAAGGGAGAGACGAGAGACTCGCTCGCTACCACTCTCTCCTCTCTAAGCACGAGTCAGAAACCCTACAAGAGAGGGGAAAGTGAGAATCCGGGAGAGGAAGCAGGGGGGGAGAGATAAGAAAGAAAGCAGGAGAGCAGGTTTGAGAAGGGTAGTGGAGACAGAGGGGTTGAGTCGGGAGCCAGAGAGAGAGGGGGTGATGGGGGTAAGGGGGGAGTGTGGGGGGGGGGTGAACAGAGAGAAAGAGAAAGTGATGGAAGACAAAGAAAAGCTGCACGGTTGGGAGACTTGAGAGCCTGGGTGTTTTGCTCTTGTTTTTTAATACCATGCTCCAGGTAGGACGGCGTTCCTTCCGACGGGTCCAGTCTTCGGGCCCGGCGGCCGTGTTTGGAGTTGTTGTGCACAAACATGTTGTCGGACACGGCCAGGACGTGACCCTCCACGCTCACCGTAGTCGACACGACCACCTGAGGAAAGAGGGAAAGAATGAGTGAAAACACAGAAATGAGAATTGAAAAAACAATAATTCTCACATGGATATGGGAGTTTGTATCTTGTTCTGAATTGTTGTGCTAAATAATTCACATATTACCTTTTGGCTTCATCACTACAGTTTCACCCTTTCACATTTTATATTGTCATTTGATCCAGTGTTGTTATAATTATTTATATATCTTATATTATCTTACTTGTTTTTAATCCTGTATTACGTCTTGTCTTATTGACAGATTTCATCGCCTGTCAGTTTTATTTATAAAGCACTTTGTTTTGAGAAGTGCAGCATAAATAATGTTATTTGTTGTTATTATTATTATTATTATTATTAAAGTTATGGGAACAGTGGCAGCATTTTATCTACTTAGATGTCAAAGGTGCATCCAGATGATTTATACAGTGAGTGAGTGAGTGGGTGATGAATATAAATCATTGGTGGACGTTCTCTATTGCAAATAAATGGGCATCAAGACTTTCTATTTTGCAATTAGGGGCGTTAACAGGCCGTGTTCTAAACTTAGCATCTTTGTTTCTCGATTTTTGTAACTTTTCAGATCCCTTTAGCTACTTAAATCTTTCATTATAGCACCTGGCAACAAATGCAGAAACTTTTTGGACAAACTAAAGGTACTTTCTGCGGTAGAGACTTGTCAGTGTGGCTCTGCAAGCTGGAGGTTGAGCTCAGCCCCTCTGTACAGTATGTGTCTTGTACAGTAGATCCAATTCATTTTCCACTATATGTTCCACTGTGGGCCCATTATGCACTGTGTGCGCACAGACGGTTGCCTCGCACCTGAAAACGCCTCATGTCCCGAGGGTTCCCTGCATTCTTCAGGCAGTTCTGGTTACACTTCAGGAAGAACTTGAGGAAGAACCTGCACACACACACACACACAAAGAGAAAGAGAGAAACAGATGAGCAACTGAACAGAGCATTTGTCTACCAGTGAAAGTACAGTGTGAGCCGCCACAATAAAACACAAATAAAACAAATAAATAAAGCAGCCGTGGCAGACGAGGCTCGTACACAACACCGTCCTCATCCATCATTGGTTTATGACGAAGGCGGTTTTCTGTGTAAAAACAGCTCCGGGGATATTAAGTGAGATGCTACCTTGTATATATCCATCTCCTGAACTGCTGTCACATCTCGACCATAAACTCATGCAGGGGTGGACGCAGGACCCCCCCCCCCCCACCACCCCACCCCACCCTCCTGCGAGCTACAGAGCCGCGTGCAACGGAGGTTGCGCTTTACAGCGGCCACGCAGCAGCAGCAGCAGCGCGGCGTTGCCATCTCCTGCCTCCCTCAATCTCAGTGCGAGAGACCACATCAACAGCACCTGCCATGCATTATTAATAGGCTGAGATGGCAAGTATGGCTACCCGCATCAATACTTAATGAGGGAGGGAGGGAGGGTCAGGGGAGTAATGGTGGGGGAGTGTGTGTGTGCGTGGTGGGGGTATAGGGGGGTGATGGTGGTGGGGCGCACCGGAGGCCTGAAAAGCAGAAAAAGGGTTACGGCTGACAGTCTATTCCCTGGCCCCGCCCTGAGGCTCGGAGCCCGACAAGTCCTTCTCTGAGTGAAACCGCTGTAACCAGGGTAGTGTACATCTCTTCAAACCACCCCACCAACCCCTGCACCGTCTGGAAAAAAAAAGAAGAAACAAACTATATCAAATAAACCGCGAAAATAAACAGGGCCGTGTACAAATAAACAGGAACCCTCAAAAAGAAAAAGGAAAGGGGGGGGGGGGGGGGTAAAATTACAACATTTCCTGCCCCCCCCCCCTCTTCCCTCTCCCCCCTCCTCCTCCCCCTCTTTGAGGTAGCTCAAAGAAGTGCTGACAGCTGAAACTGCTTACAATACAGATCTCCGGCAGCCATAGAGAGAATCACCCCTTTGCTCAGCTTTTCTTTCATATGTCTTATTTTTCTCCCCCCTCTGTTCATTTGTTATGGCTGCGATTCTTGCACTGGCCAGCGCGTTTCAGAGCCAACTGCCTCAGATATAATCATGCACGAGCGGACGCATCTCACACACACACACACACACACACACAGAAATATGTCAAGAGAAACACAGTAAGCAGGACAATTGGACAATTGCTTCATCCAGGGGGTTGAAAAAAGAAAGAGAGAAGATAAATGGACGGACCAGGAGTTGTGTCCCATTTCAAGGGCCGGCCCTCTGCTGAGCGCATTACAAGCATCTGATGTAACACAAGAACTCGTGAATTTATCCCTGACAACTTTTAAATGCATGACAGCTGGTTAGTGGTAGACGTTCCTCTCCGACTAGGAGAAGAAAAAGCCTCTTATGATGTGAATAACAAACTGTCTTTCGCTGGTGCTTTCTTTTTCTTTTTTCTTCCTTCAGCTTTGTTTGTGTTCTGATTTACGATCTCGCTGGCGCAAGAGGCTCAATCTGAGGGAGGGAGGGTGAAAGAGGGAAGGAAAGCGATAGGAGAAAGTGATAGAAAGATAGACAGAAGGTAGAGAGCATGTGAAATCGGAAAGCAGAGACAGACCATCCTCCTGTATATTTTAGAAGCTGTAGGCCAATATCTCAATAATTCATGAAGCAGAGAGATGGAGTTTTTTCTCCTTTTTTCTTTTCTTTTTTCTTTTTTTCCAGGGGCTGTCGGACCCCACAGGCTGAGGGTCTCCCAACTTTCTTATCTCCTTGAGGTCAGGGAGCAGCCTCGCAGACAGCTGTGGACTACATCCACTTGTCCGACATACACTCCACCTTCCTCGCTGAGCCTCCTGTTTAATTCATCGACTCTGCTCTTTCCCCCAGCTGTCCTTCTCCTTCTCCTCTGAGGTATCCATGATGGATGTATGATGGATAAGTGGAGGGAGGAAAGATGGGGTCGCCGGAGTCAGGGGTGACCAAATCAGGAGGTTAAATATTAGAGTTTGGAGAGGCAGAAAGGAGGAGGTGATGGTAAGGGGGACAAGAGAGATATTGAGTGGAGGAAGGAGAGGAGGAAGAAGACAGAAAGTCAGCACATCTCCTCCACTGTGCCATATGTCAGCGTGTCCCCTCGATCTCCTGCATGCGTGGATCATCTGATTCATTATTTACACGACTTAAAGGTGTCTGGAGTCAGCCGCACGGAAACGTTACAAAACTGCGGCATGTTGATTCTTCGGTGTCCTGTCTCATCTCCCCAGGAGCGAGGACTGGAGTCATTTCCTACATTAACATGGCTCGACAGAGCGTGGTGGTGCTGGCGGTGGCGGTGGTTTTGGGGGAGTGGGTGGGGGGCGGTTTGTGCGGGTGTGCGTGTTGATGTGCAATTGCGGAGAGATTACCATGGGGATTTATGGATAATCGGATTGACAGCTGACCAGTAAATATGGACAGAAAGATGACTATCGCCTGTAATTCTCTTCATCAGCTCCCTATTATCATGTTTTTAATCAATCAAAAAGCTAATCTAATCTGTTTTCGTCACATATACCCTCATATCCCTGTGACACGAGCTGTTACTACTAATTATCCATTAGCTTTATATGAACATTCATATTGTTTAATCTTCACTATTCCATATTTATATCCTTGCTGGCTCACTTCCTCAATGGCAATCTCTGTACTGATTCTAGCTTTTAGCTTAAAGGATATTGTGATCTGAAGAAAATAATCAAAAGTGCTGCAACACACCACTTTGTAATCCTATGTGTGGATGTTAATCATGATCCTGGACATAATTTCTTCTTTATTATTCTCCTAAAGACATCTTTTTGCATATATTTACAACTACCCCACACTCTTTTCATGTGCCCCCTGGCTACTGCAGCTGCAGTTGAGGTGCCCACTGCTCCGTACAGCCTCACAGATATTCACTTCAATCCAGTTATTTAAAAAGGCGAACGATTTCTTAAAGAAACTGCAAATAATTTCAGTTGCCAATGCCATAATTCATTAATTTCTATAATGAATTATTTACTGTATGATCATCAATGAGGTCAGGTCCGTATATACGCTGAAGATTCTTCAGCAATTTTTACGACCTCAGGAGCAACTGTTTACTTTCTAAAAATAACACAAATATGATATATCAAACAATCAATCTAGATATTGATTCTGACATTTTGTTTTTAGAGCCAATGTCTTTAAATCAGACATTTAGATCATTATGTCGTGAGATGTATTTAAACAAACCTCAGTTTTTCAAACATCTTGGCTCAAGCTCTGCATATGACGCTTCAAAACATCCACTTCCAGTCCATCGACAACACTGTCCCCGGATTGATTCTCACATTGATTCTCCGCTGCCTCCTCTGCCTTCTTTCCCTTGTAAATGCAACTCTCGCCGGTTTCCAGCTGTTTTACTGTGCAAACTCCACAGCTACAAATATTATACCAACGCAAATTGCTGCAGCGACCGGATTAAATGAAATAAAACCATTTTGCTCTCACGTAATTACCCCCCCCCCCCCCCCCCCCCCAAAAATCCGGGAATGGCTGTGGAAGTGAATTTGTGTAAATAACTGCTTGGCCTCTCGCAGCCTCATGGCGTACATTTGTAATGGGCGGAAAAAAAACCCGCGAGCGAATAAAAACATGCAGCCGGTCGCCGTGGTAATTTAATGATCTCACACTTTCATCATATCGTAACGGGCATTATTTGTCACTTCGGAGCAATTAAACACAAAATCACCCCCTGTCCATAAAAAAAAACAAAACAAGGAAAGCAATTATAACACAACTTTTAAGTAATCCCTGTAGCATCTAAATATTATTACTGCAGTGATAAAGATTGTCTATGTGATTAGCAAACAGCAAGGAAGCCTCCGAGGGACAATTCTCTTATATTTTCTAATAATTTCCCTGCATTAGCCACAAATGAGGTAAAGAGTAGTTTCCTTGTCCAATCCAACACGGGTAACTTTAACGCTCTGTGATTTTGTCTTCGTCGCTCTAGTTTATTCATCATTTCGGCCTTTCGTTTCACACTGTGCTTTACATCACCTCATTCCTTTGCTCTCTGCCCCTCCTCTCTCCACCACACGCTGTAAAAATGGCAGTGGTTGACGATGCCATAACTCAGCCTTCTCCTCTTCCTCGCCCTCCATCCATTTCTGCCGCACAGATCATCTCCCCAAGAAAAGCTCGGTGTCTGGCTCCTAATATGCTTCATGAGGTGTGTAATTCACTGTGCTCCAGAGGGGAGCCATTTGTCTCGGGGGTTAACTAAGTGACACAACAGCACTTCCCCGCGCCTGCTACCACCGTGGGACATGTTGAACTAATCCAGACAGGTATATAGAGGAATGGAAGACCCCGGCACTTTCTGCAGTTAAGCGTTAAGATTTGTTTCGTAAATCGATCCTCATCAAGTCGGAGGCAGGTTCAAATGAAGTGTAAATATTTGTTAGCTAATGTAATGTTACGACGGGAAGGAAAGGAGTGATGAATAGGAGACAAACCTATAGGCGAAGTCTGGCTCTGACGGAGAATCAAATATCTTCCCCAACCCCTGTTTTGTGTATTTTCTTTTCTTCCCCTTGTGATTCCTTTCTCATTTTCTTTCTTTTTCTCTCTAACTCTTTCTTTCGCTCTTTCCGCCATGCATCACTGACACTTCAACCAGGAGCCTGACTGGCTTGTTTTCATGGTAACCTGTCTCCCTGCCTGTAGTATATGTTTAAGCGTGGACACACACACATGCACACGCACGCACGCGCGCACACACACACACACACACACACACACACACACACACATACACACACGCACACACACTAATTTAGGGAGATTTATGAGGGGGGCCTTGCACCAGGAGCCATGCAGGCTGACCCTAGGGGTGTAAGGGGGCACTGGGTGGGGGAGGGGCCTGGCTCCACAGGGGGGGACATTAATAATCCACAACCAGGTCTGTCTCTGGGACTGGCCCTGGGCCTCGGACACCAGGCAGTAACAGGCTGCAGTGGCCCACTTTAGATATACTGCGAGAGAGACATCCAGTTTCTCGTGCCATATAATACAAGATAGATAGCTGGATTTGAAGAGAAAGAAACCTCGGCTAAAAAAAAAGATAGAACATAGAAGAAAACATGCAGAAACACACAGGAACACAGGGGCAGACGACAAAGAGAAACACACACAAACACACACACTTCCCTCCATTCCCTTGGAGTGGTACATCGGAAAGTAACAGGGAGCACCTCTTTATTGCCCCCATGTCTATCTTAAGTGTCATGATTTATTCAAATAGAACATCTCAGCGCACTGAAAAATTCATCTCCGGCTCGCTCCACGCATCGTCCCATCCTCCTCGTCAGGATCCGCTCGTTGTGTGTGCATGTCATATCAGCCATATTTGCCCCGTCGTTAAATATTTCTTAGAACAAATGGACCCTGGAGGAGGGAGATGGTGGGTCAGGGGGAATCCGCGCTGTGCCTTTGCCGCTCGGGGAGAGGTCCCACTTGGGAGAGATCGCTCCTCGTTTCCCCCGGAGCCGGAGCTCCAAGTCTCAGCTTGGGGACAGAAGTCCCAGGGACACTTAACCAATTGTGTTTCATCCATTTCATCCGAAAAGGATCATTCAAAATTCAACCAGGGACTCACGCAGGGAGCATTGAAAGACAGGCGATGAGATCTGTGCAGCTATGGAGGAGCAGCGCTGGAGAATGGAGTAGTGGGTGCGACAACCTGTAGCCTGATAACATGTGGACCTGTGGCCTGGCTTTGCACCAGAGCACCGGGGAGGGAAATACAAATAAACATATGTGTATGTGTGTCTATGTGTGTGTGTGTGTGTGTATCAAAGCAATGATGAATAAGAGGCTGTCTGGGTGATGGACAAGCTTGGCAGGCAGTGCTGATTGAAACACTTCCTCTGTCGGGCCTGGCCCATTAATCTGATGAAGACAAAGAGAGTGAGAGAGAGAGGTGGAGGGGGGAGGGCTCCGGGCGCTCAAACCATAGGAGTAATGAAGGGTCCTGGTCCCCCTCACCTCTGTGCTGTCCTGCCACGCTGGGACACTCTGCTACCCTGTCCAGTCCAAGCCCTGCCCTCGTGGGACTGACCAGTGAATAATGGCCCTGTCACCGGCCTGGGTAGACGCCGCCGCACAGCCGAAGGGTGTGTGTGACCGCGCGTGTGTGTGTGTGTGTGTGTGTGTGTGTGTGTGACCGCTTGCTTATGCCTGCATGCCTCCCCACGCAGTCATTTACCCTAACTGTTCTCCCCTCTACCTCAGCTGAAGACTGATGTATTCATATTGAACAGTGTTGATTTAAGCACATGTTAAACTTAATGCATAATGCATCCACTATATATAGCTTGATAAAGAGCATTGTGTCAACCCGGGACCGGCCCCATACATTGTGGGGATGAATGTGCCGCTTGCAAAAGTTCTTTCTTTTTGTTCCATTTAAGCACCGTATTAAATCATAACTGTGACTGTGACTGTACACAGGCTCAAGGTTATGTTTCTAAATGCAGCAGGATCAGAAATCAGAAACTTAATTAGTGTGCCATGTTTGTTCTCGGGTAAAGAAAGTTGTTCCTTCCAATGGGTCTGGAGGGAGGAATATCGAACCAGAGAATGAGAGAGAGTTTGAAAATATGAGACAGAGAGTGTTGTGTGTGTGACAGGGGAGAGACAGAGGGAGACTGATACTGAACAGAGACGTACGGCTCTCTGCACTGTGTGTTTGTGTGTGTGGATGTGCACGTGTGTTTTGGCCTTGCTTCCCTCTGTGTTTATCAAACATATTACAGCTCCTTCTAGATTCCTCACCTGCACACCCCCAGCCTGCTACATATGGCCCACCAATCACAAAATAAGGAATCATGCATACATTAGCATAGCTAATGGCCTACCCTCTCCATTTAATATGCAAATTTCCTGAAACATTACTGAATGCCGTCTGTTCTAAATGAATAAATTTGAATCGCAATTAGAATAATCCTTTATAATTAATGAAAACTGTCAATTTTGGTTCATAAGTAATTTGATTAAAGTGGTGATGGGACACTTATGAAGTTCATCGGGCTGCAAGGAGTGTGAACGCACACTTGCATGCATGCATGCAAACACGCACACACACCAACCACATGACGACCAACAGCAGGGCCGGGGGCTGCATTATTGATGAAGATGATTAATAAACTTATGAAAGTGGTTGTCACACATGCCAGACCTTTTTATTTTTTTTTAACCCAACACAACTTCTTTCCCACTCCTTTAACGCGGCGGAGAAACAACAGATCAATCACGGCTTTCTGCCACCTGACAGAGAGGGAAAACTGAGGAAGTGATTGAAAAGGTTTCTCGGCCTCGTGGTGCTGTGTCAGTGGCCTGTCTGTCCAGCGCGAGACACTGATGGACTGTCGAGGCAGAGAGAGCGCCACCCACACCCACACACACGTATACACACACAAACACACACACACACACACACACATGCCAAGTCATCACAGGGGGGCTGAAACGCTTCTCTGTTGTTCCTCACAGGAGGACGAGGCCTCTCGCTGCCGTTTGTACATAATAACACTACACGAGGAGAATGTAGTTGAAGAAGAGGGAGGCCGATACAGTGCAACTATTCATCAACATCGCCTTCTTCACCATTAACTCTCTCATGCTGGGCTATGCTGCTGCTGAAGCGCATAATGGTGTCACTTAAATTAGGGTCACTCAACTGTGGAAAATTGTGTGCTGCATGTGTATCACTTCCACCTTGTATGGTATGTATATGAACGTGAGTGCGCTGGTGTTTGTGCATCAGCCTGAACGCGTGTGTGTGTGTGTGTGTGTGTGTGTGTGTGTGTGTGTGTGTGTGTGTGTGTACGTGAGCACGTTTGCATGGCTTCAACCCAATAATAATGGTCCAGATAGTGTAGAGCCTCGCAGACTAATTAGCCAAATCACTGAGAAAATAGCAGCTTGCTAATTAATGGGTATTATGGCATTTCAGAAGTCACTGCTCTAATTGGGAGGGAACTGAGTCTCCCCATTTCCATACTGCAGTAATTCCCGGCTTTATCCGTTTGTCTATCTGTCCGTCTGTCTGCCTACTTGACATGCTTGCTTTTAAACACAATCCTCCGCAGGCACGCGGGGGGACACAATTATCCTGCACGAGCTCATATTTTCAAACATGCATGTACAGGATGCATATATACAGGGCCAAGTTTGGCACACAAACAAAAGCCCTTTAGCCAACAGGGAGGATCCCTCGGCAAAACATTCCCCTCACCTCTGACCCATTGTCTTCTCTATTTATTCTAATTGAATAGCTTTTTATTGCTGCAAGAGGGAAATAGTCATGATGCAAGTGAATTGGTGAGTAATACAATCCACCTGAATAATTCCCCCACTTTATTTTGTATGTGTGCGTGTGTTTGTTTCTCCGACCAGCCGTCTGATACACAATGCATACATGCATATCCCCTATAGGTTCCTCTTAACTCTATCAGACGGCAGGGACAATCAAAATAGATTTGCATTCAAATGCCACATGCTCGCTATCAAATATCAAATCAAGCCGGAGTCGCTGAGACAGACGGACAGTCGCCTCCTCCGCCCCCCCCCCCCCCCCCTCGCACCTCCCTCCTTCCCCCTTTTCTCCTCAGGGTCCCAGGGACTCCCATTCTCACCGGGACAAGCTCTATCGAGGAGTGACAGGCCGCGGCCGGTGGCTTGATTGACAGCCTGTTGATGCCTCTCTCCCCACCACGCGCGCGCGCACACACACACACACAAGCAACACACAAATACACAATCCTCTCCTAAACTAAACATTTACCCCCCACCGCCACCTCCCCCTGCCCGTGCGCTGGCCTGGGTGACTGTGATAGCCGCTGGGTTAGTGCCCCGCAGGCTGCACAGCACTCTACATACAAATCACAGTGTGTCACTCTTGTGAATGGGCCCATTTTGACTTTGTCGTTGTAAAGTCAGCCCCCCCTTGAAGCGGGCTGCGTCTGTATCCTGCCTCCTTTTTGTGTTTTGTAACTCATTCGTAGATGCACGCAGGGAGATGCATGACGGAAGTTATACGAAGGGACAAGTGGTTTAAGTATGGACGCGCGGAGACACACATGCATAAAAAAAACACTGGGAAAAATGGCCAACTTAAATGTGGTGCTAATGGGCAGCACCTCACAGGAGCAGGGTATAAATACATCAACAACAACACGGCCGCGTAGACGCTGCACACACTCACACACGCGCACGCACACACACACACACACACACACACACGCACACCACAACAACCAAGACCTGGGGCCTAATCTCACACACTCAGCTCGTACACCTGGTTAATGTTAAGAGGGCAGTTATAGTCAATTACATTCCCATATAACGCATAAACCTCCACCCTGCCTGTGCCGGGAGAGTAATTGAAAACAGGCGCAGAACAGCAACCGGGGTCCAGGCAGAAAGTCAACTTCCCAACCCTTGACTTTCCCATTCACTGCATACGTGCCGTCTTCCCGTTCAATATTCTGGTGTCCTCGGGGTAAACGTGTAGGGGGGGAGGAGGGGAGGGGGAGTGAGGTTGCCATTTGGATATAAGGCCGCGAAAAGAGCAGGGAGGATATGCGGTCCTATATGAGGAAGACAAAAGGAGTGGGCCGGCAAGGGGCTTTGTCTCCTACAGGTGAGGTCCAGGGATGGAGGAGCGGTTTAGGGTCGGGGGTGTGAGGGGT